>NC_041390.1:311242658-311314636 GCF_002162155.2 Triticum dicoccoides | reverse complement strand
GACGTGGCGGTGGCGGTGGATGCGTCCAATGGAGGACGGACATGTCCGGTGGCGCGGTGGAGGTGAGATCTAGGGTTTCATCTGCGCGAAATTTCGGGGAGGGGCACATATTTATAGATAGAAGGAGTTTGGTGTGTCCAAATGAGGTGTAGGTTTCGCCCACATGATCGTGATCCGATGACGGAGGACATGGAGATCATTTAGATGGGTTATTGGGCCGTTTTGGAGGGGTGTTGGGCTGCAACAAACACGAGGCCTTTGCGGTTACCCGGTTAACCGTTGGAGCATCAAATGGACTCCAAATGGCACGAAATTTGACAGGCGGTCTACCAGCGGTGTACCAACGCCACTTGGCAAATCTCGGTCCATTCTGAGAACGTTCGACAGCCGCTCACGAAAAGAGACAAGAGGGGTGCGTCGGGTGTATGAGGGAGTGTCGGATTGCAAAATGGACAAAGGGGAAAATGCTCGGATGCATGAGATGAACACGAATGCAAATGTGATGCACATGATGACATGATATGAAATGCATGACATGAACAAAATGCAAAATGAAAACAAAACCCGACCACGAAGGGAAAATCATATCGCATCTCCGGAAAAGGCAAGAGTCGGAGTTACAAATATGGAAAGTTGTATCCGGGGCGTTACAAGCTACCTCACTAAGAGCATGGTTAATTATACAGCCAAGGGTCGGCTATAAGAAGTTGCCATATCATATACAGCCAACATCTTAGCGGGCATGTACAAATAATAAGTTTTAAATATGTACTAGTTTATCAATAGTTGGCCCACCTTACATCCTCATAAAGTGTCTTGGGTCTTGTGTTGCAGCTGGCTCTACTAACCAGGAGCCCTCTTCTCTTCTCTTTCCTCCAACTAATAAGCACATATATATTATTCTATTCCTTATAGCCTGCTTAGACTACCCACAGTGGGAGTAACATAGGTAGTAACATCACACGTATCTAGATAAAATAGATGATGTGGCAAACAATAAATGAAGGTAGAGAGGAAAGTGGTAACATAGCTAGTTACTAGTAGTATGAGTGACATCACACATCTCAAAGCAAGATGAGTCTATAGCCTAATAAATGAAGTGTTGCATGTTACTACACATATGTTACTCCCCACTATAGAGGTAGTAACATAGACTAGCTAGTAACATTCTATGTTACTATCAATTGTGGCTAGTCTTATGTCACTTTATTGTGTACTTGCTCTAATGCATAGTATCATAGAGTAGCTAGTATCATATGTAGTACTTTATTCATATTGTCATGCATGACACATAGTAGCATAGCATTTATTATGATACGGTTCTTACATATTAACGGTTCTTACATCAACAGAAAATCGGGCATAACTCACAAATTCAGTACACGCGACAGTTCTAAATTGAACGAATTAAGTTGCAGGATAGGCATAAAGACTAGTCTTACGGCTTAATTCCCAAGTACATGGGGGAACTGGGATCATAAAGTTGACCCCGAAGGAACATGAGGTTTTTTTGATGATTTTACGCTGCTCTGTTACACGGGTGCATGATCCCTTGGCTGGCAACTCATCAAATTCATCGTACTCGTCCTCATCGGCAACATCGTTGACACCCAGTACCCTTCTCTTCCTATGAATCGCTAAATGGCCGTTCTTATGCAAGGGGTCTTCCATAAAGAAAATCTGGGTAGCATCGCTGGCAAGAATGAATGGGTCCGCGTGATATGCCATCGTTGTCCTGTTAACACAGGTCTTCCTATACTCATCGATCCTTACCTGACCAAGAGGGATCCATGCGCACCTGAATAATGCCACCTTAACTTTCACATAGTCAAGCTCCCAAATCTCTTTGATGGTTCCATAGTATGCCCTTTTATCAGCTTCATTTACAGTCATGCATTCTATTCAAACATAGTTGTTCTGATACGAGGTCTTCTGATCACGTTCCTCAGTGTAGAATGTGTATCCATTTATGTCATCTGCTTGGTACGTCAACACCATAGGTGATGGCTTTTGTGCCAACCACGTAGCAATGTCATTGATGGATCCTTGTGCCAAACGATTCTTCAGCCATTCGACATAGTTCTTAGTGTGCTCCTTCATCTCCACATCTAATGAAGAAACCATTGGTAAGAAGCTTTGGCATATCTCCGCCAAGTGTTCTTCGGCATAAGCGATGAGAACTGGGCTGCTAAGCAGTACCGTCAAATGTGCTTTCTCTGCCAATTCTCTGGGTGCAGCCATTTGCGTGCCAGCAAGTACCGGCTTACCTTTCAGCCTTCCCTCGTGGCTAGAGATTGGAAACCTATAGGTCTTTGTTTCATGTATTCGGTGCAAAACTCAACCACCTCCTCCGTGATATAACCTTGTAGGATGCTTGCCTCTGGATGGTTTCGGTTCTGACAAAAGCGCTTCAGTACTCCCATGAACCGCTCGAAGGGAAACATGTTGCAAAGAAACACAGGACCACAATACTTTATCTCATCGACAAGGTGCACAGTGAGATGGACCATAACATCAAAAAATGGCGGTGAGAAAAACATCTCTAGGTTGGACAATATTCTTGCAATATCATCTTGCGTATGATCCAACTCTTTAGGATTTACAACTTTCTGCCGTAATTGGTTGAACAAATCACAGAGGTTAATGAGTTTATTTCTTATATCTTTGTCCATCTGATTCCTGATGGCCACCGGGAAGATTTGTGTCAACATTACGTGGCAATCATGTAACTTTGTGTGTCCCAACTTCATTTTACCTGAGCTCACATCCACGAGACTTCTGATGTTTGCGCACTAGGAAGAGGGTGTCTTAACTGACAACAAATAGGTGAAGAACTGTGTTGCTTCTTTTGTACTAAAATTGTAACTCTGGCAAGTTTTGATGAATTTGTCATCATCTTTAGCTTCACTCTTGTGTTTTGATTGATCAGCAAGCATATAGAGCCATGAACCGTCACCATCCTTTCTTTTACCTTTAATCTTGAGCAGAGTACCAAGGATGCTTTCACATACATTCTTCTCTACGTGCATGACATCAATGCAGTGACGTACACGTAGAATCTCCCAGTAAGGTTCCAGAACACTGATTTCTTCTTAAACACTTGACCCTTGGGTGTTTGTTTCACCATCAAAGGGTGGTTCTTGCCTAGCACAACATTATTTTTTAGCCATGTTGTGGACCACCTCCCCATCATAGGGTCTAGGGCCCACACCCGTCTCTGCCGTACCATCAAATTCAGCTTTCATCTTTCTGTATGGGTGATTTTTCCGCAAGAACCTACGATGACGCAAATACACTGTTTTGCACGAGTTGGGAAGTCTTCTGCTATCTGTCCTATCCATGCATGTGACACACCCTACATCTTCCTTTGTTTTCTGCCCCGATGTGTTGCCTAATGCCGGCATATCTTGAATGGTGTGCACCAGCATCGCATGTAGATCGAAAATCTCCTTTCTGTAAGCATCATAACATTTTACAGCAGGCGTATCTATCCACACTGTCAGCAGTTCTTCTACCAGTAGCTGAAAGTAAATGTCGATGTCATTTCTAGGTTGCTTCGTGCCTTGGATAATCATTGACATCATAATGTATTTTTTCTTCATACACAACCAAGGAGCTAGGTTATATATGCACAGAATCACTGGCCATGTGATGTGATTGGTGCTCATATCGCCAAAAGGATTCATCCTGTCAGTACACTCCCCGAGCCTTATACTTCTAGGACCCTTGGCAAATTTTTCAAACTTTTTGTCGATTAATTCCCACTGAGCGCCATCTTTCAGGTGCCTCATAAACCTATCCGCAATTTGCTCATCATGATGCCACCGCAACTTCTTTTCCTCTCTAGGGCTTGCAAACAAACGCCTTAACCTTGGAATTAAAGGCAAGTACCAAACAACCTTGAATGGGATTCCTGTCTTGATCTTATTGCCCAATTTGTACTTGTCCTTTGCTCTCTTGCGCTTGTATGGTGGATGCTTGCATGTGGGACATGCACGCGAATCTTTGTACTCACCGAGTGTATCTTCTGTACTTCAAGTTTCAATGGGCAAAAAAATTTCTTCGCTTCATTCGTGCTTCTGGGGAGCACATTATCTTCCGGGATGATTTCTTTGAAAAGACCTCACATCTCTGTGAAGCCTTTGTTTGATAGATCGTTTGCTGCTTTAAATCTGAGAAGCGCCAGGGTGGCACTCAACCTGGAATATTTCTTTTTGCAACCTGGATACAATTCTTTCTTAGAGTCCGCATCAATGGTTGGTAGATCCTTTTACCCAATCATATCCTTTTTGGGCCCTCAAAATCTGCAATCATAGCAGCAAAATCTGGCATATCAAGATCGTCGTCATCTGCATCGACGTCTTGGTTTTCCAATGGGCGTTTCGGCTTTCCGGTGTTCCATTGGTAGCTGGACGCCTCTGCCCCGATGTTAGATTCAACATCCATGTGACACTGATCAGGGTTTGGCATCTCGCTTCCCTAGGTATCTTCATCCATGACCTCCTCTTCACCGTGTCTGGTCCAACATGTATATCCATCCATGAATCCCCTAGAGACTAAGTGCATATGGACATCTGCAACTTCATGTGACTCTCTATTGGCACAATCAGTACATGGACACATGATGTAATCTGCATCACCAATTCTCCTCTTTGTGTTTCAGCCAAATTCATGAACTCTGTCACACCACTGATAAAATCTGCGGTTTTCCGATTCTTCATCCATCGAGATCGTCCCATCTGCAGCACACAAATGGTAATTAAAAACAAAACAACAACATTAATACACGGACTAACTGTTGCCCAAAGATACGTGCATAAATCACAAGGTTTTATTTTAATAATGGGACAATTGCATTTTTGCCCCCAGTTGGTTCCTACCCCTGGGTTTTTCCCTTACTTTTCGAGCTTGCTCAGTTTTGCCCTTACTTTTTCTTGCGAGGCCACTCGAATGCCCATCCGTCAAAATTCCGTCCGGTCAAATATATTTGACTATTACTTTAGACTAAAATGCCCTTGGTCCCTGGCAGAGATATGTTCCTTACACGCAGGGCCCATACAAAAAGAAAAGGAAATAATCAGGACTCCTCTCTCTCTCTCTTACATGCTGGTCTCACACCACAAAAGACAAAAAAAAATGTCTCTCTCAACAGGAAGGAGATGACCAGCAGGTAGTCGTCGTCGGTGAATGACTGCAAGACGGACGGCGGAGACCATGGGACAAGAATGAGCGCTCTGAGGCGGGCTCAATGTTGTAGTGCACCATCGCTGGGGGTTTCTGGAGCGAGCGGAGCGTCGACTCTGACGTGGCTGTGAGATTCGGGCAGCGAGCTAGAAGGCACAGGGAGGCACCGAGAGAGAGGAGGAAGCACGAGGGACTCGCCAAAAACACGTACATGTCCTAGTCAGGGGAAGGGAAGCACCGGAGCGAGGCCGCGGACCTCGCCGGAGATTTCTGAGCATGGGGACGACAGGCACATAGGCTCGGGGAAGCAATCCTCGTATGGGATGGCACAGGAAGCTTCTGGAGAACCTCATGGAGATTACACTGTAGAGGAGGAACGCTAGTCACCGGAAAAAGAGATTGAGGCGGCGGCGGCCTTCACCGGAGGCGGAGAAGACGAAGTCCATGCTGTCGATTTCGAGCATCCCAAGTCAATTCAGTCCGTGGGGAGGCTCTAGACATGAAGGGAGCATTATCCATCATGACAATTTAAATCATGGATGAGGTTGGCCGTGGTGGTCAAATTGCGGCGGCGACACATGGCTCCTGTGGCTCTCGGTGATGATTTCGCATGGCTTTGGAGGAGGTTGACCGAGGAGGAGGGTAGGCAATAGGAGGTTGACCGAGGTGGCTCCGGTTGCCATCGGAGGGGCTCGCAAGAGGAGCTCGCCGGAGCTCCATGCCATCGGGGCCGTCCATGCCGCATCGGGGTTGAGATAGACGGGGATGTGAGAGATATAGTTTTTTTTTTCTTTTTTTCTTTGTGTTGTAGGACCCACATGTAGGGGAGAGAGAGGGACTCCCATTTTATTTGTTTTTTATTTTTCTTGTAGGTCCAATGTGTAAGGGAGAGAGAGGGCCCTGATTATTTAATTTTCTTTCTTTTAGTTGTTTTCAATGCGACCCACATGTAAGGGACATATAGCCTCTGCCAGCAACTAGGGGCATTTTAGTCCAAAGTAAGAGTCAAACGTCTTTGACCACACAGAATTTTGATGAAAGGGCATTCGAGTGACCTCGCAAGAAAAGTAAGGGCAAAACAGAGCAAGCTCAAAAAGTAAGGGCAAAACCCGGGGGTAGGAACCAACTAAGGGCAAAAATGCAGTTGTCACTTTAATAATTATTGAGGGTGCTCCATGTTGTTATGCGGACGTGCAATGACAAAATTAATGGCTAGTCAATTTACACGCAGAGTACTAGTACAACACTACCCTAAGGAATTGAATACCTTAATTAAGCCACTCACAAAAAGAATACCTTAATTAATTAGCCGCGCGGCGACCTCCACCCAGCAGACAGACAAGCGCGATGCAGTGGCATGCCGAGAAAGTAGGGTCGAGGAGCAAAGCTTAGTGCGGCTGCCGCCTGAAGTTCGACCTCCACTATCCCGCCGTCGATCGTGATGGATGTGCTCGAATCACACCGCCGCCGACCTCGATGGTTGAGTTCCTCCTATCTCCCGCTGCAGACCAAGGATTGACCTCCTATGACGCCGCCACCGCCCACTGACCGAGGATTGACCTCTTCTCTGGTAGCCGCTCCCTAGGCCGCCGCCGCCATATCTATATGCAGAGAGGCTATATTTTATGGATATATCCATAGAGCGGTTATTTACACGGTATCTCAACGTAACTCAATTATATGGATAGGATAGTACATCACATATGGTTATGTAACGACAATTGTGTCTAACCTACGTTGTCTTCTCACACGATTTGGTGCAGAAATCATGTGTGACATTGTAATACCTAACACACAAATGACATGTATAAATAGTGTGCCATATACAACATACAGTGCCATAAGTAGTTCCCGACCGTTAGCTTATCTCCATAGTTTCCCCATTTCCCCCAAATCCCTACATAGCCTCCAAATTCAATTGAGTGGTGCTAACATTGGGGGAATGCGGACGAGTAGTGGTGATGGTTTCGGTGCGGCTGCTCCTGCTCGTATCGCCACCACGACGGTGGTAACGCTGAGCACTTGCCTAAGGTCATCAGAATGCAGGTGTACTACGGATCCGAATTGCCCTGTGAGGTTCCAATCTATCCCGATCTATTTTAGCATGTACAAAGTATAGCTCCTTGTTGAATCTGTCCTAAATGACCCCCCCCCTCCAGGAAAGCGATCTGCCGCCGGATCCGGAGCATGACTCCATACTCCCGCAACACGAGTTAGCTGGCTGGATGAAGAATGGCATGGCAGGGCTCGGAGTGTTATCACCAAGCTCGCAGAAGATTACGTAATGCTGAAGAAGAAACTGGCTGATCTGGAATGTAGAATTAGTAATATGAAGCAAGAAATAATCAATCACAGGCAACAGATGAAAGAAAGGGACAAGAAGGAACTAGCATGTGTAGTTGTGGTTGTCGCATTAGCCATGTTCTATGCGCTGTTTGCAATGATCATTAGGGGTTTTGTTTGACAGTATTGCTAAAGCACATCTAGATGTGCTCTAAGTAATAAACATCTAGGTCCTATGCTATTGATGTTATGCGAAGAATCGTGCAAATATTTTTCTTTGTCTTTTTTCTTTTCCTTTCCATCTTGATTGTTACTGGCTTTATCAACAAGAAGAGCTGAATGTATTGCTTGCCAACTGTCCTACTCCGTTCATACCAGTATCGGTGCATAATCCCAAAACTCGTTCCTTGTTTTTGTCCTGAAAAAGGAAACCAGCCAAATAGCCAATAGGAGTCCTGCGCAACCCTAGGATTTTGAACGACTGGGTACAAATAATTGCGGTTGATTATATCAGCGATTGGATAATACGTCAACCCCCGCTTCAATGCCCCCCCCCCTGCGCGCAAGAAAAAACCCCCAGCTTCAATTGGCAGTTCCTCTTCCCTACATACCCTGCTTAAGTGTCCACCATCTTCATCGTCCCCGCAGGCCGTGCTACACACTGGCACACACTCTGCAGCCATGTCATGCGATAGCGAGGACGACAGTTCGGCCAGCAGTTTGGCGCCCGATGATAGGTCAACATCGGAATCATACCGCTCATCTTCCATGAGTCCGACGTCGAGCCCAGACCTCGATTATATCCGGTTCATGGAAGGGACGCCGCCTCCAGAGTCGTTAGACGACAACTAGACGGATGAGGAACTGTCGGAGGACGAAGAAGAGGACAACGATGATGAGGAGGAGGAATGGTCGAACAAGGAGGAGGACGACGATGACAGCAACGGCGATGAAAAGCCAAGGGTTAGCGGCAAGAAGCATCCTCGCCAAGAGGATGTCGGGGGGCCATCCAACAACAACAACAACAACAACAACAACAACAACAACAACAACAAGGACTAAATTAAGCAGATTGTATATATCTCTGTTTATCCTGTCAATCTCATCGCAGACAGTTAGTAATATGTATTCGACAGAGATCTTCTACATTATCGCCCATAGGTTGGTTTGTTGAACTGTGTGCCCTGACAAGCACACAATTCACAAAAAAGGACCGTATGGGCTGTCTATAATGATCGCACACAATTCTGATTACCGACCTGTTTGTCGGGTATCACACACATCTTGTTACACCGAATCATTTGTGTTCACCTCAATCATCGCAAACGGTTCATCGGAGTGAACTGTATGCCATATACCGCACACACCTTGATCTGGCTGCCCGTTTCTGTTGTTCTATCTCATCGCAAACAGTTCGTACAGATCAACCGTATGCCCCTCATCGCACACGCAACTAAAATCTGAACCGTGTTTGATGTATCATCCATCACAAATGTTTTGCACCTTTTTGATGTTTTTTTACATCACCGTTTGCGATTAATGCATCGCACACAGTTTCGTCAAAGGGTCTCTGATCGTAGTGTCGCGTTAGTAGAATCCTGCAATAGTGCAAGTTTGCCACATAAGCTAGGCACATAGGGGGATGCAACACCAGCTCGACCAAGTTTTGATTACAACCCAAATGCTACCACAGAAACATCAGGGGGAGGGAGATAGGGACTGAAAGAGCGAGCTTCTGCATCCCAGTCTAAGCACCCCTGGCCTCCATCCTTGTGACGCAGGGTACACCTCGTTTGCCACCTTCTTGACCCTAGTGCCACTGATAAATGAAGTAATAATATAGTTAAAATAGAGCGAGTGTCCTCTCTATAATTTCATTTCCAATGTAGATAAAGAAAGTGCTTCTCTTTGTTAGTATATGTTTCATCAACTAGTCCCGTTGTTCATGTTTAAGCGTTTCTGCAAGCTGGGGTGCTTAATTTTAGTTGATCTGCACAAAAATAGAGATTGGAATATCTCAAGGCCCCTCCTTGTACTACCATTGTAAACTGATGTCCATCACTGGTAGAAGGTGTATCGGGGAGACTTGGGTCGATTTCCATTATGAGGTGTACGTATGTGGCGTCGCAGGGCCCATCTTGCCCTCGCAGCATGGCATACTATGATAATATCGCAATATTTTCTTCTATTTATTAGTGTATATTTCATCAACTAGTGCCACTATAATGTAATCATGCTTTTTCATTATCTGTGCAAATAGGGTTATTCAACTGCATTTTGGTGGAACTGCACAAATGTACGGATGGAACCGGTATATATGTAGAGTGCGAGGTGTGCCAAGTAAAAATTACCGACACCAACCATGCTCCATGCACGCATTCACATCCACCACCACCAGTGGGATGGGTGGCACCCTCTATGGACGGATCTTTCTCGGCAGCAAATCCTCTAACAAAATAGTAGTACCTTATATTGGCAGTTTTCTAGGGAGTACTCTTCTGAAAGAAGCACCAGTCTATTTTTATTTATTTGTACATAGTGTCACAACTTTGACCCAAAGGTCGAGAGCTATTTTAGGGTGATTGGCATAGTACTCAGAGACTGATTGTAAGCATGATTTTCATTAGCTGTCACACTGATTGTAAGCATGAGCAGATGGAAGATTAGATTACTGCGAAGCTTACCTTAAACCCTACCGCCGCTGTTGAAATGAGGCAAACATCGAGGGAACCGTGGAGAACGTCGGGGAAGCGACAACGCGCCATCCGGCCTCCTCTTGCGATGGGAGAATGAATACTCATGTGGCTCCGGCTGGCTCTACACCCTCACGAACGGCACACCGTACTCGATCGATTCGTTATCCTCTAGGTGCTCGATCGTCGACCTGTACGCCCACCACCTCCGCCTAACTTTCACCTTGGGTGAATCTGTCTGATCCATTGCCTAGAGGAGATACTCGATGAACTCGAAGGACTGCGGCATGACTGCCGCCAAGGAGTACATCGCCGCCCTCATCGTTGTCGTCTTGCTCTTTCGCATACATTGCCACATGGCCCTTATCGTCCTCGAACTCTCCCAATCATTTTCAAACCAAGTAAGGATCTCGTTCAACCTGGCTAACTTCGCTTGGTCGCCACCGGTGATCTGCCTGATTCGCTACTGCATCCTCTCCATAGATGTCCTTCTGAGTGGTCCGGTGATAGCTTTGGAAGATGGGAGGAGATACGGTGGTCTTGCAATAGAGATGAGGGAGAGGCGAGACAGTGGTTTTGGAATGTAGATGATGGAGAGGATATGGGGTGGTTTTGCAATGGAGAAGAGGGAGAGGCGAGATGGTGGTTTTGGAATGGAGATGATGGAGAGGAGAGGAGGTGGTTTTGCAATGGAGAAGAGGGAGATGCGAGATGGTGGTTTTGGAATGGAGATGATGGAGAGGAGAGGAGGTGGTGTTGCAATGGAGAAGAGGGAGAGGAGCGTGCCATAGCAATTTAGGATTGGACGAGAGGGCTGACGTGTTGTGACTGGATGAAAATCAAAATCAATTTACCCTTCAATTAAGAAAGCGAACCTACATTAACTAGTCTCCCTTTTATTCTGGGTCATAATTGACCATGATTTTCACAAATAAAATATATATTATATATTGCAAAAATAAGATAATTTGAAAGTACATTCAGATACGAATCAAACGATACACTTTTTGGTAACATGCATTCACATTTTTCTTGTCAAATAGAGTACGTGGTGAAACTTTGACCCAAAATACGCAAAACAAAAAAAACTTCCAAGACAAGAGCCGCTCCTCTCCTGTTCCAATCTAAATCCAGCACCGCTCCTCTCCTCTTCCATTTCAAAACCACCGCCCCTCCTCTCCTGTTCCAATCCAAAACCAATGTCGCTCCTCTCCCGTTCTAATCCAAAACCAGCGTTGCTCCTCTCCTCTTCCATTCAAAAACCACCGCCGGTGAGGGAAGGTGCCTTGGAGAAGTAGACCGATGGATGAGTACAACTGATACGTGAGGATTGCAGACGGCGACCATATGAAGCTGGCTAGTATGTTGGAGATACAGTCTTGGTTTGACAACAAGGACCCACTAGCGGCAACGGCGACATCCATGGCCAAATATCTGCAACAAAGCGAAAGGCGGCGATACTCTAGAAGGGAGTCGCGCGGGAGTACATAGAGCTGCTCCTTTGGGCCATGGAGCAAACAGATTCACCGAATCCGATCATGAGGGAGCATTGGTGGGAGTATCGATCCCAGATGGAGCATCCACCAGAGATTGAAGGATCGAGCATCTACAGGGTGCCGTTTGTGAGGGTGTCGTGCCAGAGCGAGCCGGTGGAGTCTTCATCAACCGAACCAAACTGCAAGAGGAGAAAAGCAGTTGGCCTGATGATGCTTCCCCGCCATCCTCTCCCTCGCCGTTCACATCGTCTCACGGGGAGGCTGTCTACCGCCGAGGAATAGGAGGGGACTGCCCCGCCAGCCCAATAGTCGAGCAGGTTGTGAATTGTCAGGAGGAGCTTAGGGTTGTCAGTATTTACTGGTTGTGAATTGTTCTTTGTGTTCTGTATTTTGAGAGTACTTTCATATATGAATGTCTTTTGAATTTCGTATTTGCAGTATTGAGCATATTAAGTATTTTATGAATTATAGAGATCTATTTTTAGCACTTAAAAAATGTAGTTTCATAGGAGTATAAAAGTGCAGACAATGTGATTCTCAGAGAAGAAACTACAAGTTTCAGTTCCAAATAAGAAACTGCAAGTTCAGTTTCAGATAAAAAACTGCAACTTTAAGAGGCGGAGCATTTATATTAACTCGGCTTTTTCAAACAGGGATAACATCATGTTGGAAGTTTTATTGATGGTCGAAAATGGAACTACGATCCAGTTAATATCATGATGATCAACATTCATGCATAGCACATCTTCATATGATTCACAGTCAAAAATATATGCTATTTTCAAAATGCCCACACAATGTCGACTGTGCGAAAACAGAGAAAATGGGGGACAAAGTTTTGGCAAGTGTTGGATGTGGTGTGCGTAGATGACAATGGGGACCCACATGTCAATAATGGCAGAGGCAAAAAATTTGGAGATATTTTCCCTGCCTCAGGTGGAATCGAACCTGGGCGGAACAACGATCGGGTAGTGTCACTTGGCCACTCGGCTAGTTCAGTAGTTTCGGTACAAATAAGGCACTGCCTCAGGTGATCAGAAGGGCATATGGTAAAGGAGTAAAAAGAGCCTTACGTTCCCTTCCACAATCAATTCCCTTATATAGCTAAAGCATTTCTAGACTCGACTTTGACCAGTTTGGCTTGATAATCCTACAGGTAGTCAGGCTGTGATACCAAAGCTATCAGGACCCCGATCCTAAGTCACACTGATCTAGCATGTAACGCATCATATCACTTTGCGGCCTCACGAACGGTATCCCCATGGGTTCCACCTTACCTGGCCCGAGACCGTTTACGCCTTTTGGCTCACGTATATGATAGTGTCGCTAGAATCCATATGACAGAGAACCCAGGCCAACATGGCTAGTCGTGAACCCAAAGTGGCACTAACTTACAGGGACATGCATACATGACCCAGCAACGAACGTGTCGGTCATCAGCGAGTGAATCCGGGCTGTAGCAGCTGGGCTAACAGGACTCTGGTAGACACCGTGTGACATATCCCCGAAGGGACAGACACAAGAACGAAGAACGATACATGCCGGCCAGCCTAAGTGTTCCGGAGCAGAAGCAAGCTACCATGGCTCAGTGGAAGCACTAGGAGACATTTCTCGGTAATAGAGGCTACCAAGGATAAACAACTAGGTTGTCGGATCCCACACATACCAAGCATTTCAAATCATACACACAATATGCTCGATATGTGCAAATACAACATGGCATCACAACAAAACTCTACAACTCAAAGTATTTATTCATTAGGCTCCGAAGAGCTAGATATTACAAACATGGGTCTGAGGACCCAGCATTCAAGTCATACAAGAAACAAGCAGAAGCGGAAGCTTAACTTGTCTGAGTACAGACAACTACAAATGAAAAGGCCGAGAAGCCTGACTATCTACAAGACCCTGCCGAGGGCACAAGATCGTAGCTGAGGTAACAAGCTAAATGTCGAAGTCCACGCAGAACTATTAGCGAGACTGAAGTCTCTCTGCAAAAATATAAATTAAGAAAATGTGAGTACAAATGTACCCATCAAGACTTATATCAGAACTAGCTACGTATGCATCAGTATCAACAAAAGGGGGTGGTGGAATTTAACTGCAGCAAGCCAGCTTTGACTCAGTGGCTATCCTGTACTACGATTGCAAGTAACTCTTTTGAGGTGGTGCACACGAGTCCACATATTCACCAATCAATACACCACTATGGATCCGCTTCCGTCTCCCTACGATAAGGCCATCCATAGCACTCACGCTTATCTTGCGCATTTTAGAGTATCCACTTTCACTTGTCTATGAACTGTATAGGCAACCCAGAAGTCCTTTACCGTGGACACGGCTACTCGAATAGATCATTTATAACCCTGCAGGGGTGTACTTCTTCACACACGCTCTCGCCACTTACCACCATGTACACGTCGTGTATCTCGGCAACCGTCAAGCGGAAGCCTGGCAAGGGAGTCAGCCACGACCTGACTAACCACTCAAGTCTCTAGTCCAGGTTTATGGCCTATTTGGGTTCCATCCACAAGGATATCCGATTGGGGTGTCGCTCGCGGCCCAAAACGATGTGTATAGGGTTCCCAAGCCCACCAAACGGGTGACGCTTGGTATACACGGCCACGGTGCCTAGTCTGTCCCAAGCCCACCTATACCGGGTGCCACTTGGTAGACTACTAACACTACCTACAAACACCAGAAACTAGTTGCAACTCCTGGACAGAGATCAGGTTGATTAATAAGTCGAGAGAGCTTGGAGTGCCCGGAGCCCAATGTGTGGTAGTAGCTATTCATGGATCACAGACACAGAACTTAGTTCCTGAGGACGGTTTCAATGAGACAACCCACCATGTACTCCTACATGGCCTCTCACCGCTACCTTTACCAAATCGTGTTCACACACTTAGCTCTCATAATAGGACATGTTCACCACATTCTAATTCATTCCCGATGAAGCAGACCCGACTCAACTCTGAGCAGTAGCAGGCATGACAACAAGCATGAATGAGTAGGCACATCAGGGCTCAAACAACTCCTACTCATGCTAGTGTGTTTCATCTATTTACTATGGCAATGACAGGTCATGCAAAGGAAAGGGGTTCAACTACCGCAGCATGTAACAGTTGAATCGTTGTTGTCCTAATGTAGTAAAAGAGATCAGGAGCGAGAGAGTGGGATTGTATCGGAATGAACAAGGGGGTTTTGCTTGTCTGGCACTTCTGAAGGTAATATAGCTCTTCATCGGTGTCCGTGTCAAAACCGGCGGATCTCGGGTAGGGGGTCCCGAACTATGCGTCTAAGGTCGATGGTAATAGGAGACAAGGGACACAATGTTTTACCCAGGTTCGAGCCCTCTCTATGGAGGTAATACCCTACATCCTGCTTGATTGATCTTGATGAATATGAGTATTACAAGAGTTGATCTACCACGAGATCATAATGGCTAAACCCTAGAGGTCTAGCTTGTATGGCTACAATAATGTCTGTGTCCTCCAGACTAAGTCCTCCGGTTTATATAGACATCGGGAGGATCTAGGGTTACACAACGTCGGTTACAAAGAAAGGAATCTACATATTTAGTCGCCAAGCTTGCCTTCCACGCCAATGAGAGTCCCATCCGGACACGGGTGTAGTCTTCGGTCTTCGTATCTTCACAACCCATCAGTCCGGCCCACGGCTAACAGGCCGGACGCCCGAGGACCCCTTAGTATAGGACTCCCTCAGTAGCCCCTAAACCTGGCTTCAATGACAAGGTATCCGGCGCATAGGTCTCTCTTCATCATTGCAAGGCGGATTCCTCCTTCCGAACTCCACAATATCCTTCGGACGTATCGATGTGTCCGAACATGTAACACACACCACACACAACCGCAGAGAGAATATAGTTTCACACGAGTCCAATCTACTGACAACTTTTCGTAACATGACATCACATCTGTCCAGTCATAATTTCGAACCGTTTTTCGTTGTACGCTCCACGTTTCGAGACGTGGTTTGCCATTGGCACGTCTTTTCAAAGCAAAGATCGTGTCCCCTTATTATGTGATTCTCATCAATACGGGCATGGGTAACCCAACCGTGTCTTCTACATAGCCCTTGGGAATAGGCAAGTTTTAAGGCGAGTAGGAAGGCGTTTGATATTCGCGGCCTTTATAAGGGGATATGGATTCGTCCTCACTCACCCCTACCTTCTTCTTCCTCTACCCATCCATTCTTGAGCTCCAGTGCCCAAGCTCTAGCTTCCCCCGCCGGAGAAAGCACTCCAACCATGTCCGGATCCGGATCTGGTGGCAAGTGGATGGTTTCCTCTGTTAAGAAGAAAGACATCAAGGAGCTCCAAGAGGCTGGATACCTGGCCAAGGAGATCGTGCACCATCTCCCGGCTGAGGGACAGATCGTCCCTACCACATAGCCCCATGAGAGGGTTGTGTTTCTCACACATTTCATCCGCGGGCTGGGATTCCCTCTCCACCCGTTTGTCCGCGGACTGATGTTTTACTACGGGCTGGACTTCCATGATCTAGCCCGCAACTTTATCCTCAACATCTCGGCATTTATAGTCGTTTGCAAGGCCTTTCTCCGTATTCCACCTCACTTCGGCCTATGGCTGAAGACCTTCAATGTAAAGCCGAAGGTGGTGAGAGGCCAACAAGCAGAGTGCGAAGGCGCCATGGTGGGAAAGATGCCCAAAGTCACATGGCTCGACGGCTCCTTTGTGGAGAGGGTGAAGGGGTGGCAGTCGGGGTGGTTCTACATCACTGAGCCGCGCGACACCAACTGGGCGGCAACCCCTGAATTTCGATCTAGAGCTCCGCTGCGGCTCATCTCCTGGCAAGAGAAGGGCCTAACCTAGGGTTCTTCGAGCGAGCTAACTGGGCTCCAAACTTGCATCCAGAACATGACAACCAAGAGAATCAAACTTGTCAACATGATCCAGGTTATGCTCATTCGCCGGATCTTTCCGTGCCAACGCCAGATTTGCTATTTGTGGGAGTTCGATCCGGCCAAGCACCAGACGCTACTAGAGCTCTTCGGCACGACTCACGAAGACATCTAGAAAGTGCTCTTCAAGGCCGGCGAGACACCACCGCCTATGACCGAGGATCGCGGGGTCAGCTTAAAACGCCAGGCTAATTCGGTAAGTTCTTTCATGTTTTCAAGGTATAGCCTTTACTGGCATATTTTGAGAAGGAGTCTAAGCCTTCCTATCAATTTTTCAGGCCTGGATCGATATAGCGGGATATATTAACTGTCTGGCTCCGCTGCCCGAAGACCAAGAAACCCCGCTTCTGACGAAGATGTTGTTTCTGGCGCCTTATGATGTGCCGGAGAAGAAGGCCAAGAAAACGGCCAAGGGGGCCCGGGGTGGCCTTCGCAGAAAAGGCGCTTCGGACGTGACGTTCGAAGACGGGGCTCACTCTTTGGCCGCCAAAGATGACGACGAGGAGGATGAAGAAAGCGACTCTGGAAGGAAGAAAAGGGGGGCCTCCCCAAATTTGGAGGCGAAGGCGCCCAAGAGGGGAAGGGATCCCTTGCGGATGACTCCGCGTGGGATGTCGATAGCAGTCCGGAGCGGTTGTCCGGGACCAAGCCTCGGGCCGCCTTGTAAGTACCGAAAACCTTATGGACGTCCAAATGCCTGGCCTTTCCATTTTTTAATATTAATATGTTTAAATTATGCCATAATGGTCCAGCCGGTGACAGCTCCCTGCGATCCTCGATAGAGGGTTCGCTAGATTCAAAGGAAATGGCCAGCGCGTCACCGTCGCCCGCTTACTCCCTCAAGGCCAACGACGCAGAGGTGTTGTCCTGAAGGACTTCCCCGGGCCGGGGAGAGGCTCAGGAGGCGCCAGAAGGCAATGCCTCTGTCGCCGGACACCAGCGGGAGCCGATCCCTAGGGAGACTGGTGGTGAGGAGGGCCATGTTCAGTCCGGCACTCAGCCGGACTTGATTCTGGAGACCGATGCGGCTCCCGAATCCGGCACGCAACCTCCTTCGAAAGAAGGGGTATGCGTATTCCATCGGTGACCCCTGTCCAACCCGGGGCACCGGATAATCTGCTGGAAGCGCTACGAGGCGCTTCCATTGTGGATGAGCATCATGTCCTTATGGGCACGGTAATCGAGAAGGTTCAGTCCGCCAAAAGCGGACTGACCGAAGCCTGCGCTAGCCTTTTAACAGGCTTTGAGGTAAGTAATGTAATTGTTGAAAGGATATCATAGTGTAGACAGTAGCCCCTGATGCTCTGTTCGGTGTTCGGAAAGAAAAAGCCGAATAGAGGATCAAAATAATTTTCGCATGAGTCTAACATAAGATGTATATGTGAATAAGCAGGTGTCGCTGCTAGCTGCTTCCACTCATACTGCGGAGGTCTCGGCCTGAAGCAGAGACTGGAGCGGGCCGAAGAAGAGCTCGGCCTCATGAAGAAGCAGCTAGAGGACAGCCAAGGTATGAAGTGACCTGTGCGTGAATTGAGGAAGGATCAATGTTTTGTGCTGACTAAAGTGTCATGAGTTTTATTAGGGGCCACGACCGAGGTGGCATCCCTCAAGAAGGAGTTAGCCTAGGTCAACGACAAAGTGGCCAAGGAGCGCGCCGTGTGCGAGAAACACGAGGCCTGGGTCAGCGAGGTCCAGCAAGAGCTCCAGGACGCCATCAAGAAGTACGAGTCCTTGGAGCGTGATTCTAAGACACAATCGTCCGAACTTGCGAAGGCCCGCCAGAGCGCACAAGAGGCTCGAGACGAGGCCCAGAGCGCCCTTCAGGAAATCCAGGCGGCCAAGAAGATCGTGTCGGGTAAGGCTTTCATTATGCAAAGCTAGTCTGTGAAGGAAACGTTCCTTTTACTTACCGGAATTTGGAGCTCTCCAGGGGCGTTTGCGGATTTCCCGCGCAACGTATCAGATGCTACTGAGTTCTATCGAGCCGAAGAAGGGATTTCTACTGAGAAGTTGTTCTGGTCTCAATATCTTGGACCAGAACATCCGGTGCCCTTCATCGACCAGCTGAAACAGCTGGTCGAGCTACACAAGGCGGCCGAGCTAGCCATGAAGGACCTGATAGTCTGACTATGGCATGTCGCGCTGATACCCAGCAGCTACTTCGGACTTGTGAAGCGGCTTGTTAGTGCCAGCCCACGGCTTGAGGTAATAAAGCGATCGGTCTGTATTGAAGGTGCCGGGATGGCCTTTACTCGTGTCAAGATGCACTGGGCGAAGATGGATCCCAATAAGCTGATGACCGAGGGGGCGCTTGAGGGCAAGGAGCACCGCCGTCCCGAGTTATATTTTGATGGTGTCCTGGAGGGATCCCGCCTTGTGGGGAGCAATGTGCAAAGGATGTTATATTCCCATGAAAATATTCATATTATCATGCCCTGTAACATGAATCAACGATGTTGTGTAATATAATGCTTTGTTATGTTTTAATTTTTTCCTCCTGTGCGGCTGTGTTGTATGAAATCTGAGGGTTGGCCAGACGTCGGCTTCTGCCCCCACGTAGGTAGTACGGGGGTGTTCAGGATGGAATCTAAATAATCTTGATCCAATTATATGGTCCTTGAAGGAGTTGTTTAGCGCAACGAACCAGGCAACCAGACTATGCGGCTTGAACGCCCTCACTTAGCCATAGGAGTTTTATAATAAAAACATGGGCGCAGCCCCTAGTATCCGAACTAGAGTGCTCTAAGCATCTAATCGGGAAGTACCGACCCTTCGCATAATGTGGAAGAAATCTCCAACGATTTGTAACCTCCGAACAGCTGATCGGGTCTCGTCGCATCATGATAGTCAGTTTTTGGCTTTCTCTACTGAGGTGCTCCTTTGGATAAACCAAGGCACAATCGCAGTAGTTCTCCCTTTACTACCTTAGCTGACATAGCAGAATGTAAGGTAGCAAGAACAGGAGCCGGGCAACCCAACTATTGACCAAAGACATGATTCAGAGCCAATGCATATAATGCTATATTCAGGGGGCCGAACTATACTTATAAAAAGTGATTGTACTTTTGTTGCTGTAATGTGGGGTGCTATGAAGCCCCTGGCAAACATCAAGCGTACCAAAGTGTACGGGTGCTACCTAATAGGGTTATCCACAGGGGAGCTGAAAAAAGAAAACAGAAAAGGTAAAAAGGTAAAAAGCCGGGGTCCTAAAGCTCCAGTAGCAAACCGTTCTCATTGTGATTTAATTAGTATGTCAAGGCGCATTGATACAGGTAGTGCGATAAGCAAAAGGCTATTTGACATGCCGAAACCAAGGGAGAGCTGCATGTGGGTCCTGAAAAATAGGTAGAGTTATCATTAATGGAATCACGTCAAAAGTCCCCATATGTCTGCGTTTCTCGCCGTCTTGGTGTTTTTATCCTTCAAGAGGACCGATGACCAGTCCACCAGATGGGGCCTGTGGGATTGAGACCTGCAAAGGAAATAAGTAAAAGTGAAAGTATGTGTGTATCTGATGTTGGTTGAGCCATACTATTGGCCACAAGCTAGCTATTGCTTTGTCAATGCCCATGGGATTTTGAGTGCGTAGTTATGTACGCGTGGCACAAATGCCGCCACTTTATCAGGACTGAGACAGAGGCCCGATTGCTAGTCGAGCTCCTGACGAGCCGAGCTCTCCTACTGCAGAGTACTTCAGACCCTCTTAACAGTGTCCGTGGGCTCTACAGCCGAATTAAGGTTCTGCTTGAGAAGGCCGCTCTATACTTTTGCTGCTAAGGCAGCTGTGTGCTCTTCTATACGGAGGGAGCATTCCATATTTCCATTGACCGTTATGACGCCGCGTGGACTGGGCATCTTGAGCTTGAGGTAAGCATAGTGTGGTATTGCGTTGAATCAAGCGAATGCAGTTCGTCCGAGTAGTACGTGATAGCCGCTGCGGAAGGGGACGATGTCGAAGATTAACTCCTTGCTTCGGAAGTTGTCCAGAGAGCCGAAGACAACCTCTAGTGTGATTGAGCCCGTACAGCAGGCTTCTACACCTGGTATGACTCCATTGAAGGTAGTCCTGGTGGGCTTGATCCGTGATGGGTTAATGCCCATTTTTTGCGTTGTGTCCTGATAGAGGAGATTGAGGTTGTTGCCTCCGTCCATAAGGACACGAGTCAGTTGGAACCCATCAATTATTGGGTCTAGGACTAGTGCTACTGAACCACCATGACGGATACTGGTCGGATGATCCCGGCGATCAAAAGTGATCGGGCATGACGACCATGGATTAAATTTTGGGGCGACTGGCTCTATCGCGTAGACATCCCTGAGCGCGCGCTTGCGCTCCCTCTTGGGGATGTGGGTAGCGTATATCATGTTCACCATTTTGACCTGAGGGGGAAACTTATTTTGTCCCCGTATGTTCGGTTACCGGGGCTCTTCGTCATCTTCCTTGCTTTGCGATCCCTTTTCCCTGTTCTCGGTGTTTAATTTGCCGGCCTATTTAAAACCCAGCAATCTCTATTTGTATGATTGGGTGGTTTGTCCGGGGTGCCATGAATCTGGCACGGACGATCAAGTATGCGGTCCAAGATGGATGGGCCCAAATTGTTCTTTTGGAATGACTTCTTCCGCTGACCGGATTTAGAGCCACTGAATCCGGCATTGACCGCCATATCCTCAGTGTTATCACTGTTGTTTCGACGCTTGTATCTGTTGCTTTGAGACTTGTCTTTGTTATTTTTAACTTCTGGAGTGCTTGCATCACTTGCGTTGTTTTTGCTACGGGCCAACCAACTGTCCTCGCTCGCACAAAAGCGGGTAATGAGTGTCATGAGGGCCGCCATGGATTTTGGCTTTTCTTGGCCGAGGTGGTGAGTGAGCCATTCGTCGCGGATGTTGTGTTTGAAGGCTGCTAGGGCTTCGGCATCCAGACAATCGACGATCTGGTTCTTCTTAGTTAAGAACCTAGTCCACAATTTCCTGGCGGACTCTCCAGGTTGTTGAACTATGTGGCTTAAGTCATCGGCGTGTGGTGACTGGACATATGTACCTTGGAAGTTGTCGAGGAAGGCTTCTTCCAAGTCCTCCCAGCTACCGATAGAATTTTCAAGCAGGCTGTTTAACCAGTGCCGAGCTGGCCCCTTGAGTTTTAAAGGGAGGTATTTGATGGCGTGGAGGTCATCGCCGCGGGCCATATGGATGTGGAGAATGAAGTCTTCGATCCATACCGCGGGGTCCGTGGTTCCATCGTATGATTCTATATTCACGGTTTTGAACCCTTCTGGGAATTCATGATCCATGACCTCATCAGTGAAGCAATGAGGGTGTGCAGCGCCTCTATATTGGGCCATATCGCGACGTAGTTCTAATGGAGTTATCTGCGGTTTTCAGCCCGTGCATGACTAAGTTTGTCACGCCCGAATAGGTGGCCGTCATCGCGTGTCGAGGCACGTCCTCGAGATTCGTAGATTGATCTGGTATGTCCTGCTTTATTGTTCAGGTTTTGCCGGAGGTCATACGTATGGCCATGGGCTAATTACCCCTACCTGTGCGATGAGGCGGGGCGGGTTGGTGTTCAGTGTGAGTTGTCGTTTTGTCCCGACCATGTGGTGGTCGGTCAGCCGCATTATACGATGGTGGTATGTATTCCGGTGCCTCCTTGTCAAACTGAGGTAGCAATTTGTGCTTTGGGTAACTTTTGGATGGGCGCTTGAGGCTGTATTCTTTCGCTGCTAGGACATCGGTCCATTTATCGTTGAGCAAATCTTGATCAGCTTGCAACTGTTGCTTCTTCTTTTTCAGGCTCCTTGCGGTGGCTATTAGCTGGTGCTTGAAGCGCTCCTGCTCAAGAGGTTCCTTAGGCACGATGAAATCGTCGGTGCCGAGGCTCACCTCGTCCTCGGAGAGCGGAAGATAACTTCTGTCCTCTAAGTCTTCGTGCATGGCCTGTTTACCAAAGCTAACCTACCCATCTTCCCGTTCATCTTGTTCATTAACTGTTTCAATGGGGTCCTCATTGTCTTCGGCATCTTCTGGAGTGTTATCTTCTCCTGTGTCGGTGTTGCTGTCTTTACCGCGGCGTGACTTAGAGCGGCTCTGCTGACGCTGGTGCTTGGATTGTATTTCGGAAGGTTTATCCTCAGCTGGATCTTCCTTGTCATACCCGTTGTTCTCCTTTGGTGCATCCACCATGTATACATCATACGTGGAAGTGGTCGTCCAGCGTCCCGTGAATGGTGGGTTCTAGGCCTCTTCTTCTCTAGCATCGTCGTCCATACCGTCGATGTCCTCGGAGTCGTAATCAATTGTGTCGTTTAAATCCTCGACTGTGGCTATGAAGTAGGTGGCGGGTGGGGAGCAAAATTCTCCATCATCAGCCCCTAGTTTGAACCGAATATAGTTTGGCTGTGAGTCCTCCGCCAAAGACATGTTCTTTAATGAGTTTAGCATGTCGCCCAAAGGCGAGTGCTGGAAGATGTCTGCAGCGCTGAATTCGAAGATTGATAAACGATCAAGTTCGGCGTCCGCGGGCTCACATGATTCGGAACTTACGACCGGAAACGAGTCCAGAGTTCCGGTGGCACAGGTATCGTGTGAGATCAAGTCTATGTGCGGCTCCAATGCCGTGGAATCTTTGGCCTCTGTGGTGGGGTCGATCCTCCCGTCCTTGGATGGCGCAGTCTGCTCTAGATCTAGGGTCAGAGAGGTTATGGGAGCTGTTGTGGGGACCCCGACTCATAAGTCGTGATCACCGAATGCACGTGTACAGTGATCCAGAGATCAATGCTCACTGAACACACAGAAGATGAATAACAAGAGTCATACATCCACACATATCGTCTTACATAAATGATGACCATTATGGTCAAGTCTTACATAGATAAAGCCACAAGGGCTGAATACCAAATAAACTTAAGCAGCGGAAATCTTCGTTGATAAGTAGAACCCATGCCATCTGCCTTAACCCTACAGGCATTCTGACTGGGAAATGTCCTAGTTCGCATGTTCGTCTCCAAAGAACTCTTCTTCGAACTCCTGTTCTTCCATGCCTGGCCAATTAAATAACCATTGGCAAGCCAATGAGTACTTTGAATGTACTCGCAAGCAACCCATGTTTTGGCTCAAGATACAACAATGCATGATATAGGTAATTTTTTGCAGAAAGCCAGTTTTGAGTGCAATGACATGTTCAACAACTTGTAAGACATGCATCAGGAGAATACAAGTAACCATGAGGACAGGTTACAGATATCAACATAAATCGAGTGGGCATCAACCCAACTCAATCTTGTCAAGTCCTTTGACTTGACCCAAGTAGTTCTTCCCACTTACCCAAACACATACACTGGTTTGTAAACATGTGGACGTAGCCCAAGAGCGGTTACCCAACTGTCCTTGACCGTGGACACGGATATTCGAATAGTTTTACACTCTGCAGAGGTTGCACACTTTACCCACAAGATCCAGGGAACTTCTGTGTCATCCACGACCCGCGGTACCTCAAGTACCCGGGGTAAGTACCCGATCACTATCTTTCCCTAGACAACACTAACATGGAGTCCACTCGATTGGTAGTAACCCCCGTGCCCAACATTTCACAACTTAAAATTGTGGAGCCTTGCTCCTATATTCATCACATACCACTGGCACGGGGTACCAACGGTGTGTCCGGTGCCCCATAAAAATGTTCTTGGCCGCCCTACATGGCATGACCCCGTCCTGAGAGAGAGCACCAACTCTCCCCCGTCACTAATAATGTGGGCTCCAAGCTAGTATTGGCCTAGGTAATCAATAATGCCCTTTCCCATATAAGGGTAGAGTGGTTGCGCATGTAAGGTTGGAATAACGGTCGCAACTTAAACCAATCCATTTTTGAAAGCAACACACACACTAGCCTCGGTACACCACTTCGTCATCAAGCAGCTACCCATCTCATTATCTCCCTCGGGCATAAGAGGCACCCGACGGGGTTTTCGAAAAGTCCTTTGAAAATACTTTGTCTCCATCACCATGCATATTCCTGTCCCTTTTTGCGTAGCAACTACTTTAGCATCCTATCTACTCCCACCGGCATAACCCTCATAAGGAGGTAGGGTCATGCACAATGCAAGTACCAACGAGGAAGTAACAGAGGCAAACCATCAAAGTGGTTCCACCTCATCATGATTTCGTTGCAACAACAATATGGTGCTATATGTCATGCATAAAAAAAGGGTTTCATAGACATGGTCAAAGGGCTGCTTGCCTGGCTCAACAAAGTCTTCTAGGTCTTCAAAGTCTTCTGGTCCAACTCCTTCGTCAGCAACGCAATCTATTGTCGCGAAATAATAACGAGAAAAATAAGGCAATAATAAAACAGAAAAACCAAAGTGCTCAGAAAAATGTCAACTTATTTTTGTTAAATACTAGGGTGAAACTAAGAAGGGGAAAATTCCTAGTTTTGGATTTGGAGTTAGGGGAACAGAGTAGTGGATTTTCACACAGAGATCTTATTGTTCAAATTTGAATTTAAATTTAAACAGTGCAGAAAAGTGTAATGGATGTGTATGAAAGTTACATCAATAAATAGGTGGGATTATTCTAAGATTTTAGGAGTTGGAATTATTCCATTTGGATAAATGTTTTATCCTGTGGAATTTTTATAAAACATACAGAAAAAGAAAAAGAAAAGTGGCACTGTGCCACTGGGCCAAAAAGGCCACAGTGCAGCAGGCCCAGAGGCAAATCAGCCCGCGCAAGGCTGCCACGTCGAAGGCGTAAAGGCGAAGTACGCCTTCGACCGACGGCGAACCGGTGCGCGCACATGCATTTTTAAACCCGACGGGTGGGTCCCACCCGTCAGGGCGTGAGGCTGACGAACAGGGCCCACGACCGTCGTTGTCTACCTCCGTCCAGAGGTGACGGCGAGCTCACCGGCGGCGATATAGGGCACGGGGGGATGCGTGGGTGGTACCATTGTGCTCAGGGAGGAGCCGCTGTTCGGATGGAGATGGAGTTGGTCGCCGGGGTGGCCTGGTTCGCCGGCGACGAGGAGGCACAGCGGAGTTGCTTCGGGTGGTGGCGGTTCCGGCCGTTTTCGGCAGCTAAAGAGAGGGGAAACAGGGGGGAAATGGTTAGTGGGCTCCTGCGGTTCTAGATCGATTGAGAGCGGTAGCGGAGAAGGAGTATACCTCTGGATTGACGGCGACCTGAGGTGGCGGAGCTCTGGTCGATCCCGAGCATAGAAGCCCCTTGAGGACGTTTGGGTGGTGTGAGCGTGCTCTTGGGGGTGTGAGGAGGAGGCGGATGCTACTGGAGCGGCCCGGGGCGGATTATATAGCCGGGCACCGGTCCACCATGGACTCGTGCGCCGGCGAGGTCACGGGTGAGGCCAGAGGCCGTGAGGGCACTCGTGAACGAGTCCAGACCGTTTGTGGATCAGGTCCACGTCCGGAGGAGGGAAGGGAAGGAGCGGGGAAGGCTCCAGAGAGCTCTCGCGTGTGAGACCGTGCATTGGAGCTTGCAGGCGGCCGGTGCGTGTGCAAGGCGTCTCGTCACAGGAGGGTGAAGGAGGAGGGGGCCGATCAGCTGCCGTGTTGCGGACATCGAGGCGTTTCATCGGGTGCGCTGGGGAGGCCCGAGGTGGCCGGGGCGGTTGGAAGGGGGCGGCTACAGTGCGGGAGTGCACTATAGCGCGCTCCAGAGCGCCCAAATGGCCGGCATGGCCATTTTCTATGAAGTGTGGGCACAGCAAAAGGTGTCTGGTGGCTCTAGGGGGGAGTAAAGAATGGGGGAGGGGCATTGGATGCCCTGGGTGGCCACTGGGGTGAGGAGGGAGGTGAGAACGGAGAAGAATGCTGCTGTCCAAAAGGGTAAATAGGGATGTTTCACTCTTCAATCACTGAGCTGAGGCCAGGGAAGAGTTACTGGAGGTAGGAGAGGACTAGGAGGAGCTGTGGTAAAAAGTTGAGCTCAAGGAGAATAGTGTTAGTGGTCAAAATGGTGATTTTTGAAAAGTGGCAGAAGGTGTTTGATAATGGTTTGGGCCAGCAGATGATTTCCAACTACAATGAGACTCCATAGGGTGAAATGACACACATATTTAGGGCCTTCCACCAATTTGGAGCTTATTTGGGCAAAGTTGCCAATGCAACTTTTGTAAACCCTAGAAATTAGCAGAAATGAACTTGTGTAGATCTAGTTGAGCAAATCACTTCCCCTTGATGCACCACTTGGTGTAGTGGCCTCATTTGTTCATGTGAACATGCTCACAAAAGTTGGGGTCAAGGAGAGAAAGTTGATAGTACAAACTTGTTCAAATTTGATTCTGGTCAGAGAGGGTTTTGGGGCATTTTGGTGAACCAAAATGACCTTAATTGACATGAGGCTTTGCAAGGTGATCACAATATGCATTTGTGACTTGCTGGATTTTCCTTGTATTTTTATGAAAATATTTCCTGTAGAAATATTTCAAATCCTTGAAATGGCAGAAATGGTTTTGGGAGGTTTTGTCCAATATTTTGAACATGACCATGTGTTGAAACTCTTATATATGGAAGATATATGTCCACTGAGTTCCCCTGATTTTTTTCAAATATTTTTGAAACAATAAAATATTTTTCCCGATTAAAGACCATTTCTGGACTTAAGAAAAAGCTTTTAAATAAAATAGGAAAATAACTTTTAAAATTATATTTTTGTGGTTTATGGGAATCCTATATCTAATAGGTTTCAAATATACTCTTTGAAATATTTTTCATACCCCAAATCAAGTACTTGTAGTGCAAACCTCAATTTAGGGGTTTTTGGAAAACTAATTTTTGAAAATACTATTTGGCCAAATTGTTTTTGTAAGAAAATACTATATTTCACTATACACATGGCTTGATCATTGGGCAGAAGTTTGGAGCAGGGAGATGAAGTACATAAGGTGGAGTAGTTGACTTTAAAGAGCACTTGAAAATCACAGAGAGAAAACCAACTCCAAAATAAAAGGCCAATTAATGCAAAAGTTTTTGTTGGTCTAAAATTTTCAGGCTTTAGTAATGCGAATGAAATGTTACAAAATGCAGGGTGTGACAGTTGTTTCCTGGATGCGGTCCGATGACAGATTTAGGTCATGTCCCTCAGGGTGACCAGGAGTGGTAGCTGCGGTCTCGAATCCGGCGAAGATCAAGTCTCCACGGATGTCCGCAACGTAGTTCAAGATCCCAAATCTGACGTGATGGCCAGGGCGTAGCTTTCGATCTACTCCAGATGGCCAGGCGAGTTGGCCTACAAAGTGAAGTTGCCGAATACGAAGATCTGTCCAGGGAGGAAGACTCCCCCTTGGGCAGCATTATTGTAGATGGTTGAAGGAGCCATCGAACCTATTGATGATGACACGGTGGAACTCTCAATGAAAGGACCAATGTCGGTGTCAAAACCGGCGGATCTCGGGTAGGGGGTCCCGAACTATGCGTCTAAGGTCGATGGTAACATGAGACATGGGACACAATGTTTTACCTTGGTTCGGGCCCTCTCTATGGAGGTAATACCCTATGTCCTGCTTGATTGATCTTGATGAATATGAGTATTACAAGAGTTGATCTACCACGAGATCGTAATGGCTAAACCCTAGAAGTCTAGCTTGTATGGCTATGATAATATTTGTGTCCTCCGGACTAAGTCCTCCGGTTTATATAGACACCGGGAGGATCTAGGGTTACACAAGGTCGGTTGCAAAGAAAGGAATCTACATATTTAGTCGCCAAGCTTTCCTTCCACGACAAGGAGAGTCCCATCCGGACACGGGTGTAGTCTTTGGTCTTCGTATCTTCACAGCCCATTAGTCCGGCCCACGGCTAATAGGCCGGACGCCCGAGGACCCCTTAGTCCAGGACTCCCTCAATCAGTGTCATTGAACTCATCGTCGGAACGTCGTCTACTCAGAGGGGACAATTATCGGCAAACAAGTAAGAACACAATCAATGCAATGCTAAATATGATGCATGATCAGGACATGGAAAAATGAGTGTGTTGGGCTAATGCAACTACAACCAGGTGGGTTTGAGTCATTTTGAACCAAAGGTTCAATCCCAAACTCAACTTATGAATTTAAATAGTGCCTTATCATGTTTTTCACTAAACAGCAAGGTTAGTTTGCTTAAACATGCATGAAACCAGTACAGATGGAAAAGATTGGATTTTTCTGATCATTTTTTATATATAATTTATTTCATTTGGAGTTGTAGATTAATTTCTAAGATTTTTTGAAGTTTATACTATTTTCTGGAATTTCCTGAATTAGTAAAAATGCCAGAAAACATTTACCGCATCAGCATGATGACAACACTGCGTCAGCAGGTCGGCTGGGTCAAACCTGACTAGTGGGGTCCACTGGTCAGTGACACGAGTGCTAATCCCGCGTTGACTCATACTTTGATCTGCCGCGGGGCCCACTGTTAGTGGCTGAAGGGCGGCTAATCTGTAGGATTAGCCCCTAATGGTCGTGCCACGTCGGTGTGGTTACGCCGGCAATGACCCGACGCGGCGACGATCGCCGGCCGGTCGTTTCCAGCCATGGCTGGTCACGCGGTTAGGTGCGTTGGAGAGCCCATGGTGCGGGGCATCCAGTGGTGGTCGTGGGGATGCCGGGGATGGCGTGTAGCAGCAGCGGCGAGCATATGCGGCGACGGAGCTCAGTGGTGTGCGGGTGCTGCTCTAGAGCTCGCTACCGGGCTGCCTGGGCTGCACGTCAGTGCTAGAGGTGCTCTAGGGCACGCCCATTGCACTACGGCAGCGAACGGAGCACGGGTTGCACGCGTGCTGCGGCAAAGGCGGAGCCGAGCTTTGGCTCGTGCGGCAAGGGAGCTAGAGGACACGGGAGATAGGGGAGAAGGGGGAGTCGACTCGTTGGCTCACAGCGGATCTGGCAGCGGCGGCAGCGAACTCGGGGAAGGTCTGATGAGGGCAGAATAGCGAAGGAGATCTCGACGGCTGGAGCTTCGAGACGAGGCCGGGGACGACGACACGAGGCTTTCGACGTCTCATGAGAAGTCGGAGAGGATGAGGACGTCGAGGCGAACCTCTCAGACACGGCGAGGGATCGAGGGGTATGCGGTGGCTACGCGAACGACGACGGCAAGCACACGGTGGCTTCGGCCATGGCGCGGAGCGGACGAGGGAGAGAACGGGGGACAGGGAGAGTGATCCAGACGGTTCTGGGGGGTAGCGTGGCGTCTCCAGGGCATCTAGGCCATCGGGGGTGGAAGCAGGCCGGGTGGAGGTGGCACGGCGTGTGCCCGCGCGCTCTCCCCCCACGCCCCTACCCTCCTGGCGCGAGGACAGGGATGACTGGCAGGGGAGGCCCGGGTGGGTTGGGCTGGTAAGCTACAGTAGCAGGCCACACAGGTAAGCTACATGTAAGTTTGTCTCACTCTTTCATTTCTTTTCTGTTTTCTATTTTCTATAATTTGTTAGATTTGATTTGAGGCATCAAATCATTTAAAACTGTTTGTAAATTTTTATTTGAGCTCAAGAAACTAGTCCAAGGCCACATGCAAACTTACAAAAATTATTTGAACTTTATCTCTTATATAACAAAAATAAATCCAACTCAACTATATTATTGATTTAATTCAAAGGCCCAAAATAAATATCTGTGAGAATCCAAAAGCATTGTTTTGAGATTTACCTCTTGCCAATATTTTCAGAGACTAAGAGGAACATTTTCTTGGACTTCTTTGAAGAGCTTTTAATGTTGAGTATTTCTGAAATGATTTCCAAGGGTTTCAACTATCCTCAATTCAACTTTCATAAACATAACTATGATGATGACATGATGAGATGCAAAGGCAAGCAAGGCTAATCTAGGGCTGTGACAGAAGCGCTACCCCACCGCCGGCCAAGCCATCCCTCCACCCCTCCACACCTCCTGTTCTTCTCCACCGACTTCCTAACCACACTGCACTAGAACCAGTTAACCCTCGAAAACCTCTTTGTCTGCGACTCCACTCTCGCGTCTTCCCATCTCCGGCTCGCTGCTGTCCGGGGCCTCGCCGTCGTCCACCACCTTGGATGCGCTCAGCGCGGAGTGGTCAATGTGGTCAACGAATGACATCCATCGGATGTAGACTTTACATGGAGAGGCCGACAGCTGGGTCCATGACCGCATGCAAGGAAATGCCTCCTTATTAAGCGCAAAACAATGATTCCTCCAGCTGACAGCTGGGACCCACCGGAAGGGCCTCTTTATTTCACAAAAAAATGTTCCTCCCGCTGACAGGTCGGACCCACCAGCTATATCTTCGCACGCAAGGACGTGCCTCCTTATTACGCACAAAAAATGAATACCCCCTGCTAGTTGGGACCCGCCATAGTGGGAGGCTAAATTGTTTGCCTACTAAGTTGGCAGGGACGGAGGGCTTTGTCAACTTAGTCAATATGAACGATTCTAGCTTGAGTGACCATACGATGTCCATCCAACGGCCGTAGTGCCTCTTCAACCTCTAGTCTTCTTGCTCCAGCCGCCCAAAGCAGCATCGGTCGTGCCGCATGATCCTACCTCCCATGGCCAGTTGTCTTGCCGCGGAGGCCTCACCACCCCTACTATTCCAACCGCTGGCCAAGCCCTGGGGCGAAGGCAGCCTCACACCGCAGCCAAACTGTTGAACCCTCGTACTCCTCTCCGCGTGGGCATCCACTGCCGCGTTTTCCCCGGCTCCGTGTCGTCCCCTTCCTAGGCCTCGCCGTCGTCCATCGCCATAGTGCTCCCGGCACAGCGTGGTCAATGTGGTCAAGGAATGACTTCCATCGGAAGATTACTGTACGTGGACAGGCTGACAACTAGGTCCATGGCCGCAACAAGGAAGTGCCTCCTAATTACACGCAAAATAATTATTCCTCCACCCGACAGCAGGGACCCACCGGACGGGCCATCGTATTTCGCAAAAAATGTTTCCCCCTGACTGTTGGGACCCACCAGCTACATCTTTGCACGCAAGGAAGTGCCTGACAGTCGGGACCCACCTGGTCAAAGCGTACGTACCGTTGTCATTCTGGTCGAACGTGTACGTACATACTAATTGATCGGTCTATCTGCAGGCTGCAGCGATGAACCGTGGCCGTGTAAGGAAGGGCACGTTTCTTAGTATAGGTGTGCACGTGTTGTAGTAGAGGCACGCACGTAGCATGTACACGTAAGTACAACATAGATGGTGCAAGAAAGTACATACGACCACGTACGTACATATGGGTGGGGTCTCGAACGCCTACTCGCGCATACGTACGGCCAGGGCTCGTGTACATGGCTAGGTCAGAACGGAAAAATTGCGTCATCGTCGTGTTCATCGAGAGCCAACCGGCTTGGATGGAACAGCTGATCGAAACGAGACCTGGCGTACCGCAGAATGGAGGAAACGAGATCCTGTTCATCGGGAGGGGTCTGGTGTACTGCAAAACAGAGGAAACAGACTTCTCTTGGACCTCCTACGGTCAAAACTGGGTGTTGTTGATCGAAAGGGGTGTGTCGTATCGCAAACTAAGGAAACAGACTTGTGTTGGAGCGCTACGGTCAAAACGGGGGTCCTATTCATTGGGAGGGGTGTGGCGTACCGCAAAACGGGACTCCACGGGATATTGTTCATCTCCATCGTCGACTGCCTCCACAGGCTACTCTTCATCCACCGTCGACCTCCTCCAACCTCCACCTGCGACTATTCATCCACAGGCTCCTGTTCATCCAGCCTCCACCACTCCTCCACCAACTACTTTTCAACCAACCCTCTCCATGGGGTCCTGTTCAACCAGCCCTCCACGGGCTACTGTTCATCCAGCCCTCCACCGGCTACTGTTCAAACAGCCCTCCACGGGGTCCTGTTCATTCACCCCCAACCGGCTCGATCAGGGTCCTGTTCATCCAGCGGCAACGGCCTCTACTACCACGGGGTCCTGTTCATCCAACCCCCACCGAGAACTGTTCATCCAACCCCCTCCCCCCAACAACGCTCACTGTTCATCAAGGAAGGAGGCGGCAGGGTTCGATCGGCTTCCGTTAGCAGCAGTAGGGAAGGAATCACTCGGGTTCAGTTAATAGCAAGGGATTGATCGGGGTTTAGTAACATAGCTAGTGCAAGCACTCGGGTTCAGTTAGAGCCCAATGCCTCGCTCAGGTTCAGTTAGGGCACAATGCCTCGCACACACGCGCGTACGTGTACGAGAGAATCGCGCATCGCTCGGCCCCGACCATCCACCGTAACTGGGAACTCCCTGATATTTTCCTTGCCCTTGATTCTACCACGGTTTTTTCGGTCATGGACGGCCCAAAGAATGTCATGCAGCTGCATCTCCGGCTCGCCCAGGACGAGAAGCAAATTTTCTGTCATGATTTTTTCTCATAGAAGTAGGAGCCCACCACATCTATCATGATACCGGCTTTTGTCACAGTTATTGTCATAGAAGTGTCATAAGCATGACAGAAAAAATCGTTCGACCCAAAATGTCATAGATGTATCTTTTTTTTGTAGTGCCTGCAGGATGCCGGAAAGGGTCTAGATTGGTTTTCAGTGGCTACAGAGCCTTGCGGTGGCGGAACTTATGATATATGTTAACCCTGAGGGTTTTTGGAATTTTTGGGAATTTATAGGGTAAAGAGGGGGTGCGGGAGGCCACCAAGGTGGACACAACCCACCTGGGCGTGCTTGGGCCCCCAGGCGTGCCCTGGTGGGTTGTGCCCTCCTCGGGGCACCCCCTAGGTGCTGCTCTAGCCCATCCTGAGTGTTCTGGTCCATAAAAAATCTCAAAAAAGTTTCACAGTGCTTGGACTCCGTTTGATATTGATTTCCTGCGATGTAAAAAACAAGCAAAAAACAGCAACTGGCACTGGGCACTGGGTCAATAGATCAGTCCCAAAAAATGATATAAAGTTGCTATAAAATGATTGTAAAACATCCCAGAATGATAAAATAGTAGTATGAATACTTCATAAATTATAGTAGATTAGAGACGTGTCAGGAGATACTGAGGAAAATTGATGGGTGGGGATGTGGTTGGAGGAATAAATTCTGAAATCGTGCGCCTAATGAAAATCTCGCTGCGAAACTTGAAAATTGGGCGAGGGAAACACACAATGCAGACGAAGCGCGTAAATTACTCATGTGCGAGAAAAGAGAAAATTGGGAGACCTCGTCTCCAAAAAATGTACATGTGTAGTTTATTTTTTCGGTCAACGGTATGCCTGGTTTGTTAGGAAACATCGCACAGGTAACTGACTTATGGATCATTAACACAAAAAACAGAGACGGGTACGCCATAGAAATAGTGTCTTTTGTGATCTTCTAATAATACTTATATCTATTAGCATCTCCAACCGCACTTAATTTCAAAAATCTCTTTCATTGTATCAGGATGATTCAATGTACATGAACGAGGCAAGGTGACACCCGATGAGCAATCATCAGTTTGTGAAATGCAATCAAGTGTCAACCCGACTCATTCACGTAGCCAGATTTGATCCTATGCAACAAGAGTGAAGCTTGCTACCATCCATCAGCGCGGCAATTTAAGCTGGTGTGCGGCCAACTCACGCGGCGTGGTGGGATGAAAAACCAGTTGCGGCCAGCTCTAGTCTCCTCCAGTGGCTACGGGCAGACGTTCCGGTATTATTTGGGGCCGGGGTGCGGCTACAAAACTTAAGTGAATACATGTTAATCAACACAAAGCCCTCAAAGGATGCGCTTACCAACATTGTACGCTAATAATAGATAATACAAAGTTAAAGTACTACTGGCAATTTGCTCTAAGACTACAGGCGCCACACGCACTAACTACTTCTCACATGCTGCAATTAGGGCATGCTGGCCAGACACCGGCGTTCTCCTTCCTGGCCTGGTAGGCAGCAGTCCACCATGCTTTGATCTCCGCCAAGCTCTCCTCAGCACGGCATGCGACCTCTTATTTCTTGCGCCGGCGGGACTCTCTTTTCTTGACTTCTTTCTGTCTTTTCCGCCCCTTCTGTGCGGCTTTGGCCACCTCTAGATCCATCGCCCATTTGGCCATGGCACCCTCAAAGTCCGCCCATGTAACTGTGTGGCCTCCGGTGGCGAAAAACTCGGCGCGGCGAGATGCCGTCGCCTCCTTGCCATGTGCGCGGTTGCAGGTGGCGAGGAACGCGGTGCGGCGGGATGCCCTCGCTTCCTTACCATTTACTATGCGCCGCGGTGCCATGAACGACGCTTGGAAAGAGCTCTGGGATGAAGGGGCCGGTAGCCGTACAGTGCGATGGTTTTTAAGAGCTGAACGACAAATGACAAAGGAAATTTGGCTTCCCTCACAATTCTGCTCATTCATTATCGCACACAGTTCATCTCCGCCGCCTCCGGAAATAGTGTGAGTTGAGCCTATTGTGTGTTGAGTTATAATTGGCCGGAATCCCAGCCACGCGGATCACGCGTGTGCACCGTAGGATGCACCATGATCGAACGACAATCCACATCCCTCACATCACACCCGTGCGGCTGTAGCTGGATTGGATTTATATGCGCTAAATGCCTAGAAAATGCACATAATCCCCTAAATATGGTAAATGAGCAGGGAAAAATATGAAATTTGAACACGGCGATTTGCAGGGTGTATTTTTGTCATAGAAAAAAAAACTCCAAGGCAAAGAACGAAGAAAATTTGGATCCGCCTTCAATCTTGTTAATTTCCCATTTGAAAGCATGGAACTTCCTCGGTGATGGTTCGATTTATGAAGGGCGTGCATGACGACATAAGCCAAACCTTCTCAAATTTTTCCCAGCGCATGGTGAGGCCATACCATGGCACCATGCCATGCATCATGTTTTTCAAGCATTTATTTCACTTTTTGTCTATAGTTGAAAACCCAATAAACAAATGTTTGTGGTTGACTATTGCCACTCATTTCATCAAAATATCCGCCCATTCCTTGTAAAAGTCATGAGAATTTACTAAATGGCACGAGCATGGTTTTCCAGGCTGTTCTTGTGCACCCTTTCATGCACCGATTGTTTCAACTTGAATTATGTGCATTAATGCCTAGAAAATGCACATAATCCCCCAAATATGGTAAATGAACCCGGAAAACTACCAAATTTGAACACGGTGATTTGCAGGGTGTATGTTCATCATAGAAAAAAAACTCATGGACGAAGGACAAAGGAAATTTGGATCCCCCTTCAATCTTGGTGATTTCCCCCTCGAAACCATGAAACCTCCTCGATGATGGTTCGATTTATGAAAGGCGTGCATGACGACATAAGGCAAACATTCTCAATTTTTTACCAGGACACGGTGAGGCCATACCATGACACCACGCCAGGCGTCATGTTTTACAAGCATGTATTTCATTTTTGTATAGTTGTTAACCCAGTAAACGACGCATTTATGGTTGACTATTGCCACACATGTCCTTGAAATATCTACGCATTCCTTGTAAAACGCATGAGAATGTACTAAATAGCACGAGCATGGTTTTCCAGACCGTTCTTGAGCACCTTTTCATGCACCGATTGTTCGAATTTGAATTATGTGCATTAATGCCTAGAAAATGCACATAATCCCCTAAATATGGTAAATGAGCCCGGAAAAATGTCAAATTTGAACACGTTGCATTTGAGGCGGTATGTTTTTTGTTGATAAGAAATTGAATGACAAACTAGGACAGAAATTTGGATTCCCCTTCAATCTTGGTGATGTCCCTCTTGAAAGCATTGAACTTCCTCGGTGCTGGTTTGATTTACATACGGCGTGCATGACGACATAAATCAAACCTTCTCAGCTTTTTACCAGGGCATAGTGAGACCATACCATGGCACCATGCTAGGCGTCATGATTTTCAAGAACGTATTTCATTTTTCTATAGTTGATAACCCAGTAAATGACGCATTTGTGGTTGACTATTGCCACGCATTCCATTGAAATCTCTACCCATTCCTTGTAAAAGGCTTGAGAATTAACTAAATATCATGAGTATTTTTTTCCAAACCGTTCTTATGCACCTTTTCATGCACCGATTGTTCAAATTTGAATTATGTGGATTAATGGCTAGAAAATGCACATAATCACCTAATATAAGAAATGAGCCCAAAAATGCCAAATTTGAACATGTTTCCTTCAAGGGGGTATGCTGATTGTAGAAAAAACTGAATGACAAGCTAGGAAGGAAATTTGGATTCCCGGCCCCTTCAATCTTGTTGATTTCCCCGTTCAAACCATGAATTTTCCTCGGTGATGGCTCGATTTACGAATGGCGTACATGATGATGTAAGGCAAACAGTCTCAAATTATTACCAGGGATCGTGAGGCCATACCATGGCACCACGCCAGGCGTCATGTTTTCCGAGCATGTATTTCATCTTTGTATAGTTGTTAACCCAGTAAACGACGCGTTTATGGTTGACTATTGCCACACATTTCCATGAAATATATGCCCATTCCTTGTAAAAGGCATGAGAATTTACTAAATAGGACGATCATGGTTTTCTAGAGTATTCTCGTGGACCTTTTCATGCACCGATTGTTTGAATTTGAATTATGTGCATTAATGCCTAGAAAATGCACATAATCCCCCAAAAATGGTAAATGAACCCGGGAAAGTGCCAAATTTTGAACACGGTGATTTGCAAGGTTTATGTTCATCTTAGAAAAAAAACTCATGGACAAAGGACAAAGGAAATTTGGATTCCCCTTCAATCTCGATGATTTACTATCGCACACGATTCATCTCCATCGCCTATGTGAACCGTGTGTGTTCATCCACACATGCAAAAGGAAAAAGAAAACCCTCGCCCACTTTGTCCCCACCCACTCATCGCGGACTCCTTCGCAACTCTGCACCTCATCAACTTTTATCGCGGTGCCCACCCTAAGCTCGACGGCTATTGTCAGCGGGCGGAGGTCGTGCTCCAAATGGCACGGGATTTTGCCCCTACCGTTTCCGCCGCCTATCTGCACCGACATTCTAGACTCTGGTCGATTGTGGTTTCCTGCGGGATTGGGCCGGGGATTTTTCTCATGGAGAAGGTAATGAACATAGCAAAATATTCACTCATCTCTTATCGCAGTCCGTCTGTCGCTGTTAATCAACCGGTGGAAATCGCTGTGGATTTATTTTTGTTCTAGCTGATTCGTGGGTGTTCTTTCATGTGTCCATAGTGTGAGCACAAATCGGGAAAGTGTGGTCGCGGCCAGTCCGAAATGAAGTTCTATCTCACCATTCCGGATGATGACTTCAGGGAGCGCTCGCTATGTTCAATCTCAACCTACCACAGTCGGCATGGCCTAAATTTGTGAACATATACCGTCTGTTGCTACATTTGGATAAAAGGTACGGTGCCACGTGCAGCCTAGATGTCGAAGCCGACCCCCCTATATTAGGAAAATATATGATGTATTGTTCATTCAGTTACCCTCATATTTACATCAAATCTTTGTTACATTATTTATTTTTAATTATATATTTTTGTACTTTGCTTTCATCTATATATTGATCTGTTCTATCAGTTACTCCCATATTTGCATCTTGCTCTGTTATTTCAATATATCTAATTTACGATCTTAATTTTCATTTCAAGCAGTACATCCCGTGCTTTGCAAGAACAGGAGTAGAAGGAAATCTTGGGCTTTACTTTGTTGATGACTCCATGGATGTCATATTGACAACGCAACATGGATTTACAATGACGGTTAGCGTAAAACTTGATAAAGATGGTCACTCCTATTTTGATGCAGACCTTTGGAGAAAAATGTCTAAATGTTATGAACTATAAGCTGACAATAAAATTCTAGTGCGTGGACCACAACCTGGTCTAATTAACATGTATGTTTACTTCCCCAACGTCATCAGCCGATCAAAGTCTGATCAAGGTTAGTGTCCTTTCAACTATCTCCATGCTGGCATATTACCTAGCAAAATCGGGTATTTGTTCTACCTAATTGATCACTATTTAAGAAACCAATTGTGATTTCATTTTCTGATTCTGTTCCTAGGCAGTAACAAATTCTATTTACCAATTTATGCGCACTATCTATTCTTCTACCATGTTCTGAATAAATAATACCTTTCCACCTTTTAAGCAGGATATGTTGGATGCATAGTGAATGATAGGTATGTTACTACGCATACCAAATTTCACTAGAAGGACTTTAAGCATGCCATAAACTTTGTTGATAATCTGACAGAGATAGCATAGCTTATGAACACTGGATTTTGGATGGGATTAATTATACCTATGGTGCACACATTGAACAAGACCAATTATGTGCACAAAACGCTAGTAAAAAGTCTTATTTAAATGTTGATGCTCATGAACTATATATATCTTCAACGATATGTTACAATTGGTTTTTATTCTACATTTCAACAGAAATTGCTCATTGTAGCAGTTCCTGGATCGATTTCCCGGCGTGCTCGATTACACGTGTGCTTGCTAATAACGCCAGAGCGATTGCAAGGTACTGCATTTCCCATAGAAATGGAACCATTCAAATTAAGTGTGTGCTTGTCGTGGCAATGCATCCATATTGGAAATTTGGAGACATTGTTCTATTCATGCTCTACCAAGGCACATGAGGGCTCTTCCTATTCATTGACGAGGTGTCGAGTCGTCGTGATCAAGCTTCTTCCAGCAGATAGTTGTGGTTTTTGGCCCTCAGCCTCTTAAAATGTGCTAGTTGTTATTATGCTAAGTGTGTAGATATGGCCCATATGGTTGTTGGCCCTCAACCTCTTAAAATGTGATAGTTGTTACGATGTTAAGTATGTAGATATGCACCATATGGTTGTCAAAACGTGTTACGAAGGTCCTCCTTTTGTCGAATAGTGTATCACTATATATATGTTACTCAAATGATGTTAGCCAAGTTCTTAAATTTTCATGGAAAGTATTAGTATCATACACAATTCATTGAGTTTAAGCGTGTGCCCGATATCCAGAAGGCATCTGCATATTAACTGTCCATATTGCAATTTCACACATGTGTTGACATAAGGAAACATATGTGTAACTTACTAATTATCACTCACGAGTACTCGCAGATGCATCGCGTGCGATACTCCTAGCCACCGCAAGCAACTATTTTGTATTTTTCAAAGTTTTTTGTACACACGGAATTGCACACGAACTAACTGTAGTAACCGTCTGAGCTGTAATTTCTCATCGCAAACAGTTCATCTGAGTCAGCTGTTTGCCGCGTATCACACACATCTTGTTTACATGACTCATTTGTGTTCTTTTGGCTCATCCCAAACAGTTCATCTATGTGAACTATATGCCGCATGTCACACACATCTTGTTAAGTTGAACCATTTCTGTTGTGTTCCCTAATCGAAAATAGTTCATCCGAGTGAACCGTATGCTGTGTATCACACACACCTTGATCTGGCTAATTGTTTCTATTGCACTCCCTAATAGCAAACAGTTCATCGAAGCGAACTGTATGTTGTATATCACATACACATTGATATGGCTGCCTGTTTCTATTGTTCTGCCTCATCGCAAACAATTCGGATGGATCAAATGTGTGCCTTATATCGCACACACAAATAAAACCAGAACTGTGTTTGATGGCTCCGCCATCGCAAACGTTATTCATCTTTTTTGACGGTTTTTTTACATCACTGTTTGAGATTAATGCATCACACACAGTTTCGCCAAAGGGTCTCTGATTGTAGTGTCGCGTTAGCAGCATCCTACAGTAGGGGTGGTGTTCGTCCCCCACTTCATCCGGGGACTAGGCTTCCCGCTCCACCCCTTTGTTATGGGGTTGATGTTCTTCTACGGGTTGGAATATCATGATCACACCCAAACTCCTTCTTGCATATTTCGGCATTCATTGTTATTTGTGAGGCTTTTCTACAGGTCCAGCCACACTTCAGCTTATGGATAAAGGTCTTCAATGTCAAGCAGCATATAGTCGATGGCCAGTAGGTGGACTATGGGAGGGGGTGTGATGATCAACAAGCTTCCCCGGGTTGAGCGGCCGGAGGGTACCTTCATAGATACCGTCAAGATCTTGCAAAAAGAGTGGTTTCAAATCACCGAACCACGTGGCGCAGGCTGGGCAGCTGCCCCTGAATTCCTATCCAGGCCTCCTACGAGGCTGATTTCCTGGACCGAGAAGGGTCTCGACTGGGGGTCACCCATGGAGGTGGAGTCGCTGCAGAAGCTTACTCCAAGATGATAGATAGAAGGGCAAGTTGACCAACATGGTTCAGGTGATGCTTCGCTGCCGCCTCCTACCTTGCCAACACCGGGCCGCCCCAATGTGGTCCTACAAGCCCGAAGACCACGCCACCATGCTTCGCTTCTATGGCACCACCCACGACTAGTTGTGCATGGTGCTATTCAAGCCCCAAAAGAACTACCTAGCCAAGAAAGAAGACATCAGCCTTACGCAGCACACCCTCCTCAGGAGGTAATAAAGTTTTACTCTTATGTTCACATATTGCCTTTCAACAAGGAACTCGACTCTTTCTTCCCCGCATTTGGAGAGCTGGCTAGAAAAAAGTCATGTAGATCAACAACCTGACCCCCCTACCCGATGGCCCCAGGACGGCCCTGCTGACAAAAATGTTGGTCGTGGTACCATAGAAGGTGATAGAGAAGAAGGAGAAAAAGAAAGGCAATAAGAGGGAGGCCCGAGAAGGCCTCCGCACAAGAGGACCCCCGAACACAAAGTACGGGGAAACCCAAGCCCCCTCCGCTCATGAGGGGGAGCAGGGAGAGGAAGGGGACGAGAGTGACTCCTCTCGAACAAGAAACAGGGCGGCGTCAGATGGCGCCGAGGAGGATCAGCCTCCTTCTGCCCCGAAGAAATAATGCAGGGCGTCATCATGTCCGATGATAGCTCGGAGTCCACCGAGGAGTCCCAGGCTTCTGAAGTGGTTCCGCAAAGGAACCCAGGGTCAATCCCCTAGCCCAGAGGTATGTATCCGAAGACGCCTCAGTGTGTTAAAGTAAGTTCATTATTAACCATGTGCATGCCTTTCATACTGTAGGCCGCCGCGCGACCTTCCCACCGATCGAGTCTCGGGAGGGGACTCCCCACCATCCGAGCTAGCAGAAAGTGGGACCGCCTCATGCTCTATGCCTCCTCTAGTGTTCGAGGAGACCGGGGAGGTGCTATCCCGGAAGGCCCCTCCTGGGTCAGACATGGGGGGTGGAGGTGAAGGCATCATGGCCGAGGTACATACCTCGATCGCCGAAGACTAGGAGGGGGGCTCCCTTGTGGCAACAAAGAGGGAGAGCTTCGTCAACCCTAGGTCTCTCAGAACGCGGTCCCGGAGCACCCAGGGCTTCCGGAGTCGTCCATTCTAGCCCCTACTAAAGGGGGAGGCAAGGTGCCGCCACCAGTGCCACCCGTAACATAGCAGGTTGGAACTGGGTGGCCAGTCATGATGGAGGAGGCTTTGAATAGCTCATCCATCGTTGAAAAGCACCTCCCTAATGGGCACGGTTTTGCAAACCATTCTATCCACCGACAGCAAACTGAAGGAGGCTTTTGGCGGCCTCTTGACGGGCTTCAAGGTAAATCATGTAATGGCTTTTTACAAAGAGAAGTTTATTTTAAGGGTTGTGTCATCCTCGTATATAGTAGCCCCCGATCCCTGGGTGAGTTTAAAAAACTCAAGCGGGGGTCGAATAGTTCGAAAAAATTGGTAATAGCAGAAAGTGAACCGTAGCCCCCGAGACTCTGGCAGGATCGAAGAAAACCTGGCGGAGGATCTAAATATCGATAAATCGGGAGTCTGGCATGTATAAGCTATTGTGTAGGCCTTGTATTCGACAGCAGCCACCAACGCCGTGGAGCTGGCCGAGGTGAGCAGGAAGCTCAAGAGCTCTGATGAGGAGCTCGACCTGCTCAACAAGCGGTTCGATGAAGCGCAAGGTAAGTCCAGACTGGACTGTTTAATAATGTGGTTTTCCTCATCAAGTGAGGTATTCAGGTTTGTCCCCTAAGGGAGGGGTGCTCAATATGACCGCAGTTGTCGTGTGGAGGTCGAGAACCTGAAGGACGAGCTAAATAAGGTGAAGCAAGAGGCCGCAGAACATATGGCGGCGGCCGAACGAGCGGCTGCTGAACTGACGACGGTGAAGACCGTGAGTGACAAGCACGAGGCCAGAGTGGCCGAGGTGCAGCAAGAGCTCAAGGATGACATCACTAAATGTGAGGACCATGAGTAGAAAAATAAGGGTCAGGCCACCGAGCTTTCCTTAGTGAAGTTGGTGATCCAGGAGGCAAGGGACGGAGACGTGAGGCACCCGAGAAGAACTCTGCTAAGTTAAGCTTGCTGCCGATGGTAAGCCATACTTACTGCAGAGTGTCTTTAGTGGTAACAGGTTCGCTTAGCTCACGCAAGTTTGGCGTTCCCTAGGAACTTTTACGATTCTTCCGAGGAGTGGAGCAGATGAGGCAAGGCATTTTGCATCCCATGAGGGTGATGCCGAGCATAGGTTGCTTTAGGCGCAGTTCTAGGCGCCCGAACACCCTCCCCTCCTTAGCAACCAAATGAAGTAGTTGATGGAGTTGCACTGGATGGCGGAGCCGGCCATGAAGGACCTCTGTGTCTGACTGTGGCCTCCAAAGTCATTGCCTAGCAGCTACTTCGGCTTGGTGCACAAGTTATGCGATGTCGCGCCCTGGATTGACGCTTTGAAGCGCTCCATATGCATTGAGGGAGCTCGGATGGCCTTCGCGAAGACCATGGTGCACTGGCCGAAGATCAAGCCAATCAAGATGGCCACAGGACCCCCGCCCACTGGGAAGGAGAATAGGCGCCCCGAGCAGTATTTTCCCACCGTAATGGATGGTGCTTGGACGATAGAGGCACAATGCTCAAAAGATGTAATTTATGAATGAACATACTATCATGTATCAAATAATAGTTGAACCTGTGTGCTTTATGATGTGGTTTCTTTGCATGGTACATCATGCGTTGTTTGTTTTATTTTGACTCTTATGAGGCCGTTTTAATCTGAAAGTTGCTAGTCTTCGGCTTTAGCCCCCTTGTAGATGCTACAAGTGTTGTTTCGACCTCCACACTGTGATCCTTAGCCGACGTCTCGGTGCACGGAGGCGGTAGTGTGTAAGGGAAATGAGGCAATCAGACTATGTAGCTTTAGTGCTTTCACTTAGCCATAGGAGCTTGACCGCGGGTGCTAGTGACTAGTCCCCTGTCGCGGGATTTCCGCAGCCACCTATGGGACCTGGTGACCCCTTGTTTGTTCGGCGGGGGGACAACGCGTTGCACAAAGAGCAGACCGGTGTACGGCAGTGCGTCGGAGATCACACAAGCGATTTACCCAGGTTCAGGCCGTCGCGAGGCGTAAAACCCTACTCCTGCTTTAGTGGATTGATGGTGGAATGAATCTGGTGGTGCATAGTACACTTGCCCGAAAATGTTTGCCTGAGGGGTGCAGCAACTACGCGCGTTTGATGGCTTGGGGTTGTCAATTTTCTAACCTTCTAACCCCTCCTACGAGCGCCATGGACCTCCTTTTATAGATTAAGGGGTCACAACAGTCGCAAATTGGTCATTAACCATAATATGATAGCAAACAGTGCTATCATACCTAGCTCTGCAGGCTGATAGGGTGCATTAAATGTGCTGTTGAGTGTCACATCACTGGTCGCCCGACAAGGCCTGCCGGGCTATCTTGCCAGCTCCGCTCCTGCTCTCTTGACACGTCACAGGACGGGTGTCACTTGTAGGTTTCTTCTGTAGAAAATGGCTGCCATGTGGCGAATGGCTGCCACATAATCATCTTGCGGCTTGACACCGCACTGATTGACAACGTGTGTCATGCCTGAGTGGTTGGTCGGGTGGTTCTGTCCCTACTAGCCCCGGCAGGCTCTGTCGGGGAGCCTCGGTTGCTTGCTTCTAGTGGTGGCCTCGCCCCTTGCAGGGCTCGCCTGCCCAGCAACGGAGGCCCTTCTCTTGCCGATATGTTGCTCCTTCGGCTCAATCTTGGTCCCTTTGAGCTGCATGTTGGTTCTCCAATCTTTGACCTGTCCTTGTCTTGTCCGTGCATGAGTTAGGGGGGAATGTCTGTCCCTATATATTTTCCCCGACATAAGCCCCCGGGCCTGAGCCATACATGTTGCGTGGCACGTTGGGTTAGGCCTGAAACAGTGTGTGGACACATGGCAGGAGAGGGTTGTGCATGACGGTTTGCCACAATGAGTAATCAACCCAACGTTCACTTTGCCCAATTACTGCACGTCTATGAGTCGTGGGGCGGTTGCAGTTATTGTAAAACGGTAACTTTCTGAAGTGTCGCGCCTTTGTCCCACTTTCCACCCTCTAAAGAGCAGGGTAAATCGGAGCGGCACAATTTGTTGGGTTTCGTAGTAATTTCAAAAAATTTCCTACGCACACGCAAGATCATGTGATGCATAGCAACGAGGGGGAGAGTGTTGTCTACGTACCCAACGCAGACCGACTGCGGAAGCGATGACACGACGTAGAGGAAGTAGTCATACGTCTTCACGATCCAACCGATCAAGCACCGAAACTACGGCACCTCCGAGTTTGAGCACACGTTCAGCTCGATGACGATCCCCGGACTCCGATCCAGCAAAGTGTCAGGGAAGAGTTCCGTCAGCACGACGGCGTGGTGACGATCTTGATGTACTACAGCAGCAGGGCTTCGCCTAAACTCCGCTAGAGTATTATCGAGGAATATGGTGGCAGGGGGCACCGCACACGGCTAAGGAATAGATCACGTGGATCAACTTGTGTGTTCTAGGGTGCCTCTACCTCAGTATATAAAGGAGCCAAGGGGGGAGGGGGGCGCCGGCCAGGGAGAGGGCGCAGGAGGAGTCCTACTCCTTCCGGGAGTAGGACTCCCCCCCCCCCAATCCTATTCCAACTAGGATTCCCCAAGGGGGGAAAGGGGAGAAGGGTGGCCGGCCACCTCTCCTAGTCCTAATAGGACTAGGGGAGGGGGGAGGTGCGCAGCCCCCTTGGGCTGCCCTTTTCTCCTTTCCACTAAGGCCCATGAAGGCCCATATGGCTCCCGGGGGGTTCCGGTAACCTCCCGGTAACCCGGTAAAATCCCGATTTCACCCGGAACACTTCCGATGTCCAAACATAGGCTTCCAATATATCAATCTTTACATCTCGACCATTTCGAGACTCCTCGTCATGTCCGTGATCACATCCAGGACTCCGAACAACCTTCGGTACATCAAAATGCATAAACTCATAATGTAACTGTCATCGTAACCTTAAGCGTGCGGACCCTACGGGTTCGAGAACAATGTAGACATGACCGAGACACGTTTCCGGTCAATAACGAATAGCGGGACCTGGATGCCCATATTGGCTCCTACATATTCTACGAAGATCTTTATCGGTCAGACCGCATAACAACATACGTTGTTCCCTTTGTCATCGGTATGTTACTTTCCTGAGATTCGATCGTCGGTATCCAATACCTAGTTCAATCTCGTTACCGGCAAGTCTCTTTACTCGTTCCGTAATACATCATCTCACAACTAACATATTAGTTGTAATGCTTGCAAGGCTTATGTGATGTGTATTACCGAGAGGGCCCAGAGATACCTCTCCGACAATCGGAGTGACAAATCCTAATCTCGAAATACGCCAACCCAACATCTACCTTTGGAGACACCTGTAATGCTCCTTTATAATCACCCAGTTACGTTGTGACGTTTGGTAGCACCCAAAGTGTTCCTCCGGTAAACGGGAGTTGCATAATCTCATAGTCATAGGAACATGTATAAGTCATGAAGAAAGCAATAGCAACATACTAAACGATCGGGTGCTAAGCTAATGGAATGGGTCATGTCAATCAGATCATTCAATTAATGATGTGACCTTGTTAATCAAATAACAACTCATTGTTCATGCTCAGGAAACATAACCATCTTTGATTAACGAGCTAGTCAAGTAGAGGCATACTAGTGACACTTTGTTTGTCCATGTATTCACACATGTATTATGTTTCCAGTTAATACAATTCTAGCATGAATAATAAACATTTATCATGATTATAAGGAAATAAATAATAACTTTATTATTGCCTCTAGGGCATATTTCCTTCAGTCTCCCACTTGCACTAGAGTCAATAATCTAGATTACACTGTAATGAATCTAACACCCATGGAGCTTTGATGCTGATCATGTTTTGCTCGTGGAAGAGGCTTAGTCAACGGGTCTGCAACATTCAGATCCGTATGTATCTTGCAAATCTCTATGTCTCCCACCTGGACTAGATCCCGGATGGAGTTGAAGCGTCTCTTGATGTGTTTGGTCCTTTTGTGAAATCTGGATTCCTTTGCCAAAGCAATTGCACCAGTATTGTCACAAAAGATTTTCATTGGACCCGATGCATTAGGTATGACACCTAGATCGGATATGAACTCCTTCATCCAGAATCCTTCGTTCGCTACTTCCAAAGCAGCTATGTACTCCACTTCACATGTAGATCCCGCTACGACGCTTTGTTTAGAACTGCACCAACTGACAGCTCCACCGTTTAATGTAAACACGTATCCGGTTTGCGATTTAGAATCGTCCGGATTAGTGTCAAAGCTTGCATCAACGTAACCTTTTACGGTGAGCTCTTTGTCACCTCCACATACGAGAAACATATCCTTAGTCCTTTTCAGGTATTTCAGGATGTTCTTGACCGCTGTCCAGTGATCCACTCCTGGATTACTTTGGTACCTCCCTGCTAAACTTATAGCAAGGCACACATCAGGTCTGGTACACAGCATTGCATACATGATAGAGCCTATGGCTGATGCATAGGGAACATCTTTCATATTCTCTCTATCTTCTGCAGTGGTCGGGCATTGAGTCTTACTCAACTTCACACCTTGTAACACAGGCAAGAATCCTTTCTTTGCTTGATCCATTTTGAATTTCTTCAAAATCTTGTTAAGGTATGTGCTTTGTGAAAGTCCAATTAAGCATCTTGATCTATCTCTATAGATCTTAATGCCTAATATGTAAGCAGCTTCACCGAGGTCTTTCATTGAAAAACTTTTATTCAAGTATCCCTTTATGCTATCCAGAAATTCTATATCATTTCCAATCAGCAATATGTCATCCACATATAATATCAGAAATGCTATAGAGCTCCGACTCACTTTCTTGTAAATACAGGCTTCTCCGAAAGTCTGTATAAAACCAAATGCTTTGATCACACTATCAAAACGTTTATTCCAACTCCGAGAGGCTTGCACCAGTCCATAAATGGATCACTGGAGCTTGCACACTTTGTTAGCTCCCTTTGGATCGACAAAACCTTCCGGTTGCATCATATACAACTCTTCTTCCAGAAATCCATTCAGGAATGCAGTTTTGACATCCATCTGCCAAATTTCATAATCATAAAATGCGGCAATCGCTAACATGATTCGGACGGACATAAGCATCGCTACGGGTGAGAAGGTCTCATCGTAGTCAATCCCTTGAACTTGCCGAAAACCTTTTGCTACAAGTCAAGCTTTGTAGACGGTAACATTACCATCAGCGTCAGTCTTCTTCTTAAAGATCCATTTATTTTCAATTGCTTGCCGATCATCGGGCAAGTCAACCAAAATCCATACTTTGTTTTCATACATGGATCCCATCTCAGATTTCATGGCTTCAAGCCATTTTGCGGAATCTGGGCTCACCATCGCTTCTTCATAGTTCGTAGGTTCATCATGATCTAGTATCATGACTTCCAGAACAGGATTACCGTACCACTCTGGTGCGGATCTTACTCTGGTTGATTTACGAGGTTCAGTAGTATCTTGATCTGAAGTTTCATGATCATTATCATTGGCTTCCTCACTAACTGGTGTAGGTGTCACTAAAACAGTTTTCTGTGATGAACTACTTTCCAGTAAGGGAGCAGGTATAGTTACCTCGTCAATTTCTACTTTCCTCCCACTCACTTCTTTCGAGAGAAACTCCTTCTCTAGAAAGGATCCATTCTTAGCAACGAATGTCTTGCCTTCGGATCTGTGATAGAAGGTGTATCCAACAGTCTCCTTTGGGTATCCTATGAAGACACATTTCTCCGATTTGGGTTCGAGCTTATCAGGTTGAAGCTTTTTCACATAAGCATCGCAGCCCCAAACTTTAAGAAACGACAACTTTGGTTTCTTGCCAAACCACAGTTCATAAGGCGTCGTCTCAACGGATTTTGATGGTGCCCTATTTAACGTGAATGCGGCCGTCTCTAAAGCATAACCCCAAAATGATAGCGGTAAATCAGTAAGAGACATCATAGATTGCACCATATCAAGTAAAGTACGATTACGACGTTCGGACACACCATTACGTTGTGGTGTTCCAGGTGGCGTGAGTTGCGAAACTATTCCACAATTTTTCAAATGTACACCAAACTCGTAACTCAAATATTCTCCTCCACGATCAGATTGTAGAAACTTTATTTTCTTGTTACGATGATTTTCAACTTCACTCTGAAATTCTTTGAACTTTTCAAATGTTTCAGACTTATGTTTCATTAAGTAGATATACCCATATCTGCTTAAATCATCTGTGAAGGTGAGAAAATAACGATATCCGCCACGAGCCACAATATTCATCGGACCACATACATCGGTATGTATGAATTCCAACAAATCTATTGCTCTCTCCATAGTACCGGAGAACGGTGTTTTAGTCATCTTGCCCATGAGGCACGGTTCGCAAGTACCAAGTGATTCATAATCAAGTGGCTCCAAAAGTCCATCAGTATGGAGTTTCTTCATGCGCTTTATACCGATATGACCTAAACGACAGTGCCACAAATAAGTTGCACTTTCATTATCAACTCTGCATCTTTTGGCTTCAACATTATGAATATGTGTATTACTACTATCGAGATTCAATAAGAATAGACCACTCTTCAAGGGTGCATGACCATAAAAGATATTACTCATATAAATAGAACAACCATTATTCTCTGATTTAAATGAATAACCGTCTCGCATTAAACAAGATCCAGATATAATGTTCATGCTCAACGCTGGCACCAAATAACAACTATTTAGGTCTAATATTAATCCCGAAGGTAGATGTAGAGGTAGCGTGCCGACTGCGATCACATCGACTTTGGAACCGTTTCCCACGCGCATCGTCACCTCGTCCTTTGCCAGTGCTCGCTTATTCCGTAGTCCCTGTTTCAAGTTGCAAATATTAGCAACAGAACCAGTATCAAATACCCAGGTGCTACTGCGAGCTCTAGTAAGGTACACATCAATAACATGTATATCACATATACCTTTGTTCACCATGCCATCCTTCTTATCCGCCAAATACTTGGGGCAGTTCTGCTTCCAGTGACCAGTCTGCTTGTAGTAGAAGCACTCAGTTTCAGGCTTAGGTCCAGACTTGGGTTTCTTCTCCTGAGCAGCAACTTGTTTGCCGTTCTTCTTGAAGTTCCCCTTCTTCTTCCCTTTGCCCTTTTTCTTGAAACTAGTGGTTTTGTTAACCATCAACACTTGATGCTCCTTTTTGATTTCTACCTCTGCAGCTTTCAGCATTGCGAAGAGCTCGGGAATAGTCTTGTTCATCCCTTGCATATTATAGTTCATCACGAAGCTCTTGTAGCTTGGTGGCAGTGATTGGAGAATTCTGTCAATGACACAATCATCCAGAATATTAACTCCCAATTGAATCAAGTGATTATTATACCCAGACATTTTGAGTATATGCTCACTAACAGAACTATTCTCCTCCATCTTGCAGCTATAGAACTTATTGGAGACTTCATATCTCTCAATTCAGGCATTTTCTTGAAATATTAACTTCAACTCCTGGAACATCTCATATGCTCCATGACGTTCAAAACGTCGTTGAAGTCCCGATTCTAAGCCATAAAGCATGGCACACTGAACTATCGAGTAGTCTTCAGCTTTGCTCTGCCAGACGTTCATAACATCTGGTGTTGCTCCAGCAGCAGGCCTGGCACCCAGCGGTGCTTCCAGGACGTAATTCTTCTGTGCAGCAATGAGGATAATCCTCAAGTTACGGACCCAGTCCGTGTAATTGCTACCATCATCTTTCAACTTTGCTTTCTCAAGGAACGCATTAAAATTCAACGGAACAACAGCACGAGCCATCTATCTACAATCAACATAAACAAGCAAGATACTATCAGGTACTAAGTTCATGATAAATTTAAGTTCAATTAATCATATTACTTAAGAACTCCCACTTAGATAGACATCCCTCTAATCTTCTAAGTGATTACGTGATCCAAATCAACTAAACCATAACCGATCATCACGTGAGATGGAGTAGCTTTCAATGGTGAACATCGTTTATGTTGATCATATCTACTATATGATTCACGTTCGACCTTTCGGTCTCCGTGTTCCGAGGCCATATCTGCATATGCTAGGCTCGTCAAGTTTAACCTGAGTATTCTGCGTGTGCAAAACTGGCTTGCACCCGTTGTAGATGGACGTAGAGCTTATCACACCCGATCATCACGTGGTGTCTGGGCACGACGAACTTTGGCAACTCTGCATACTCAGGGAGAACACTTCTTGATAATTTAGTGAGAGATCATCTTATAATGCTATCGTTAATCAAAGCAAGATAAGATGCATAAAAAGATAAACATCACATGCAATCAATATAAGTGATATGATATGGCCATCATCATCTTGTGCTTGTGATCTCCATCTCCGAAGCACCGTCATGATCACCCTCGTCACCGGCGCGACACCTTGATCTCCATCGTAGCATCGTTGTCGTCTCGCCAATCTTATGCTTCCACGACTATCACTACCGTTTAGTAATAAAGTAAAGCATTACATCGCGATTGCATTGCATACAATAAAGCGACAACCATATGGCTCCTGCCAGTTGCCGATAACTCGGTTACAAAACATGATCATCTCATACAATAAAATTCAGCATCATGCCTTGACCATATCACATCACAACATGCCCTGCAAAAACAAGTTAGACGTCCTCTACTTTGTTGTTGCAAGTTTTACGTGGCTGCTACGGGCTTAAGTAAGAACCAATCTCACCTACGCATCAAAACCACAACGATAGTTTGTCAAATAGACTCCGTTTTAACCTTCGCAAGGACCGGGCGTAGCCACACTCGGTTCAACTAAAGTTGGAGAGACAGTCGCCCGCAAGCCATCTATGTGCAAAGCACGTCGAGGGAACCGGTCTCGCGTAAGCGTACGCGTAAGGTTGGTCCGGGTCGTCTCGTCCAACAATACCGCCGAACCAAAGTATGACATGCTGGTAGGCAGTATGACTTGTATCGTCCACAACTCACTTGTGTTCTACTCGTGCATATAACATCAACATAAATAACCTAGGCTCGGATGCCACTATTGGGTTTCGTAGTAATTTCAAAAAAATTCCTACGCACACGCAAGATCATGTGATGCATAGCAACGAGGGGGAGAGTGTTATCTACGTACCCAACGCAGACCGACTGCAGAAGCGATGACACGGCGTAGAGGAAGTAGTCGTACGTCTTCACGATCCAACCGATCAAGCACCGAAACTACGGCACCTCCGAGTTCGAGCACACGTTCAGCTCGATGACGATCCCTGGACTCCGATCTAGCAAAGTGTCGGAGAATAGTTCCGTCAGCACGACGGCGTGGTGACGATCTTGATGTACTACAGCAGCAGGGCTTCGCCTAAACTCCGCTACAGTATTATCGAGGAATATGGTGGCAGGGGGCACCGCACACGGCTAAGGAATAGATCACGTGGATCAACTTGTGTGTTTTAGGGTGCCTCTACCTCAGTATATAAAGGAGCCAAGGGGGAGGGGGGCACCGGCCACGGAGAGGGCGCAGGAGGAGTCCTACTCCTTCCGGGAGTAGGACTCCCCCCCCCCCAATCCTATTCCAACTAGGATTCCCCAAGGGGGGAAAGGGGAGAAGGGTGGCCGGCCACCTCTCCTAGTCCTAATAGGACTAGGGGAGGGGGGAGGTGCGCAGCCCCCTTGGGCTGCCCTTTTCTCCTTTCCACTAAGGCCCATGAAGGCCCATATGGCTCCCGGGGGGTTCCGGTAACCTCCCGGTAACCCGGTAAAATCCCGATTTCACCCGGAACACTTCTGATGTCCAAACATAGGCTTCCAATATATCAATCTTTACGTCACGACCATTTCGAGACTCCTCGTCATGTCCGTGATCACATCCGGGACTCCGAACAACCTTCGGTACATCAAAATGCATAAACTCATAATGTAACTGTCATCATAACCTTAAGCGTGCGGACCCTACGGGTTCGAGAACAATGTAGACATGACCGAGACACGTTTCCGGTCAATAACCAATAGCGGGACCTGGATGCCCATATTGGCTCCTACATATTCTACGAAGATCTTTATCGGTCAGACCGCATAACAACATACGTTGTTCCCTTTGTCATCGGTATGTTACTTGCCCGAGATTCGATCGTCGGTATCCAATACCTAGTTCAATCTCGTTACCGGCAAGTCTCTTTACTCGTTCCGTAATACATCATCTCACAACTAACATATTAGTTGTAATGCTTGCAAGGCTTATGTGATGTGTATTACCGAGAGGGCCTAGAGATACCTCTCCGACAATCGGAGTGACAAATCCTAATCTCGAAATACGCCAACCCAACATCTACCTTTGGAGACACCTGTAATGCTCCTTTATAATCACCCAGTTACGTTGTGACGTTTGGTAGCACCCAAAGTGTTCCTCCGGTAAACGGGAGTTGCATAATCTCATAGTCATAGGAACATGCATAAGTCATGAAGAAAGCAATAGCAACATACTAAACGATCGGGTGCTAAGCTAATGGAATGGGTCATGTCAATCAGATCATTCAATTAATGATGTGACCTCGTTAATCAAATAACAACTCATTGTTCATGGTCAGGAAACATAACCATCTTTGATTAACGAGCTAGTCAAGTAGAGGCATACTAGTGACACTTTGTTTGTCTATGTATTCACACATGTATTATGTTTCCGGTTAATACAATTCTAGCATGAATAATAAACATTTATCATGATTATAAGGAAATAAATAATAACTTTATTATTGCCTCTAGGGCATATTTCCTTCACAAGCCAAGCGACAGTTCCCCGTCTCGCTTCTCCTTCCGCTACCATCCTCTCCAACGAATCCTTCTTGCATTGCCGCAGCAATGGGGAAGAGACCCGCGGACAAGTAGAAGTCGATGACCGCGGTGAAGGAGCCCGCCACCGAGGGGAACAAAAGGTCGGTGGAGCTGAACAAGAAGCAGAGTGAGGACATCGCCTTCATTCCATCCACCTTGAGTTGTCCCGTCCCTCAGGCGAAGTACAAGTATCTGTGGGGGCAGCCCGTTGAGAAAGGGCATGGAGCACCCGTGGTCTACGAAGCGGGCGAGGTGAATCCCCCAGACTCTTATCGGTTCTTTGCCACTTATTTCATATGTGGTCTGTATCCTCCCTTTTCTGAGTTCTTTGATGCAATCATGAATATCTATGGATTTTCACCTCCTTGATTTCACGCTGAATGCAATGGAGACCATGGCCATATTTGTGCACTTGTGTGAGAATTTCGTCGGGCTAAAGACCAATGTGGATTTATTCCGGAATTACTTCATCCCACGGGTGGAGAGAAAAGTTAACCTCTCTGGGATCATCAGTTGGATACCACGGTCGAAGAAGAATTACCTTCTAGGGTACCAACGCGAGAGATGGGATGAATGGAGAGGGGATTGGTGTTGGATCCAGGACAAAGAAGCCCCCGAGTTTTGTGAAGCAAGGCAAGAGTGCGTCAAGTGCGGGAATGATTGGAGTGACAAAGGCCTTTCTAGGACAGGTTGCGCCTGACAATTAAAAGGATCACCCACCTGGCGGCTTCCGGGTTAAACATCGAGCATATGGGGGAAGATTTCCTCCTCCGCCGCATCTCACCACTACAGGAAAGGGATAGGCTTGCATGGTTGTATGGCGGCGCTGCCGATAGGATGAGACTGGTACCGGGGCTAGCCAATAACTTGTCAGTTTATGGACATGCTTGGTTGTACGACTAGCTATTTGGTCGCTTCGAGATGTTCAAGCTCCCGACAACCATCGTTCCCCTGAACATCAACTCTGCACAGGATCAAATACTTAAGTGGATGCCAGATTGCAACACTGAGGGAGTATTGGGCACTTGGCAGCTTCCTTCTCTTGATGAAGAGCTCCAGTGGTCGAGCACCTTGGTGGAGAAGGTCACCAGGGCCGAAGAGGGAATGTATAAACATACCTCTGCTGCGGAGGTAGCGTACATTCTGAAGAGGGTCGCGGAGGACAAAGATGCCCGCCACGTAGAGATGGAGAAGGATGCAAAGGCCGGGAAAGGCAAAGGGAAGGCTGGGAAAAGAAGCTCTTCCCAGGGCGGCAGCGAGGTGCAAGCCATAGAGGATACTGCCGGGGAAGAAATTGCTGGGAATAACTTTGTCGGTCTAGACGCTCTAGCCACGGCAGCAACGGAGCTCCAGGAGTGAGAGGGGGACAAGCGGGAGGAGGGCGCGGTAGCGGCCCCTGAAGAGGAATGGCTTGCGGCAGGGCCGCAAGCCCCCGTACCTTATCCAGACCAGCGCACCGACAGGCGCGTCGCTGCTCGAGGAACATCGACCTCCAATCCAGCGCCACCCACCAAGAAGGTGAAGAAGATCTCCACCAAGTCTTCCAAGGCTGAGGTGGCGTGTCGCTAATCATCTCGCCTTGCTCAGGCCAAAGCATCTTCCGCCAAACGGCCGGTGGCCATGGACGTGGAGTCCAGCTCCCATTCCGGCTCTAGCTCCTCGCAGAGTTCATCTCCCCCGGAGCCCTTGATGCCAAGGCAGGTGCCGAAGCTGCCGGGAAGCTCCACCATTCCGTCTCTGAAGAGAAGATGAGAGTTCCCTCCTCCCACGGGGTTCAATTTGAACTCCATGCTCATTGCAGAAGAGTAAGGATGATTTCTTTTTGTGGTTGATATCTCTCCAAGTAGATTTGAATGCTTTTATTGACTGGCCTCTTGTTCTTGTTGTTGCCGGCAGGGAAGTGGAAGAGGAGAAGGAGACCCTCATCCATCATTCTAGGCGGAAGCTCCGACGTATTGGGTCACTTGAGGGTGTAGAGGGCTCGACTTCGGCGGGGAAGGATGCAGAAGACCCCGTGTCGAGCCGCAACCTAGTCCCCGGCCTGGGAGCAGAGACTTAACCCTACCCGCCGGAGGTGATGGAGACAACCTTTCCGCCGCTTCACGCAGAGGAGGGGGGCAAGGTAACGCCGGACGAGCCCCTCCTAGAGGAGCACGTGTCCCCTACCGCTCAAGCCAAAGATGTTGTTATGGAATCCTCCACGGCAGAGACGACGCAGAAGGCTATCGGGTCTTCCCTGGCAGAGGGCGAGGCTCGTGACCCGGTGACGACTGTTGCCTGGGAAAAAGAGATCCCTGCCCGGCAGACTTCCCTAGGTATCTACTTAACCCTTTTTCCCTTTCACTCTCTAGCTGCCTCCACTGGCTTCTTTATTTGCTTCGAGATTTCCATTCCTTTATTTGCTCACTGGCCCCTTCCATCTGCAGCCCCCCAGGCTGAGGAACCAGACTTGTTGGAGGTGGTGGCGGACATAGGGAGGTTCGCCGCAGATGAAGTCGTGAAGGTCGCGGCTACTGAGTGGCAGGATCTGGCTGCCAGGGGAACATAAGCTTCATTGGCAGTCGTGGAGCATTCCCTGGAAAGCGCCTAGGTAGAGGAAGTGGTTATCAAGGCAAAGATTCCTCTTCAAACTGTGGGTCCACTCCCTTCTTTCGGCGGCGCTGCTGATGCCCCATCGTCTTCTTCGGACACACTAGTCGTGGTGCCATTGTTGCCTGATATCGGAGCCCCCAGCCCGACCTTGATAGACGCAGAGCTTGATGAAGAGCTTCAGCGCCTTCTGGCACCACTATGTCTGGGAGGTGGGGAGGCTGACGACTCAGCTGCCATCACCATGGATTTGTCCTTCATCGAGTCCATGGAGGTGGGCTTGAAGGAACTGCAGGTCTGACACAACTAGAAGTGGCAGGAGCTCAAGGAGTGGCGTGAATCTGCCGACAAAGTGGATCATAAGCTGAAGGACAAGTGCCTGGAGTTGCGTGAATGGCATGACAAGCAATTCAAGGCGCTCATGCGGCAGCAAGAGGTCCTTCATATGATGAGGGAAGATGTCATGGCTCGGGAGGGGCGTCCAGTGGACCACAAAGCGTCTTTGGATGCCCGGGAGTGAGAGATCTCCCTTCGGGAGGAGAACCTTGAAGCTACCCTCCATGCCAGGGATGAAAGTTTGGAGGCCTTGGTGCAGCAACGCACCAAGGAATTGAAGGATAAGCATGGGGCTACTCTGGACACCCTTACTACTGACCATGCTTCCCAACTGAAGAAGCTTGTTGAAGATCTAGATGCCGTGTCTTCGCCAAGGCCGAGCTCGACCAGCAGGTGGACAAACTGAATGAAGACCTTGCTGGGAGTGCCAAGGAGGTGGAGGCACTCAAAGAAGAGGCATGACAAGCAGAGCTTCACCTGGCTGATGTGCAGTCACAGCTGTCTTCCAAGACCCAGAGCCTTGAGGCCGCAACGACAACATCTCTGATATGAAGGCAAGGATCGGCTTGCTGGAGCAGTCGGCGGAATCCCTTGTATCCTGGCAGCTGTTACTGTCCAAGGACTTGGATACCGCCAAGAGTCTCCGGCAAGATGCAGAGGACAGGCTGAAGAACCGGGTCGATATGAACAACATCTGTATCAACAACCTGATTGATGTTGCAGAACATCTTGGCACCCAAGCTGCGGCGATGGGCATGGATGGCCCAGTCTACTCAGCCAGCGAGCAGGAGGTCCCGAGCGTCAAGCTGGGGGTCTTCTTCAACGAGTTGGTTGACAGGTTGAAGGTGCATGAAGAGGGGACGGCCGAACGTTTCGCGATCGAGTCGCGAAGGCTCGCTCATGACGCCCTCTTCATGGTCTTGAGCAACGTCACATGTCGCCCCCCAGAGCTCGACCTTGGTGATGGCTTGAAGAAGCCGCCAGCGGGTGTTGACGTTGCCGCCGTTGAGAAGAAGGCCGCTCCCCTCGCCGACAGGGTTCTCCATGTTTAAGTTATTCCTGCTGGTCCTGTAACAGAACATGGCGCATATTTTGTGTTTAGTTGTTTTATCTCTTGTGTTTGTGCGAGGTTGATACTTCTAGCTGGATCTTTAAGTGTGTGTTTATCCCTTTAAACTCTATATGCTCGTGTTCGTATGATCAGTTCCTATGTATGCTCTGGATGCATGCCAATATCATATTCCCGCGACTGTCGTAAGGGTCCGGCCCTTAACAGTCATCTTGGCGTGGATGTGTATTGGCAGGATTTTCCTAGGTTGCTCTTGGCGCAACCTCTCGTCTAGCGAGCATGGCTCTGGATAGGACGATGGAGCGACCAAAGAAACTAGCCAAGGTTCCATCGCATGAGAGTTTTCACGACACGAACACTTACTAGAGTTAAGGGATAAACGACTGCAGAAATCTGGAACGCATCAAATAGAAGTGATAATCATGGACTTAGATTTCATTTTAAGCTCCTATCTTTGTCTGTTGGGCCACGCGCGTTCGACGCGTCCGCGGCACCTGGAGAAGTAGAAGGTGATCAGGTAGTTTCTTCTTTCCATGCAAAGATCGTCATGTATCACTTGTGGCTGGCTGGCATAGGGGCATAGTGTCGGGCTTTGCCGGTCCCCCTTCCTTTTGCTCCCCCTCGAGTTAGTGCAGCGGCTGCTGTCGCATGGGTTGCACTAGTGCGGGCAGCCTCGCCAAAGTGTGCTTGCCGAGGAATCTATCGATGGTCTCATACCAGCATTCTACTCAGGATAACCCACGGTGGGGAAAATACTGGACCGAGCGTCGCATGTTAATCGTCGACACTGATGACGTCGAGGCTAAACCAACTCCACTGCCGATGAGGTGGGGGGAAGAGGAAGGAGGGAGCTTGCGTCCGTGCATCTTGTGCATTCGAATGGCGATAACGCCATACGAGCCGCTGGAGTAAATCTATTGCCATCAGCCATGGTCCTGGTCGTGACCGTTGCTATGGTAAATCTTGGAGAGCGGCAACACAACACGAGGGTGGATGTTCCCCCACTCTGCTTCTACGCCTCCGCCGGCGCCACAGTCGATGGTGCTATCAAGGATGAAGATGGCGATGAGGATGACGTGCGGCGTACGCTTTCAGGTTAGCGCAAGCGCTCCCCCCCTACCTGGCGCACCAAAGATGTCGCGGGATTTCCGCGGCCACCTATGGGACCGGGTGCCACTTGTTGGTTCGGCGGGGGGGCGGCGCGTTGCACAAAGAGCAGACCTGCGAATGGCATCACGTCGAAGAGCACACAAGTGATTTACCCAGGTTCGAGGCGTAAAACCCTAATCCTGCTTTAGTGGATTGATGGTGGAATGAAGGTGGTGGTGTGTAGTACACTTACCCAGCAATGTTTGCCTTAGGGGCGCAGTGACTACGCGCGTATGATGGCTAGGGGTTGTCAATTTTCCAACCTTCTAACCCCTCCTACGAGTGCCATGGGCCTTCTTTTATAGATTAAGAGGTCACCACAGTGGCAATGTGGTCATTAACTACTGATATGATAGCGAACAGTGCTATCATACCTAACTCTACGGGCTGACAGGGTGCATTAAATGCGCCGCTGAGAGTCACATCACTGGTCGCCCAGCAAGGCCAGCCGGGCTATCTTGCCAGCGCCGCTCCTGCTCTCTCGACACGTCGCGGGACGGGTGTCACTTGTAGGTTTCTTCTATAGGAAATGGCTGCCATGTGTCGAACGGCTGCCACTTAATCATCTTGCGGCTTGACACCGCACTAGTTGAGAATGTGGGTCATGCCTGAGTGGTTGGTGACGTGGTTCAGCCCCCGCGAGCCCCGGCAGGCTCTATCGGTGAGCCTCGGTTTGCTTGCCTCTGGTTGTGGCCTCGCCCCTTGTCGGGTTCGCCTGCCCGGCAAGGGATGCCCTTGTCTTGCCGATATTTTGCTCCGTAGGCTCGATCTTGGTCCCTCTAAGCTGCATGTTGGTTTTTCAAATCTCTTGGTTCTCCAATCTTTGACTTGTCCTTGGCTTGTCCGTGCACGAGTCAGGGGAAAATGTCTGCCCCTATATATTTTCCCCGACACCCCCAGTGTATTGTGATGTTCGGGTGTTCCGAGGTTGAAACCATTATCACTTGGTTTGTGTGAGAACAAACCCTTCATGTGACACTGTATAAACTCCATCAATTTTTCGTTTAGCAATTGTCATTGGATCACCGACCAGTTCTGCCTATTATGATTGTAAGTTTTTGGCTTTCTCCACTAAGGTACTTAACCAGGTGAGTTGGAAGTACAATCGCAGTGGTTCTCCATTTACCCTCCTAGCTGAACATGCGTAGCATAAAATGGTAAACACAGGAGCAAAGCAAACCAACTTTTAACCCAAGACATAATTCAGAACCGATTCGTATAATGCAATATCCGAGACATCGAGCACATGAGATAGAGACTAGTGCTGGAGTGATGTGTGGGGTGATTTTTATGATCGAGTCCTCGGTCTATTAGCCGATCACATCTAAAGAAAATATATATCGAACTAGTTTGTTTTGGCGTCGAAGAACGGAAAGAGTTATGCAACATAACTGACTGCCATGGGATCGTAAAGAATGGACTTTTATTTCTGACAAACGTGTGACGTCTAACGAAACAATCCGAATGGCCGAAGCAACTGTTACACATACTTTATTTAAAAATAAACTTTATAGAACATACGTTTACACAGGGCCTTCATGAGTGGTTTGACGTCCCTACTCATACATGTTGCATGTATGCGCCTTTTCTCTTGAGGGGGAGCGGTGTGCTCCTTTGGAGATAGTATCAGTGAACGGGCCCTTGAAAGACGGTCTTGAGAGGTTGCCACAATATATTAGCATGATGTTGGGTAGGTCCTAAATGGCACCTACTATTGTCCGAAGACGTGTTTGACCATAGCTCGGTCAAGCCAAATGTAGCACCCCGGCTTAGAGTAACCGGTTTACCTTGCATTGCCAGCCCAGAGATAAGGTCTTCTGGCAACACACAACAACCTGGTACAGAAGCAACCGCTTTATTGATGCTAGCGGATTACACTGGTCTGGTATTACATCGAGATAAGAGCCCAAGGGACACACACGGTGCGGCTAAACAGTATGTACATTATTTAATGAACATGAAGGGCCTTGATCACATGACGAAGTGGAACTCCATAGCACGGGGACACCGACGTGGACATTGCCTAGACGTAGGAAGCTCTCCGATTGCGATACGACTTGCCTGAAAGCTGGCATGACACGCCAGGTCAGTACATTGAATGTACTTGCAAGCTCACAACAAACATAAGCATAATGACAAACAATATCATGACAATTAATCAGGTTAATGCAATGCAAGTAATGCTACTAATGCGGTGAAACCAACATGTGCACCGAGTCCCACGGACTCGCTTACCAAACGGGTTACCTCGTAAATAAACGGTGATCGTACCCGGATCAAAACTAAAAACAATCACTCATGATCAGCTCATGATCTCCGAAATCATCACGAAGTCAGTGCCATCAACAGTTATTTAGTGTGCAAGATTAATTATAAAAGTTGATCCATGGTGTGACTTACTCCCGAGTTGTGCCCATAACCGACGACGCAGCTATCGATAGATTTAGTACACTCTGTAGAGGTAGCGCACTGTACCCACACCACAGAATCCAAGGCCTCGCACTCCCATTCGGGTAGACTAACACATTTCGATGAAAACCTCCCCTTGTCATGACACTCTACCGGCCACTCCGACAAACTCCTTCTCAGTGCTATGTCCTAGGTGGCCCCGTGTCTACCAAAGACACCAATGGCCTCCGTCGTGGCAAAACGGTCCCAAACGGGGACAAGGTACCATAAAAACAAGTGGGCACACAAGGATATGTCTGCTTATCGGGCCAGGGTATGCATGCCCATAACCTTCCCTCGTTCGAGGCACCGGGGAGAGGCACAATAAAGGACATAATCAAGACCTCCCACAAGGTAAATCTGGTCACACTGAGAAAAACCCGATTCAGTGGCACCATGACTTGATCAACATCATATTCAGGTTGGACTTATTAACAGGTTTAACTTGAAAAATAATCTACCAAGTCATACGATGCCATGATCATGCAACTAATTGACATGCAAAGCATGCAACTTCCATGTACGGATCAAACTTATCAACATAACTTTCTAGCACTACTCATGCTTAAACTTTACTGGTTCTACCTCCTTCTTATTATCAAGCAATATTTTTATTAACTCATAATTTATATGAAAATATTGCTTAACAAAAAGAACTATCAATATTTATCAAAGCAATATAACTAAGGCAAAATTCTATTTTACTAGATTAAACTAGTCCATGCATTCAACCAGTTAGTTAAACAATCATTTCAAGCATGACAACGTAACTAGCAAACATCCATATTTCTTTAACAAATTTTTAAATGCCTATAAGAACTAAAATTTTAGTAGCAAAACCGTAGATATTGAAATGACACCATCCAAATGCTGGCGTGGCTAACCTTAGTGCAGAGGAGGGTCACACTCCTCCTGGTTATCTTCAAGGCAAGTTCATCCTTCTGAAAATATTTAAAAACCACAAAACAAAATATCAAAAACCATTCTGAAAATCACCAGAAATTCTACACAACAAGGAAAATTCCACATTTTGGTGTGCTGCTAGATCTCTCTGAAACAAACACAATGCAAAAAGAATCAATTCATTTGGACTTATGGGCTAGGAGTTATCATTGGTCAAAGTTGTGGTCAAATATTTGAATTAATTTGAATAAATCAGAAAACCTAGGGGGGTGACGTCGATGGCATAAAGCCAGGATACGCTTCCACTCGTACCACTTCGGGTGCGAGTAGAGAGGCTGACACCGGGCGCCACCGGTCAGGAGAGAGAGGGGGAGAGAGGGAAACAGAGCGCGGTAGCACACCGCCGGAGCTTACGCCAGCGACGAGTGGGTCTAGGGCAAAACCAAAGGGATAAAAGTGGAGAGGGGGTCATGGCGCACCTGCCCGTACCTATGGCTTGCCGGGGGATGGCTGGAGTTGCTCGCAATCAAGCTCGCAAGCAGCAATGGTGGACGGGTCTTGCCGGAGAGGAAGAAGGCGACGACGAGAGGCGACTCCAGGGGCAAAGATGCGTCCAGGCGACACCATAGGATCCCTAACGACGCGCCTGAGAGGTTGATTGAGCTCGAGGGGCTCTGGAGCAGGGTGGTTGGGCTGCGGGGATCGCCGGTGATCTCTGGTTGAGGTCCACGGCCAGAGGCCTGCCCGACCTGGCTACAGCTCTTCTACGAGGTCGTGGTGGTTGTGTGGTGCGGTGTGAGGCTTTGGAGCGGAGGGAATGGCTCTATATATAGCCAGAGCAAGAGGGGGGGTACGTGGCGCTGCGGGAGTTCTCTAGAGACCGGCGAATGGCGACGAAAGGCACCAGTGAGAGGTGCAAGGGATCAGCGTGTAGCTGTGAGCTGTCCATGCTCGCGGACGAGCACAGGAGGTAGGGGAGAAGAAGACAAGGGCACGAGCGCACTGTGGCTTTTGGCCGCAATATGCCAATGCTCGCAGCGGCATTTTCGGCGTCGGAGAGCGCCAAGGAGGGGTCAATGGTGATGAGTCGAGGCTGGTGGCGTGGCGCGGCAGTCGTCGGCGAGCTTTGGCTCGAGCACGCGCCGAACAGAGGCATTGGCGCTACTCAGAGCGCGTCGAGCGCATGCCAGACCCCGTGTCCACATGCGGTCACTGCCCTGACATGGTCAAAACGACGCCCACGACCGGACAAACCTTGTCTGGGCTAAAGTCCATGCAGTGATAGGTCTAGGGAAGTTGAGGACTCATGGCCAGGCCGACGAGATGTGACTCAACCATCTTGGCAAATTTCTGGACAGAAACTTGGCTGCTACATTTGGATAGCTTCTGGATGGCCATTAGGGCTGATCTCCTAGGGTTAAGGTTTTCTTAGGAGGGTGAAGAGGCTCAAGAAAAATCAGGGCCAAAGGATCAAGGAAAAATACACTTGCTGTATAAAGTGCATTTTTGGACCAAAAGAGAAATTATTTTCTGTAGCAAAAATATTACAAAAAGTCATGTGATATTTTTGCTTCGGAAGGTGGGCCATGGTTCAAAGAATATTCAGGGATTATTTCAGAATTTTTGGGGTAATAAAAATGGGGGTTGCTTTGGAGCACTAGTTTTTGGAATAAGTTTCAGAAGAGAAAATGAATATTTTTCTTTTATGAAAAATATTCATTTGATTATTTTGGGGATTTTTCAGAGAAATGAGATTGAATGAGAAGTAGATAGGTCACTTGGGTGAAAGTCAAGGGCATGCCCAAGTGATAAGTCTAGTTGAATTGATTCCAAAACTCCAAATCCAAGGCAAAGGCAAAACAAAGTCCGGAAAAAGAGAGAAGGCAAAACCAGGATGTCACAAACCTCTCCCACTTAGGATGAATCTCGTCCTCGAGATTTGGTTGCTTGGGAAAACCATTATGGGTAGCTAGTCCTTAAAAAATCCTCTATTTCCCAGGTTGCCTCTTCCTTGGTGTGATGTTGCCACTAAACCTTGTAAAACCTTATCACTTTGCTGCGAGTGACTCTTTCTGTCTCATCCAATATTCTGATTGGCTTTTTCTCATACGTCAAATCCTTAGCCAGTTCTATCTCTTCCATATCAGTCCTTTTCTTCGGTGGCGAGATACATCTCCTTAGCTGTGAGACATGAAACACATTGTGTACCTCTCACAGTTCGGGTGGCAATTCCAACTGATAGGCAACTGTTCGGACTCTGGCCATGACTAGAAACAGACCCATGTATCTGGGTGCCAATTTTCTCGGGTCTGAAACCTCTTAACTCCTTTCATAGGGGTAACTCGGAGATAGACATGTTCTTCGGGTTCGAAGCTGATCTGATGGTGTTTGGCATCATAGTAACTCTTCTGTCAAGATTTTGCCAACTGCAGTCTGTCTTAGATTTCCTTGACTTGCTTCTCAGCTTCGATCATCAAATCAGTCCCGAAAATACGGTTGTCTCCAGTTTGAGACCAGTTCAGTGGAGTGCGACACTTATGGCCATACAGAGCTTCAAAGGCTGACATCTTTAAGCTGGTCTAGAAACTGTTGTTGTAGGGAAACTCGGCGTATGGCAGACAGTCTTCCCACTTGGACCCTTGGGCCAATGCACATGCCCGGAGCATATCTTCGAGTATTTGGCTTACTTGCTCAATTTGTCCATCTGTCTGGGGATGATAAGCCGTGCTGTATTTCAGAGCAGACCCCAAGGCTTGATGTAGTCGGGACCAAAATGTTGAAGTGAAGCAAGATCCTCTATCCGAAGTGATAGTCTTTGGTACCCCATGCAAACTGACGATTCGGGACACATACAATTGTGCAAGTTGATCGGCATGGTAGGTGGTCTGGATGGGAAAAAATGTGCCACCTTCGTTAAGGTGTCCACTATGACCCATATTGAGTCATTTCCTCGGTGAGTCCTTGGTAAACCGGTGATACGAGTAAAGGTTGAAGGAGTCCGGCGTGTTTTTGGTGTTCCGCCTTTACCTTGTTGCATATATCACAACAAGCCACACAGTAAGTGTTGTCGTTCTTCATTCCATTCCACCAGAATACCTGACGAAGATCTTCGTACATTTTAGTGCCACCTGGGTGAATTGAGTATGGCAATTCATGTGCTTCTGCCAATATCTTCTTCCTCAGACCCTCTTGGCTGGGTACGCAAATCCTTCCTCAGAACCTTAGCGTACCTTGCTGATCTCTACAGAAGTCTTGTGTCTGTCCCTATTGCATATGCTTGGCATATAATTGCAATGATTTTCCATTTGCTTGAGCGCTGCGAATTTGTTCTTCGAGGGTAGGAGCAACTTCTAATATACTCGCAAGACTGGCATCCATGATTACCAAATTGAGATGAGTGATTTCTTTGTAAAGCTCAGGAGGCAAAGATTCCATTAGAGCATTCAGGTTGGCCGGTTTGTGGCTGAGAGCGTCAGCAACCACATTAGCTTTGCCCGGGTGATAATTTATAGTGAGGTCGTAATCCTTAACCAACTCGAGCCATCTTCGACGACGAAGGTCCAAATCGGGCTGAGTGAATATATACTTGAAACTCTTGTGGTCGGTAAATATCTGGCACCTCTTTCCAATAAGATAGTGTCTCCAAATCTTCAAAGTGTGCACCACCATAGCCAATTCTAAATCATGAGTGGTATAATTTCCCTCATGTGGCCGTCGTTGTTCGGATGCATAAGCCACAACCTTACCATCTTGTATAAGTATGCATCCGAGGCCTTTTCTAGAGGCGTCACAGTAGACATCAAAACTGCGGTAGATGTCGGGAAGAGTCAATACTGGTGCTGACGTCGGTCTGATTTTTCAGCTCATTGAAACTGCGTTCACAGTACTCAGTCCATTCAAACTTCTTATACTTCTTTAGGAGCTCCGTCATGGGCTTGGCAATCTTGGAGAATCCTTCAATAAAACGGCGATAATATCTGGCTAGTCCAAGGAAACTTCAGATTTCTGAGATTGTCGTGGGTGCGGACCAATCAAGCACATCTTTTACCTTGCTTGGATCCACGGCTATTCCTTCTGCCGAGAGAACATTCCCTAAAAATCCAACTTGCTTGAGCCAAAACTCACATTTGCTGAACTTGGCGTAAAGCTGATGATCGCGGAGCCTCTACAAAACTGCTCGGAGGTGGTCATTGTGTTCGTGTTCGCTTTTTGAGTAAATGAGGATGTCATCAATGAACACCACCACAAATTTGTCCAAGAAGTCCATAAACACCTTATTAATCATATGCATGAAGAAGGTTGGGGCGTTTGTAAGGCCGAATGACATAATGGTATACTCATAGACACCATATTGAGTGGTGAACGCGGTCTTGGGAATATCTTCCTTCTTGATTTTGAGTTGATGATATCCGGTCCTCAAATCAATTTTGGAGAATACTTTGGCCCCACTGAGTTGATCAAACAAATTAGAAATCCTTGGTAGTGGATACTTATTTTTGATGGTGACGTCATTCAGCTATCGGTAGTCTACGCACATCCGAAGACTACCATCCTTTTTATCCATGAATATCGCGAGTGATCCCCATAGTGAAGAGCTTGGGAGGATGTATCCCTTCTGCAGCATCTCATCCAGCTGTTTCTTTAATTCCACCAATTCTCATGAAGGCATCTGATAATATTTCTCTTTTATCGGTGTGGTTCCAGGCACCAAGTCAATTGCAAACTCCAATTCTCTGTCTGGCGGCAGTCCTGGTAATTCCTCAGAAAATACATTGGGATACTCACTGACCACAGGAATCAATTCAACCTCTTTAGCCACAGCGGTGAAAACCATATCCTTCTTGGGTATGCTTTTGCGGGCATAAAAACTAGCGGTGCGACCTTCCTGATTTGCTATGGTAACATCTCTAGTCGCACAGTTGATGCATACTTGGTATTGGGTCAACCAATTCATTCCCAGATTAATATCCAATTTGTCAGAATCGATGATTATTAGAGATGTTGGAAACCTGACCCCCTTGATATCAATTTCCACATTATGGCATACCAGATTGCTTCTGAGCAAGGATCCCGGGGATTGTACCAGCATATATTTTCCCAAAATCGAGCAAGGAAATTTGTTTTGGGAAGCAAAACTCCACGAAATAAAAGAGTGGGAAGCCCCAGAGTCAAATAAAATTATGGCAGGTATGTTATTAACAGGAAACATACCAATGACGACTTCTGGGTCCTCTTGGCCTTCATCGACGGAGATATGTTGGATTTGCCCTGGGATGGCACTCTGGCCGGAATATGCCTACAAATAGTTGACTTACGGATGGAATGGAGCTGTTCGCTTGCCGTTCTTGGGGCACTGTCTGGCATAATGTACAGTTTGCCCACAACTGAAACAGGAATTATTGCGCTGACAATCTTTACGTACCAGGCTGGTCACGCTATTCTTGACCTGAGTGGTGGTCTTGTTGACATTTTGCTGCCAGTTGGGTTTGTACTCAACCTGAGTCTGTTGCCACGTATGAGCCTTCTGCACGGGTTGCATATCCTTCTTAGGCTCAAATTTGCGCTTGTGATCAGTATTAGCTGGCCTTGTTGTCGTGCATGAGCTTGTGTTCCCTTTCTACAATGAGAGCCTTGTTCACCAGAGTTTGGATGTCTGGAAAATCAAACATGCTGAGAGTGCACCTAAGATGCTGATTCAGTCCTCCAAGAAATCTGTCGACCTTCTGTTCTTTGGTGGCCACATCATAGAGTGAATAGCGGGCCAAATGGTTGAATTTATTCAGGTACTCGTTGACTGACATGCTTCCCTAAGTGAGAGAGAGGAATTCGCGCTGCTTGATTTTCATAATTCTGGAGGGAATATGATACTTGCAGAAATGATCCTTGAATTTAGTCCAAGTAATTTCCTCGTCCGCGTGCCACATGGCCTTAGCATTATCCCACCATATCGCGGTAGCTCCTTCAAGATAATGTGTTGCGAAAGGAACCTTGTCTCCTTCTTCAGTGCGAGCAATTTCCAGTTTCTTCTCAATAGTCCTTAACCAATCATCAGCGTCCAATGGATCAATAACTTGACTGAAACTGGGAGGCTTGGTTCGCTGAAAATCTGACAGCTTGGAGTAATGACCAATCTGATGTCCATTCTACCCAACCATAACTTGCACACTTTTCAGTAGTTCCATCAGATCGTTGTTCCTTCTTTCTTCAAACATTCGCATGATTTTCTCAGTAGAAGGCAGACGTGACCGTGGAGGTGGAGGTGGCTGGTACGGCTCGGGGAATGTCCTGCCTGTCTTGCGGAGCGACGAACAGGGACATCCTCCCAAGCTTGGCTGCTGCTGCCTCCCCACGGCATCCTATTATTTAGTTTCCCAATGCAAAGCAACCGCAATGAGAAATATCCAAAAATGGGAGAAAGCCAAGAAAACAGCGAAAGAAACCAAGGCGAATAAAAAGAGAGTTCCAACATAATTATACATAGACTCAACATAACAGTTAAACATCATGACAGGGTCACTACCCTCATACATGAAACTAAGAATCATAACACGTGCAACTACATCCATACATTACACTCATGATGACGGGGATACTCTAGTGATCTATTGCTCGGATGGCGCTGCTGCGGGCTCCTCTCCTAAGCCGGAGCCAGATCCTGAACTGATAGTGGTGACCTTCGGGTTAAGAGAGACGCGACGGCGCGGCCTCGAGGACTCTCCCTCAGGGGCAGGTGCGGGATGGGATCTAAGCATAGGAGCTGCTGGAGTAGCGACAAGGGAAGCCCACGCAACAGGAGCACTGCGAGGGGTTACTGCCAAAGGGGTAGTGGTACTCTGAGTGGTGACACAGGTTGGAGGAACGTATGGAGTGAAACGGACAGTAGGGAGAAGGTTCCTATTACGAGCAGTGGCGAGAGCTAACCGGTCGCAGGTTAGCTCCCGAGCTAACTCGTAGTTCAAGAGATAACTGACGGTGATATAACGGGAAAGGTGGATAGTAGGACGATCGCACGTCGGATTAATCAAAGGAAAGCAGATACGCCCATTCTCGTGTAGAGATGGGTAGTAAAAGAAACCGGGTGGGTGTGCATGCGAACCTCATTGTAATGCAAGTCTACAAGAGCTTCGATTGTAGCAAACTGGACTTCCTGAGATCGTGTAGAAGCGAGACCATCCTTAGTAGAACGAGTGCAAGGGCCGGAAGGGGAACTGTGGTGTAGAGTGACCTCAGCATAATACTCATACAATGAACTGGCCAGATGATCCCGATATACCTGATACTCTAGATCAGCACCCTCTGGGTAGAGTCGTCGCCACACGTTCTAAAGCAGGTGCTGCAATGTGTACGGAGCTGGCGCAGGATGGTACAAGATCGTAACTGGAGCCATCTACACTCACAACCATCATACGGTTAGGAATAACAACAGATAAACATGCATGCAATGCAGCAACCAATTTCTATGACTACCGGCACTTAGACAAAGCTATTTACCGTTCCACTAACACACTAACAGTCTAGCGTGTCCTACAATCAGCGCAGCTTGCTATGTCTTGAGCTTGCGTTGGTTTTCCCCGAAGAGGAAGGGATGATGCAGCAGAGTAGCGTAAGTATTTCCCTCTTACCTGCACAAAGCGATAGCTACTCGCAACCAACGCGATTAGGGGTTGTCAAGCCCTTCACGGTCACTTACAAGAGTGAGATCTGATCGATAGAATATTTTTGATATTTTTTATATAAAGATGCAAAGTAAAAAGTAAGGGCAAAGTAAATAGCAAAGCAATATAAAAGTGATGGAGATTGATATGATGAGAATAGACCCGGGGGCCATAGGTTTCACTAGTGGCTTCTCTCAAGAGCATAAGTATTCTACGGTGAGTGAACAAATTACTGTTGAGCAATTGATAGAATTGAGCATAATTATGAGAATATCTAGGCATGATCATGTATATAGGCATCACATCCGTGACAACTAGATCGAAACGATTCTGCATCTACTACTATTACTCCACTCATCGATCGCTATCCAGCATGCATCTAGAGTATTAAGTTAAAAACAGAGTAACGCCTTAAGCAAGATGACATGATGTAGAGAGATAAATTCATGCAATATGAAATAAACCCCATCTTGTTATCCTCGATGACAACGATACAATACGTGCCTTGCTGCCCCTTCTGTCACTGGGTAAGGACACCGCAAGATCGAACCCAAAGCTAAGCACTTCTCCCATGGCAAGAACTACCAATCTAGTTGGCCAAACCAAACGGATAATTTGAAGAGACTTGCAAAGATAACCAATCATGCATAAAAGAATTCAGAGAAGATTCAAATATTATTCATAGATAGACTTGATCATAAACCCACAATTCATCGGACTCAACAAACACACCACAAAAAGAAGATTACATCGAATAGATCTCCACAAGAGAGGGGGAGAACTTTGTATTGAGATTCAAAGAGAGAGAGAAGAAGCCATCTAGGTACTAACTATGGACCCGAAGGTCTGAGGTAAAATACTCACACTTCATCGGAGGGGCTAGGATGATGTAGAAGCCCTCCGTGATGACGGCCCTCTTCCGGCGGAGCTCCGGAACAGGCCCCAAGATGGGATCTCGTGGATACAGAAAGTTGCGGCGGTGTAATTAGGTTTTTGGCTCCTGTTCTGATCTTTTGGGGTACGTGTGTATATATAGGAGGAAGGAGTATGTTGGTGGAGCACTAAGGGGCCCACGAGGTAGGGGGGCGCGCCCCCCACCCTCGTGACCACCTCTTTGATCCCTTGCAGTAGGGTCCAAGTCTCCTGGATCACGTTCGGTGAGAAAATCACGTTTTCGAAGATTTTATTCCGTTTGGACTCCGTTTGATATTCTGTTTATCTGAAACACTGAAATAGGCAAAAAACAGCAATTCTGAGCTGGGCCTCCGGTTAATAGGTTAGTCCCAAAAATAATATAAAAGTGGAAAATAAAGCCCAATATAGTCCAAAACAGTAGATAATATAGCATGGAGCAATCAAAAATTATAGATACGTTGGAGACGGATCAAGCATCCCCAAGCTTAATTCCTGCTCGTCCTCTAGTAGGTAAATGACAAAAGGAGAATTTTTGATGCGGAGTGCTACTTGGCATAATTTAATGCAAATCTTCTTTAATTGTGGTATGAATATTCAGATTAGAAAGTGTAACATCCCAAATTTCCAATTTGGAATGTTATACATTAGATCATCAATGCATATCATATTTTACTTTGCATTTTGGTTGATCCTAGAAATTCTACGCAACACAATGACCCACGGAGAGAGTTGGGGATTTCGTTATTTTCATATTTGAGTTCTCTCAAATTTTGAGAATAGGATCATTTGATTTTATTTATTTTATCATCAATTATTTCTATTACAAAAATATGAGAGAGGGAATAAAATGACTCTCCGAAAATAAAGAAATATTGAGGATTTAATAATAAAATCAAATAAGATTTTATTTCGGAGTTTTTTGGTATTTTATTTGAATTTAGGAAAAATGTGCGTTTTTCAAAATTGCATTTAGGTCCCAAATAAATGTTCACCTTGTGCCACTTGATTTTAGAAGCCCGTGAAAATTTATTTAGGAATTTTTGGAGTCCATTTAGTATTTCTTTTTATTTTTCTTCCGAGTGGAATAATTAAAAAAACGAACCGACCTAGGGGCCGTGTCCGACCCGGACTCCCAGCCCACTAGGCTTTATAAGCCGGGGGGAGGCCCAGCCGAAGCCAGCCACCCGCTCCCCAAACCCTAGCGCCGCTCGCCGCCCCCAGCGCCCGCCGCC
>NC_041390.1:311233966-311241929 GCF_002162155.2 Triticum dicoccoides | reverse complement strand
GCCGCCCGCCGCCGCGCCGCCTCGCCGAGCCGCCGCCGCCTTGTTATCTGTGCCGCCATTTTTTTCGAAAAACCGTCGGTTCTTCGTCGTTTTTTATAGTTTCGGTTTTATTAAATAGATCGGTTTTTACGGTTTATTTAAATAGTGAGCATTCGTCCGTTCGTCCGTTCTAGCGAGCGTTCATCGTTTTTCTTTTTCTCGGATTAAATCCGCGATTTTTCTGATCGCGATTCCTAATCCGATTTTCGTTTTAGTATAACTTTTCGCTCGTTTATCGGAATCAGGCGATTCAAGCGCCTAGAGTTTGTCTCGAAACCCTCTATCCGTTTAACCAACTTAAACAAGATTTTTCTACTGTAAAATTTGCCCTAGATCCAGATTACTAGAACGAAGTTGTTTCTTTCGCCGTTTGACTTTCATTGCTTCGTTCGATTTGATTCTTTTTGCCAACCGGAGTTCTTAAGTTGAACCTTCTGGTTAGATCTCTTATTTGAGTTTTACCTGTGCATTAGGTGAGTACTTATTGTATGCTTGTTTGTTTGTCTGCGATAGAATACCCGGAGTGCGCCGCTTGTTACTTCGAATCTCTAGGTTTCGCGGATCATCAGCAAGGCAAGTAACACTTTGATCATACCTTTTCTACTACCCAGTTTTATTGCATTAGATCAATCCTCACACATTGCATGGTTAGGATCTAATTAAATTGCGGGATGGGAAGTAGATTAGGTAGTACCTATTACATGTTTATTATCAAACCTTTGGGAGTTACTTCCATGTTTTCTTATTATGCCATGCTATGCTAGTAGACGTGGATTGGGTGAGTGATATCCATGATAGATGTGAGATTTTTAATTAATGGTTTATCTAAGGTGGCAACTTAAACACACATCTGGGTGGATTGAGGCACCTGGGTATTCCAGGACTTGCCTGTTTTCTTTTGGACCGCCACCCAGGCTCAAAGGGATCATGAGACTATTCATACTAGAAACTTCCGTGTGCAGCCACAAGCTATTATGGGCTCTAGCATAGTTGACTAAGTCGTGCGAACTCTTACAGTGGTAGACTAGCAGATGTACGGGATGTAGGTGGTACGGTCTACCCGATCGTAAGGTGCTAGCGCTTCTGAAAGACTATGTCTTGGTCATCCATTTTCTCAAACACCATGTAGTGCGAGAAACCAAACAGATGCGATTGAGTCTTGTGCGGAAAAGTGCGCAAACCTCTGCAGTGTGTAACAAACTAATCATGGTTAGCTGTGTCCCCGGTTATGGACATCTTGAGTATCTAGTACCTGGATTATCATGTGAATCTCAACATGTTACTCTAAATTAATTTTGTTGGGTTTTGTTAATGATGATGCTTAATTGGGATTGAGAATGCTGTCAACCATTCTCAATGTTTAACAACTACCATGATAGTTAAATAACTTTATTACTTTGTAGTAGGGAAAAATTGGCTTTTCGCAAAAACTGTAACCATAGAGCTTTCCACCAGCCAAATATGCATATAGTATAGTTATTTCATTCCATTACTCTCTGTGTGTTACATTGCCAGCATATTCCATGTGCTGACCTGTTTCGGGCTGCAATGTTAATGTTGCAGACTTTTCAGACGACGATTAAGGAGTTTTAGGGTCGTGGTTCTATACTCAGTGATGCCGTTGGAGTTGATGGACTCACTTATCTTCCAAGCCTTCCGCTGTTATCGTTATTAGATGGCCTTAAGCCATATTTATTGTAATAAGTTCTCTTTTGAGACCCTCGATGTAATAAGTGTGTGATTGCTGCTCTGCTATAAATCCTCAGAGTACTGTGTGGTGTCAGCATTACTGATCTAGGGATGACACCGGAGCATAGAGATCAGACCGTTTGAGGTCTGGTCGCTACAGAGATGGTATCAGAGCACACGCTGACTGTAGGACACGACCACTAAGCACAAGACCTAGATCACTATTCACTCTCTTCTCTTCTGACCTATCATCTTTTTCTACTCTTTAGGATGGCGGATGCAAGGAACAAGTTCACACAACCGGATGAAGATACACCCTTTGGACGTCACTTGAAGGAAGTCACTAGATACCTAAACATAGGAGTACCAAGCTTCACAGGAACCTACAACGCCACTTTACCTGAAGAAGAGCGCTGGATGATTCAAGTTCAAGTTCCAGGAAGGACGTTCATGCCAGTCACTGAGCCCATAGAATTTTCTTTTGATGCACCAACTTGGAGTCTAGGAAAGAGCATGGCAGCTCACATCGCCATGGGACGCATTGGAGAAGTCTACCGCAAGGATCTCAAGGATACTATCTACCAGATTTGTGGGCACCGAGATGAGCACTGGGAGATGATCAGCACCAGGATGGATAGATCAATCGCAGCTTTTATCCAGGAGCTAAACCAGCACATTCGACGACAGGAGAACCAGATGTGCGCCGGCATGATAGATCTGAAGAAGGCTAAGACTAGAATCAAGGAACTGGAGGAAGAACTCAAGGCTACACGTGAAGATTATGAAGAGGAAATTGAAGTATTGGTGGAGAAGAATGACGACCTAATCAAGAAGATTGGAATATTTATGGGAGGCCCTACGCCAATAGATGAAGACAAAGAACCCAAGGAAATTAGCCCGGAAGACTACATCATCATCGACGGCACCGACTCGGAGCCAGATAGTAGCGATGATGACTATATTGATGAAGCTGGAGCAGTTATCATGGAGTCTGCAATCGAAGAATATTTCTAGTAGACCACCTCATCAGTAGTAGTAGTCCACCATGTAAATATAGTAGTCCGAGCACTTTTGCGATAGATAGATCCATTGTATGCCTTTGTTTGATTGATTGAAGTGAATTGTTTGTTTTGCCTCATGTGCATATGGGTAGTGTTTTCTCTTTAGACCCCCTCTATTCTTATATCTCATCTTTTCTAAACCCTCAGATGCCTCCGAGACGTGACCCCGGATTTGCCTTCCCACCGGAGCTCACCCAGTTGATCCAGCAGCAGAACACATGCAGTTGCTAGTCCAGACTCAAAATCAGGGGAACAACAACAACAACCCACCACCACCACCACCTGTTGACCACTTAGCCTGTTTTCTTAGGCTGAATCCGCTGGTGTTTTCCAGTAGCACCGAGCCGATAGTAGCAGATGATTGGCTCCGCAAGACAGCTAGGGAGTTGACCACAGCAGGATGCATAGATGCAGAGAAGGTGAAGTTTGACGCACATCAGCTAGAAGGACCCGTAGCATCATGGTGGGAGAATTTCACAGCCACTTTCCCAGTCGACACTGTCACATGGGACCAGTTTCAGCAGGCTTTTCATACTGCCCATGTTTCAGCAGGACTATGGCCATGAAAAAGCGTGAGTTTCGCAACTTGCGCCAAGGAGGAAGGACAGTTGGCCAGTACGTGGAGGAATTTAGTAAGTTAGCACGTTATGCACCAGATGACGTCGCTACGGATGCAGCAAAGCAGGAGAAGTTTCTAGAAGGACTGAATGATGAGTTGAGCATGCAGTTGATGGTAGCCACCTTCAACAACTACCAGGAGTTGGTAGATCGTGCTCTTATGATTGAAGGGAAGCAGCAGCAAATTGAGAATCGCAAGAGGAAGTATGGACAAGGTAAGTACAATTCAGGAGCTCAGCAGAAGCCACGTTTTACCCCTAGACCGGGAGGACATTTTCAACATACCCATGGAGGAGGTAGCTCGCACAATCACAATGGCACCAAGAATGGAAATGGCAACGGAGGAAGCAACAGCCAGAACCGCACCAACCCATCAACCCCAGCCAAGAAGGACCTGAGCCAAGTCACTTGTTTTAAGTGTCAGAAGACCGAACATTATGCCAATGAATGTCCTGAAGGCCAAAATGTCAATGGAAGTTCTGGAAAGAAGCCGAACCCTTTCAACAGGGGAGAAGTGAACCATGTTAGCGTGGAGGAGGTTGAAGCTCAGCCCGATGCAGTAATAGGTAAGTTTTTGGTTAAGTCATTTACTACACTCGTTCTTTTTGATACTGGTGCATCACATTCATACATCTCAAGGGGATTTGTGGATAAGTATAACCTACCAACCCAAGCCCTTAGGTCACCCATGTTAGTAACCTCGCCTGGAGCAGAGTATGTGGCTAGTCTATGGTGTGATCGGTTACCATTAAGGATTGGTAACTATGTTTTTCCCTCAGACCTAATAGTATTGGAATCCCAAGGATTGGATGTGATATTAGGCATGGATTGGTTATCAAAGTATGAAGGGAATATTAAATGTGCTAGTAAGTCAATTTTGCTTACCACCCCAGAAGGGAGAAGGATCAAGTATGTATCCCGACATGTGCCAAAGAGGACTCAAGTAAATTGCCTAACGGGAGTTGTGCAGGAGGAAGTACCAGTGGTATGGGATTTCCCTGATGTATTTCCAGAAGAGTTGCGAGGCATGCCACCGGATAGAGATATTGAGTTTTTGATTGAGCTATTGCCGGACATAGGGCCAATATCAAAGAGACCATATAGGATGCCAGCAAAGGATTTGGTGGAAATTAAAAAGCAGATTAAGGAGTTACTGGATAAGGGATATGTTCACCCAAGTTCTTCACCTTGGGGATCGCCAGTACTTCTAGTGGAGAAGAAGGATGGATCGTTAAGGATGGTTGTTGATTATCGAGGATTGAATGAAGTAACGATCAAGAACAAGTACCCACTACCTATGATCAACGATCTGTTTGATCGATTGCAAGGAGCTAAGGTATTTTCCAAGATCAATCTGCGATCAGGATACCACCAGTTGAAGATTCGAGAACAGGATATTCCGAAGACAGCTTTTACTACCAGGTATGGGCTGTATGAGTACACCGTTATGTCATTTGGTCTGACTAAGCACCTGCCTATTTTATGAACATGATGAACAAAGTGTTTATGGAGTTTTTAGATAAGTTCGTCGTAGTGTTCATTGATGATATCCTGGTTTACTCGAAGAATAAAGAGGAGCATAAGGAGCATTTGCGTTTGGTACTTGGAAAGCTCGGAGAACATCAATTATATGCCAAGTTTAGCAAATGTGAGTTTTGGTTGAAGGAAGTAGGATTTCTCGGACACGTTATATCTGGAGAAGGTATAGCAGTAGATCCCGCTAAAGTTGAAACCGTGACCAAGTGGGAAGCCCAACAACAGTTGGAGAGATCCGGAGTTTTCTTGGACTCGCAGGATACTACCGGAGATTTATTGAGAATTTCTCAAAGATTGCGAAGCCTATGACGGAGTTATTAAAGAAGGATACCAAGTTCATATGGACAGAGGAATGTGAGGCTAGTTTCTAGGAGTTGAAGAAACGTTTGGTTACCTCACCAGTGTTGATTTTGCCAGACCAGACCAAGGATTACGAGGTGTATTGCGACACTTCACGTTGAGGACTTGGAGTAGTGCTTATGCAGGAAGGGAGAGTGGTTTCATATGCCTCAAGACAACTGAAGCCTCATGAGTTGAATTATGCTATGCATGATTTGGAGTTAGCAGCCGTAGTGCATGCTTTGAAAACATGGAGACATTTTCTCATTGGAAATCATTGTGAGGTGTACACGGATCATAAGAGTTTGAAGTACATTTTCACACAGAAGGAGTTGAATCTCAGACAAAGGAGATGGTTGGAGCTTATCAAGGATTACGATATGAAATTGCATTATCACCCCGGAAAGGCTAATGTAGTAGCTGACGCATTAAGCCGTAAGAGCCATGTCAATACATTAATGACGGGAGAAATGCCCAAGGAGTTAGCAGAAAATCTTCGTGAACTATGTATGGAAATAGTTCCGAGAGGCTATGTAGTAGCATTGAAGATTCAGTCAACTTTGATGGATAGAATCAGAGAAGCTCAGAAAGCTGACAAAGAGATTGCCGCTATAAAGGAGAAACTGAGCAAAGGAAAAGCTAAAGGATTTCGTGAGGATGAGCATGACACCCTATGGTTTGAAGACCGCGTTTATGTGCCCAATGACCCGGAGATCAGGAAGTTGATTTTGCAAGAGGCACACGACTCACTGTATTCAATTCACCCAGGAAATACCAAGATGTATTTGGATTTGAAGGATATTTTCTGGTGGACCGGAATGAAGAAGGATATTGCGGAGTATGTAGCAGTTTGTGATGTATGTCAGAGAGTAAAGGCAGAGCATCAGAAGCCAGCCGGATTGTTACAACCATTGTCGATACCCGAATGGAAGTGGGATAAGCTAGGCATGGATTTTATCACGGGATTACCCAGGACTCGTTTAGGCTATGACTCGATTTGGGTTGTAGTTGATCGATTAACGAAAGTAGCTCATTTCATCCCAATAAAGACCACTTACACCAGTGCTAAGTTGGCAAAGATATACATGACCAGGATCGTATGTCTTTATGGAGTTCCAAGGAGTATCATATCAGATAGAGGAACCCAGTTTACCTCAAAGTTCTGGAAGTAGTTGCATGAAACTTTGGGTACCAGGTTAGAATTCAGTACGGCTTTTCATCCACAGACAGATGGACAGACCGAGAGAGTCAATTAGATTTTGGAGGATATGCTGAGAGCTTGTGCGCTAGATTACGGATCTAGTTGGGACGATAATTTTCCATATGCAGAGTTCTCTTACAACAATAGTTATCAAACTAGTTTAAAGATGGCCCCTTTCGAAGCTTTGTACGGAAGGAGGTGCAGGACACCGTTGTCGTGGGACGAAGTTGGAGACCGCCAGTTGTTTGTTCCTGACTTGATTAAAGAGTCTGAACAGAAGGTGAAGTTGATTCGCGATAGGCTCAAGGTAGCCCAGTCCAGACAGAAAAGTTATGCAGATTCTAAACGCAAGGAGACGGTGTACGAAGTCGGAGATAGAGCTTATCTTCGAGTATCTCCACTTCGAGGAACAAAGCGTTTTGGAGTTAAAGGGAAGTTAGCGCCACGATTTGTAGGACCATATCGAGTTTTAGAGCGTATGGGAGAAGTGGCCTACAAATTGGAATTGCTCGAAGGATTGTCAGGAGTTCATGATGTGTTCCACGTTTCTTAGTTAAAGAAATGTCACGCGGAGATGGCTGACATACCGTTGAGAGATACAGTGCCTTTGGAAACTATTCAGTTGGATAACGATTTGACCTACGAGGAGAAACCAGTCAAGATTCTCGAGTTTGCCAACCGAGTTACTCGCAGCAAGGTTATCAAGTTTTGCAAAGTTCAGTGGAGCCACCACACAGAGGATGAAGCCACCTGGGAACGAGAGGAAGATTTGCTCAAGGACCACCCTCACCTATTTTCTAGCCAACCCGAATCTCGAGGGCGAGATTCATCTTAAGGGGGGTAGGTTTGTAACATCCCAAATTTCCAATTTGGAATGTTATACATTAGATCATCAATGCATATCATATTTTATTTTGCATTTTGGTTGATCCTAGAAATTCTACGCAACTCAATGACCCACGGAGAGAGTTGGGGATTTCGTTATTTTCATATTTGAGTTCTCTCAAATTTTGAGAATAGGATCATTTGATTTTATTTATTTTATCATCAATTATTTCTATTACAAAAATATGAGAGAGGGAATAAAATGACTTTCCCAAAATAAAGAAATATTGAGGATTTAATAATAAAATCAAATAAGTTTTTATTTCGGAGTTTTTCGGTATTTTATTTGAATTTAGGAAAAATGTGCATTTTACAAAATTGCATTTAGATCCCAAATAAATGTTCACCTTGTGTGGCTTGATTTTAGAAGCCCGTGAAAATTTATTTCGGAATTTTTGGAGTCCGTTTAGTATTTCTTTTTATTTTTCTTCCGAGCGGAATAATTAAAAAAACGAACACACCTAGGGGCCGTGTCCGACCCGGAGTCCTGGCCCACTAGGCTTTATAAGCCGGGGGAGGCCTAGCCGAAGCCAGCCACCCGCGCCCAAAACCCTAGCGCCGCCCGCCGCCCCCAGCGCCCGCCGCCGCCGCCACC
>NC_041390.1:311173770-311233337 GCF_002162155.2 Triticum dicoccoides | reverse complement strand
GACGCCACCGCCGCCGCACGCCGCCCGAGGTTCGCCGCCGCCTCGTTTTCCGTGCCTCCGTTTTTTTAAAAACCGTCGGTTTTTCGTCGGTTTTTTTAGTTTCGGTTTTATTAAATAGATCGGTTTTTCCGGTTTATTTAAATAGTGAGCGTTCGTCGTTTTTCTTTTTCTCGGATTAAATCCGCAATTTTTCTGATCGTGATTCCTGATTCGATTTTCGTTTTAGTATAACTTTTCGCTCGTTTATCGGAATCAGGCGATTCAAGCGCCTAGAGTTTCGTCTCGAAACCCTCAATCCGTTTAACCAACTTAAACAAGATTTTGCTACTTTAAAATTTGCCCTAGATACAGATTACTAGAACGAAGTTGTTTCTTTCGCCGTTTGACTTTCGTTGCTTCGTTCGATTTGATTCTTTTTGCCAACCGGAGTTCTTAAGTTGAACCTTCTGGTTAGATCTCTTATTTGAGTTTTACCTGTGCATTAGGTGAGTACTTATTGTATGCTTGTTTGTTTGTCTGCGATAGAATACCCGGAGTGCGCCGCTTGTTACTTCGAATCTCTAGGTTTCGCGGATCATCGGCAAGGCAAGTAACACTTTGATCATACCTTTTCTACTACCCAGTTTTATTGCATTAGATCAATCCTCACACATTGCATGGTTAGGATCTAATTAAATTGCGGGATGGGAAGTAGATGAGGTAGTACCTATTACATGTTTATTATCAAACCTTTGGGAGTTACTTCTATGTTTGCTTATTATGCCATGCTATAAGAGTAGACGTGGATTGGGTGAGTGATATCCATGACAGATGTGAGATTTTTAATTAATGGTTTATCTAAGGTGGCAACTTAAACACACATCTAGGTGGATTGAGGCACCTGGGTATTCCAGGACTTGCCTGTTTTCTTTTGGACCGCCACCCAGGCTCAAAGGGATCATGAGACTATTCATACTAGAAACTTCCGTGTGCAGCCACAAGCTATTATGGGCTCTAGCATAGTTAACTAAGTCGTGCGAACTATTACAGTGGTAGACTAGCAGATGTAGGGGATGTAGGTGGTACGGTCTACCCGATCATAAGGTGCTAGCGCTTCTGAAAGACTATGTCTCGGTCATCCGTTTTCTCAAACACCATGTAGTGCGGGAAACCAAACGGAGGCGATCGAGTCTTGTGGGGAAAAGTGCGCAAACCTCTGCAGAGTGTAACAAACTAATCATGGTTAGCTGTGTCCCCGGTTATGGACATCTTGAGTATCTAGTACCTGGATTATCATGTGAATCTCAACATGTTACTCTAAATTAATTTTGTTGGGTTTTGTTAATGATGATGCTTAATTGGGATTGAGAATGATGTCAACCATTCTCAATGTTTAACAACTACCATGATAGTTAAATAACTTTATTCCTTTGTAGTAGGGAAAAATTGGCTTTTCGCAAAAACTGTAACCATAGAGCTTTCCACCAGCCAAATATGCATATAGTATAGTTATTTCATTCCATTACTCTCTATGTGTTACATTGCCAGCATATTCCATGTGCTGACCCATTTTGGGCTGCAACGTTAATGTTGCAGACTTTTCAGACGACGATTAAGGAGTTTTAGGGTCGTGGTTCTATACTCAGTGATGCCGTTGGAGTTGATGGACTCACTTATCTTCCAAGCCTTCCGCTGTTATCATTATTAGATGGCCTTAAGCCATATTTATTGTAATAAGTTCTCTTTTGAGACACTCGATGTAATAAGTGTGTGATTGCTACTCTGCTATAAATCCTCCGAGTACTGTGTGGTGTCAGCATTACTGATCCAGGGATGACACCGGAGCACAGAGATCAGACTGTTTGAGGTCTAGTCGCTACAGAAAGATTCAAGACAAAAGTTTATATTGACATAGAAAATAATAATACTTCAAGCGTACTAACAAAGCAATTATGTCTTCTCAAAATAACATGGCCAAAGAAAGTTATCCCTACAAAATCATATAGTCTGGTTATGCTCCATCTTCCCCCACACAAAGTATTTAAATCATGCACAACCCCGATGACAAGCCAAGCAATTGTTTCATACTCTAACTTTTTCAAAACTTTTTCAATCTTCACGCAATACATGAGCGTGAGCTATGGATATAGCACTATAGGTGGAATAGAATGGTGGTTGTGGAGAAGACAAAAAGGAGAAGATATTCTCACATCGACTAGGCATGTCAACGGGCTATGGAGATGCCCATCAATAGATATCAATGTGAGTGAGTAGGGATTGTCATGCAACGGATGCACTAGAGCTATAAATGTATGAAAGCTCAACAAAAGAAACTAGTGGGTGTGCATCCAACTTGCTTGCTCACGAAGACCTAGGGAAATTTGAGGAAGCCCATCATTGGAATATGCAAGCCAAGTTCTATAACATAAAATTTCCACTAGTATATGAAAGTGACAACATATGAGACTCTCTATATGAAGAACATGGTGCTACTTTAAAGCACAAGTGTGGAAAAAGGATAGTAGCATTTCCCCCTTTTTTGGGCCTTCTTTTTTTCTTTGGCCTTGCTTTTTTTGGGACAATGCTCTATTGAATGATGATCATCACACTTCTATTTATTTACAACTCAATGATTACAACTCGATACTAAAACAAAGTATGACTCTATATGAATGCCTTCGGCGGTGTACCGGGATATGCAATGAATCACGAGTGACAAGTATGAAAGAATTATGAACGGTGGCTTTGCCACAAATACTATGTCAACTACATGATCATGCTAAGCAATATGACAATGATGGATGTGTCATGAGGAACTAGATGGTGGAAAGTTGCATGGCAATATATCTCGGAATGGCTATGAAAATGCCATAATAGGTAGGTATGGTGGCTGTTTTGAGGAAGGTATATGGTAGGTGTATGATACCGGCGAAAGTTGTGCGGTATTAGAGAGGCTAGCAAGGGTGGAAGGGTGCGAGTGCGTATAATCCATGGACTCAACATTAGTCATAAAGAACTCATATACTTATTGCAAAAATTTAGAAGTTATCGAAGCAAAGTATTACGCGCATGCTCCTAGGGGATAGATTGGTAGGAAAAGACCATCGCTCGTCCCCGACCGCCACTCATAAGGAAGACAATCGATAAATAAATCATGCTCCGACTTCATCACATAACGGTTCACCATATGTGCATGCTACGGGAATCACAAACTTCAACACAAGTATTCTTTAAATTCACAACTAATCAACTAGCATGACTTTAATATTATCACCTCCATATCTCAAAACAATTATCATGCTTCAATCTTTTCTTAGTATTCAACACAATCAAAAGAAAGTTTCACAAATCTTGAATACTAAGCATATTATTATTAGGAAAATTACCATGCTATTAAGAGACTCTCAAATTAATTTAAGTGAAGCATGAGAGATCAATAGTTTCTTTAAAACGAATCCACCACCGTGCTCTAAAAGATCTAAGTGAAGCACATAGAGCAAAATTATCTAGCTCAAAAGATATAAGTGAAGCACATAGAGCAAAATTATCTAGCTCAAAAGATCTAAGTGAAGCACATAGAGCAAAATTATCTAGCTCAAAAGATATAAGTGAAGCACACAGAGCAAAATTATCTAGCTCAAAAGATATAAGTGAAGCACATAGAGCAAAATTATCTAGCTCAAAAGATATAAGTGAAGCACATAGAGCTTCTATCAAATTTTAATTCATGTATGGCTCTCTCAAAAGTTGTGTACAGAAAGTATGATTGTGGCATACTAACAAACAAAGACACAAATAATACAAGACGCTCCAAGCAAAACACATATCATGTTGGTGAATAAAAATATAGCTCCAAGTAAATTACCGATGGAAGTGGACGAAAGAGGGGATGCCTTCCGGGGCATCCCCAAGCTTTGACTTTTTGGTGTCCTTGGATTATCTTGGGGGTGCCATGGGCATACCCAAGCTTAGTCTCTTGCCACTCCTTGTTCCATGATCCATCAAAAGAATTCACCCAAAACTTGAAAACTTCACAACACAAAACTCAAAATAGAAAACTCGTGAGCTCCGTTAGCGAAAGAAAACAAAAGACCACTTCAAGGTACTGTAATGAACTCATTCTTTATTTATATTGGTGTTAAACCTAATGTATTCAAACTTCTATATGGATTATAAACTATTTTACTAGCCATAGATTCATCAAAATAAGCAAACAACACATGAAAAACAGAATCTGTCAAAAACAGAACAGTCTGTAGTAATCTGTAGCTAGCGCAAGATCTGGAACCCCAAAAATTCTAAAATAAATTGCTGGACGTGAGTAATTTATCTATTAATCATCTTCAAAACGAATTAACTAAATAGCACTCTTCAAATAAAAATGACAGCAGTTCTCATGAGCACTAAAGTTTCTGTTTTTTACAACAAGTTCAACAAGACTTTCCCCAAGTCTACCCAACGGTTCTACTTGGCACAAACACTAATTAAACACAAAAAACACAACCAAATTAGAGGCTAAATAATTTATTTATTACTAAACAGGAGAAAGAAGAAAGGAATAAAAATAAAATTGGGTTGCCTCCCAACAAGCGCTATTGTTTAACGCCCCTAGCTAGGCATAACAAGCAAGGATAAATCTAGGTATTGCCATCTTTGGTAGGCAATCCATAAGTGGCTCTCATGATAGTTTCATATGGTAATTTTATTTTATTTCTTGGAAAGTGTTCCATGCCCTTTATTAATGGAAATTGAAATCTAATATTCCCTTCCTTCATATCAATAATCGCACCAACCGTTCTAAGGAAAGGTCTACCAAGAATAATAGGGCAAGAACGATTGCAATCTATATCAAGAACAATGAAATCTACGGTCACATAATTCCTATTTGCAACAATAAGAAAAGAATTAATTCTTCCCATAGGTTTCTTAATAGTGGAATCCGCAAGATGCAAGTTTAGAGAGCAATCATCAAAATTACGGAAATCTAGTAAATCACACAAAGTCTTGGGAATAGTAGAGACACTAGCACCCAAATCACACAAAGCATAAAACACATGATCTTTAATTTTAATTTTAATAGTTGGTTCCCACTCATCATAGAGTTTTCTAGGGATAGAAACTTTCAACTCAAGTTTTTCTTCATAAGATTGCATCAAGGCATCAACAATATGTTCGGTGAAGGCTTTATTTCGACTATAAGCATGTGGAGAATTTAGCACGGATTGCAACAAGGAAATACAATCAATCAAAGAGCAATTATCGTAATTAAATTCCTTGAAATCCAATATAGTGGGTTTAGCAACATCTAGATTTTTATTTCTTTCAATCCCACTTTCATCAATTTCATCATTAAGATCTAAACACTCCGAATTTTTAGAACGCCTTCTAGGTAAAGGAAGATCATATTCAGTTTCATCAAGATTCATATTGCAAAATAAAGATTTGATTGGGGACACATCAATAACTTTTAGATCTTCATCTTGATTTTCATAGGAATTGGAAGAACATGCTTTAATAAAGGCATCTTTGGAAGCACGCATCCTAGCGGTTCTTTCCTTACACTCATCAATTGAAATTCTCATGGATTTAAGAGACTCATTGATATCATTCTTATGTGGAATAGATCTAAGTTTCAAAGCATCAACAAGAGCAATTCTATCAATGTTCCTAGCGAAATCATCAATCTTAAGCAATTTTTCTTCAATCATAGCATTAAAATTCTTTTGCGAAGAAATAAATTCTTTAATATTAGATTCAAAATCAGAGGGCATCTTATTGTAATTTCCATAAGAGTTGTTGTAGGAATTCCCATAATTATTATAAGGATTACTATGATATGGCCTAGGATTAAAATTCCCTCTATAAGCATTGTTACCAAAATTATTCCTACCAACAAAATTGTCAATCAAAGTAGACAAAGGCATATCATTAGGATCAGAAGAAACACTCTTACTAGCAAATAATTTCATAAGTTCATCCATCTTTCCACTAAACACATTAATTTCTTCTATCACAAACACCTTTTTATTAGAAGTTCTTTTAGTATGCCATTGAGAATAATTAACCATAATATTATCTAGGAGTTTAGTAGCATCTCCTAAAGTGATTTCCATAAAAGTGCCTCCCACGGCTAAATCTAAAAGATTTCTAGAAGCAAAATTCAATCCGGCATAAAAAATTTGTATAATCATCCACAAATTCAAACCATGAGTAGGGCAATTACGTATCATTAATTTCATTCTCTCCCAAGCTTGTGCAACATGTTCATGATCAAGTTGTTTAAAGTTCATTATATCGTTTCTAAGAGAGATGATCTTAGCGGGAGGAAAATACTTAGAGATAAAAGCATCTTTGCATTTATTCCATGAATCAATACTATTCTTAGGCAAAGATGAAAACCAAGCTTTAGCACGATCTCTAAGCGAAAAAGGAAATAGCTTCAATTTAACGATATCATTATTGACATCTTTTTTCTTTTGCATATCACATAAATCAACGAAGCTATTCAGATGAGTAGCGGCATCTTCACTAGGAAGGCCGGCGAATTGATCTTTCATAACAAGATTCAACAAAGCAGTATTAATTTCACAAGATTCAGCATCGGTAAGAGGAGCAATCAGAGTGCTAAGGAAATCATTATTATTGGTATTGGTGAAATCACACAATTTGGTAGTATCTTGAGCCATCGCGACAAACAAGCAATCTAACACACGGGCAAACAAAAAGCAAGCGGACAAAAGAGGCAAACAAAGAGGGAGGATAGAGAGAGAGGGCGAATAAAACGGCAAGGGTGAATTTGGGGGAGAGGAAAACGAGAGGAAAATGGCAAATAATGTAATGCGAGGGATAGGGTTTGTGATGGGTACTTGGTATATGACTTTTTGTGTAGACTCCCTGGCAACGGCGCCAGAAATCCTTCTTGCTACGTCTTGAGCTTGCGTTGGTTTTCCCCAAAGAGGAAGGGATGATGCAGCAGAGTAGCGTAAGTATTTCCCTCAGTTTTTGAGAACCAAGGTATCAATCCAGTTGGAGCCCATGCTCAAGTCCCTCGTACCTGCACAAAGTGATAGCTACTCGCAACCAACGTGATTAGGGGTTGTCAAGCCCTTCAGGTCACTTACGAGAGTGAGATCTGATAGATAGAATATTTTTGGTATTTTTGATATAAAGAAGCAAAGTAAAAAGTAAAGGCAAAGTAAATAGCAAAGCAATATAAAAGTGATGGAGATTGATATGATGAGAATAGACCCGGGGGCCATAGGTTTCACTAGTGGCTTCTCTCAAGAGCATAAGTATTCTACGGCGGGTGAACAAATTACTGTTGAGCAATTGATAGAATTGAGCATAATTATGAGAATATCTAGGCATGATCATGTATATAGGCAACACGTCCGTGACAAGTAGATCGAAATGATTCTGCATCTACTACTATTACTCCACTCATCGACCGCTATCCAGCATGCATCTAGAGTATTAAGTTGAAAACAGAGTAACACCTTAAGCAAGATGACATGATGTAGAGAGATAAATTCATGCAATATGAAATAAACCCCATCTTGTTATCCTTGATGGCAACGATACAATACGTGCCTTGCTGCCCCTTCTGTCACTGGGTAAGGACACCGCAAGATCGAACCCAAAGCTAAGCACTTCTCCCATGGCAAGAACTACCAATCTAGTTGGCCAAACCAAACGGATAATTCGAAGAGACTTGCAAAGATAACCAATCATGCATAAAAGAATTCAGAGAAGATTCAAATATTATTCATAGATAGACTTGATCATAAACCCACAATTCATCGGTCTCAACAAACACATCGCAAAAAGAAGATTACATCGAATAGATCTCCACAAGAGAGGGGGAGAACTTTGTATTGAGATTCAAAGAGAGAGAAGAAGCCATCTAGCTACTAACTATGGACCCGAAGGTCTGAGGTAAACTACTCACACTTCATAGGAGGGGCTAGGATGATGTAGAAGCCCTTCGTGATGATGGCCCTCTTTCGGCGGAGCTCCGAAACAGACCCCAAGATGGGATCTCGTGGATACAGAAAGTTGCGGCGGTGGAATTAGGTTTTTGGCCCTTGTTCTGATCATTTGGGGGTACGTGTGTATATATAGGAGGAAGGAGTACGTCGGTGGAGCACCGAGGGGCCAACGAGGCAGGGGGCGCGCCCTAGGGGGGGCACCCTCGTGACCACCTCTTTGATCCCTTGCAGTAGGGTCCAAGTCTCCTAGATCACGTTCGTGAGAAAATCACGTTTCCAAAGATTTTATTCCGTTTGGACTCCGTTTGATATTCTGTTTATCCGAAACACTGAAATAGGCAAAAAAACAGCAATTCTGGGTTGGGCCTCCTGTTAATAGGTTAGTCCCAAAAATAATATAAAAGTGGAAAATAAAGCCCAATATAGTCCAAAATTGTAGATAATATAGCATGGAGCAATCAAAAATTATAGATACGTTGGAGACGTATCACGGCTCTGATACCAAGAGTTGTGGCACCCTGGCTCAGAGCAACCAGTTTACCTTGCATTGCCATCCCAGAGATCAAGTCTTCTAGCAACACACAACAACATGGTACAGAAGCAACCGCTTTATTGATGCTAGCGAATTACACTGGTCTGATATTACATCGAGATAAGAGGCCAAGCGGCACACACGGTGCGGCTAAAGAGTATGTACATTATTTAATGAATATGAAGGGCCTCGATCACATGAACTACGCGGCAGCGGAAGAACGACGAAGTGGAACTCCATAGCACAGGGACACCAACGTGGACATGGCCTAGATGTTGGAAGCTCTCCGATTGCGAAACGACTTGCCTGAAAGCTGCCATGACACGCCAGGTCAGTACATTCAATGTACTTGTAAGCTCAAAACAAACATAAGCACAATGACAAACAATATCATGACAATTAATCAGGCTAATGCAATGCAAGTAATGCTACTAATGTGGTGAAACCAACATGTGCACCAAGTCCCACGAATTCGCTTACCATACGGGTTACCTCGTAACCAAACGGTGATCGTACCCGGATCAGAACTGAAAACAATCACTCATAATCAGCTCATGATCTCTGAAATCATCACGAAGTCAGTGCCATCAACAGTTATTTAGTGTGCAAGATTAATTATAAAAGTTGATCCATGGTGTGACTTACTCTCAAGTTGTGCCCATAACCGAGGACGCGGCTATCGATAGATTTAATACACTCTGCAGAGGTACCGCACTTTACCCACACCACGGAATCAAAGGCCTCGCACTCCCATTCGGGTGGACCATCGACATTCCTACGAAACACTCCCCTTGTCATGACACTCTCCCGGCCACTCCGACAAACTCCCTCTCAGGGCTATGTCCTGGGTGGCCACGTGTCTACCAAAGACACCAACGGCCACTGTCGTGGCAAAACGGTCCCAAATGAGGACAAGGTACCATAAAAACAAACAGGAACACAAAGCTATGTCTGCTTACTGGGCCATGGTATGCACGCCCATAACCTTCCCTCGTTGGAGGCACCGGCGAGAGGCACAACAAAGGACCGAATCAAGACCTCCCACAAGGTAAATGTGGTCGCACTAAGAAAAACCCGACTCAGTGGCACCATGACTTGATCAACGTCATATTCAAGCTGGACTTATTAACAGGTTTAACATGAAAATTAATCTACCAAGTCATACGATGACATGATCATGCAACTAATCGACATGCAAAGCATGCAACTTCCATGTACGGATCAAACTTATCAACATAACTTGCTTACACTACTCATGCTTAAACTTTACTGGTTCTACCTCCTTCTTATTATCAAGCAATATTTTTATTAACTCATAATTTATATGAAAATATCAGTTAACAAAAAGAACTATCAATATTTATCAAAGCAATATAACTAAGGCAAAATTTTATTTTACTAGATTACACTGGTCCATGCATTCAACCAGTTACTTAAACAATCATTTCAAGCATGACAAAGTAACTAGCAAACAACCATATTTCTTTAACATATTTTTAAATGCATATAAGAAATCATATTTTAGTAGAAAAATCATAGATATTGAAATGACACCATCCAAATGCTGGTGTGGCTTGCCTTAGTGTAGAGGAGGGTCACACTCCTCCTAGTTATCTTCAAGGCAAGTTCCACCTTCTGAAAATATTTAACAACCACAAAACAAAATTTCAAAAACCATTCTGAAAATCACCAGAAATTCTAGACAGCAAGGAAAATTCCACATTTTGGTGTGCTGCTAGAGCTTTCTGAAACAAACACAATGCAAAAAGAATCAACTCATTTGGACTTATGGGCTAGGAGTTATCACTGGTCAAGGTTTTGGTCAAATATTTGAATTAAATTGAATAAATCAGAGAACCTAGGGGTGACGTCGATGGCGTAAAGCCAGGATATGCCTCCACTCGTACCGCTTCGGATGCGAGTAGAGAGGCTGACACCAGGCCCACCGGTCAGGAGAGAGAGGGGAGAGAGGGAAACAGAGCGCGGCGGCACTCGGCCAGAGCTTACGCCAGTGACGAGTGGGTCTAGGGCAAAACCAGAGGGATAGATGTGGAGAGGGGGTCATGGTGCAACTGCCCGTACCCGTGGCTTGCTTGGGGATGGCCGGAGTTGCTCGCAATCAAGCTCGCAAGCGGCAATGGCGGACGGGGCTTGCCGGAGAGGAATAAGGCGACGGCGAGAGGCGACTCCAGGGGCTCAGCTGCGTCCAGGCAACACCAGAGGATCCCTAATGACACACCTGAGAGGTTGATTGAGCTCGAGGGGCTCTGGAGCAGGGTGGTTGGGCTGCGGGGATCATCGGCGATCTCTGGTCGAGGTCGACGGCTAGAGGCCTGCCCGATCGGTCTACAACTCTTCTATGAGGTCGTGGTGGTTGTGTGGTGCGGTGTGAGGCTTTGAAGTGGAGGAATGGATCTATATATAGCCGGAGCGAGAGGGGGGGTACATGGTGCCGCCGGAGTTCTATGGAGACCGACAACGGTGACCAAAGGCACTAGTGAGAGGGGGCAAGGGCTCAGCGTGTAGGCGGGACCTGTCCACGCTCACGGACGAGCACAGGAGGCACGGGAGAAGAAGACAAGGGCATGAGCGCACTGTGGCTTTTCGCCCCGGCGTGCCCGTGCTCACTGCGGCGTCTCCGGCGTCAGCGAGCGCCAGGGAGGGGTCAGTGGTGACGAGTCGAGGCTAGTAGCATGGCACGGCAGTCAGCGGCGAGCTCTGGCTCGAGCACATGCCGAACAGAGGCGTTGGCACTACTCAGAGCGCGTCGAGCGCATGCCAGACCCCATGTCCACACACGGTCACCGCCCTGGCATGCTCAAAACGACGCTCTTGACCGGCCAAACCTTATCTAGGCTAAAGTCCATGCAGTGATAGGTCTAGGGAAGCTGAGGACACATCGCCAGGCCGACCAGATGTGACTCAACCATCTTGGCAAGTTTCTGGACAGAAACTTGGCTGCTACGTCTTGATAGCTTCTAGATGGCCATTAGGGTTGATCTCCTGGGGTTAAGGTTTTCTTAGGAGGGTAAAGAGGCTCAAGAAAAATCAGGGCCAAAGGATCAAGGAAAAATACACTTGTTGTATAAAGTGAAATTTTGGACCAAAAGAGAAATTATTTTCTGTAGCAAATATATTACAAAAAGTCTTGCAATATTTTTTCTTGGGAAGGTGGGCCATGGTTCAAAGAATATTCAGGAATTATTTCAGAATTTTTGGAGTAATAAAAATGGGGGTTGCTTTGGAGCACTAGTTTCTGGAATAAGTTTCAGAAGAGAAAATGAATATTTTTCTTTTAGGAAAAATATTCATTTGATTATTTTGGGGATTTTTCAGAGAAATGAGATTGAATGAGAAGTAGATAGGTGAGTTGTGTGAAAGTGAAGGGCGTGCCCAAGTGATAAGTCCAGTTGAATTGATTCCAAAACTCCAAATCCAAGGCAAAGGCAAAACCAAGTCCGAGAAAAGAGAGAAGGCAAAATCCAGGGTGTCACACCAAACACTTGGCCCATTGGATAGTTGGACCCTAGAGCTGCCCATGGTATCTTAAGTGCGAAGTTGTGCATTTGAGGCACGTACTTTATGGCTGGCGTGGCCATGTTTTGGGGAGTGTGTTCCTATTTATGCTGAGCATGGGAACATTCTGGGAGCTGAGTTGGGGCTCGGGCTCGTTTGCTCACCTCTCATGCCTTGATGGCGGACTGAGGCTTCTGCGCTGCATTTTTGACCTGGACCTCGACTGCCAGAGTCGTTGTGTGCTCCTCGGTTCGTAGTGAGCGCTCTGTGTTACCATTGACAGTGATGACACCCTTGGGTCTGGGCATCTTAAGCTTCAGATATGCGTAATGGGGTACAGCGTTGAAGCGAGCGATCGTTGTATGCGAGGAGTGCGTGGTAGCCGCTGCGGAAGGGGACGATGTCGAAGATTAAGTATTCACTGCGGAAGTTATCGGGCGAGCCAAACACTACTTCCAGGGTCATAGTGCCTAAGCAACGGGCTTCGACGCCTGGGATTACTCCTTTGAAGGTGGTATTGTTGGGTTTGATCCTTGATGGACCGATACCCATTTTCTCACTATATCTGAGTAAATCAAATTGAGGTCGATGCCTCCATCCATGAGGACTCTAGTTAGGTGGTACGCATCGATAATGGGGTCAAGTATCAAGGTCGTTGATCCTCCATGCCAAATACTGGTCGGATGGTCCCTACGGTCGAAGGTGATCGGGTACGCCAACCATGGGTTGAATTTCGGGGCCACTAGCTCTATGGCCTAGACATCCTAAAGTGCATGATTCCTCTCCTTCTTTGGTATGTGTGTGACATAGATCATGTTCATAGTTTTTATCTTAGGAGGAAATTGCTTCTGGCCCCATTATTTGTCCCGCGAGCCTCATCATCGTCCTTGTTGCAGGGGACCTTGCCCTTTTCCTCAGCTATTAGTTTACCGACATGTTTGATCACCCAACAGTTATGGTTGGTGTGGTTGGCGGGCTTGTCTGGGGTGTCGTGGATCTGGCAGGTCCTATCTAGGTTTTGTCAAGCGTGGTAGGTCCATCCCGGTTCCCTTTAGAGGGGTTCTTCCACGGTCCTGATTTTGAGTTGTCGAATCTGGCATTTACTGCTGTGTCCTTGGTTTCACCACCATTCTGCCGGTGCTTTTTCTTTTTGTGGCACGGCATCCCATTTCCGTCCTGGACTTTTGAAGTGCGGGGGTCTTTGGGATTGTTTCTTCTACACGCCAACCAACTATCCTCACCCATGCAAAAGCGGGCCATGAGAGAGGTCAGTGCCGACATTATTTTTGGCTTGTCTTGGCCGAGTTGGCAGGCGAGCCATTCGTCCTTGATACTATGCCGAAAGGCGGCTATTGCTTCGGTGTCGGGACAGTCGATCATTTGATTTTTCTCCGTCAAGAATCAATTCCAAAATTGTCTGGCTGGCTCTCCGGGCCTTTTGGCCACGTGGCTCAGGTCATCGGCATCAGGAGGTCGAACATAGATGCCTTGAAAGTCAGCTCAGAAAGCATGCTCGAGCTCTTCCCAACTCCCAATGGAGTTTTCGGGGAGGCTGTTCAACCAATGTGTGGCCAGTCCTTTGAGCTTGAGTTGTAGATATTTGATGGCGTGGAGGTCGTCTCATCGGGCCATATGGATGTGGAGAAGGAAGTCTTCAATCCACACGGCTGGGTCTGTTGTCCTGTTGTATTGTTCGATGTTTATGGGTTTGAACCCTTCGGGGACCTGATGCTCCATGACCTCCCCGTAAAGCACATTGGGTGAGCAGCGCTCCCGACCTGGGCTATGTCGCACCAGAGATCGGCTGCCATCTAGGCTGGGTACTGCTCCCAAGCTCTATCATTTCGGTCGTGCCAAGCTTGGTATCCATCCCGTCCAGCGGGAGTGTACCCTCTAGATTCATAGATGGATCTTTTCTAACCTGCTCTAGTGGCAAGGTTGTGTCGTAGATGATATGAATCTTGAGGCTACATTGGCTCCTTTCCTCTCCGTCGAGGGAGTGGAGGTGGATTCTTAGCTTCTCCACCCGTCATATCCCGTCCTCGAGGGGGCGATCGGGATGGTTTGCTTGGGTTCTTATGGAAGTTACAGGCTCAAAAGCCTCATCGTCGAACTATGGGAGCAGCCATTGCCATGGATAGCTTTTATTTTCCTCTTGCAACTCATTGTTGTAGGCCTCTTTGGCTGCTGGGACATTTTTCCATCTGTCGTTGAGGGTATCTTGTTCAGCTTTTAGTTGATTCTGCTTCTTCTGAAGGCTTCGGGCGGTGGCTATAAGTGGCCGCTTGAACCGTTCTTGGTCTAGCGGGTCTTCGGGGATGATGAAGTCTTCTGCTCTGAGGCTCTCCTCATCCTCGGAAAGAGGGAGGTAGTTGCTATCTTCGGAGGCGTCGGGATCCTCTAGATCGCCATGGTCCTCGGGGTCACCATGCTTGTAACACCCTGGTTTTGGCCTTTTTTCTTTTTGATTTATCTACTTTTTGCTCTGATTTTGTTTTTGGAGTGGAACTATAGACTTGAAACCTGGGAGATCATCATCATTTCTTCTCCCAAGTGGCTCATCATTATCAAATCTTTCGCAAGATCATGTCATTTCCATTCTAGCTCAACCTAAAATTATTTTTCTTGGAATATTCCTTTTTCTATTAAAGGAATAGTCCTGTTTTGCCCCAGGTTGTGAAGGAACCTATATTTCTGTCTTCCACAAAATTACCAAATAATTCTCAAAATTTATTTGGGTCATATATTGCTCATATGCCCAAACCTACCTGTCCTAGCCCCAAGATAATTCCCGAATATTTATTCTTCATTTTTGTCTAGTGTGGTTTTTCGTGAAGGAAGTGCCACCTATCATTTCTTAAATGATCCCAAACTTTTTGGGCAAGCTTCTACATCCAAATCGTTGCCCCATGGAAAAATTCAGCTCCATTTCCCTAGTGAATCTTCCTCGGCAATTTTTCCAAGTTTCTGTCAGACAAAAGGCATTGTGAAGGAAGTACTAGTTAGGAGTATCCAAATGAGATGAAATTTTACACACCTCTTCATGTGCACATATCATTTCACTCCAAATTTCAGCCCCATCCAATCATCTATATGAGAATAGGATCAAATCTTTGATTCTATTAATATTTTCAGGTTGTGAAGTAAGTATAATTTATATTGCTTCATTAATTCTAAAATATTACCAGATCATGCTCCTATCTATATCACTTCTCTCCACCAAATTTAGGACCATTTCATCAAGCCATTTTCTCCCCAAAATTATTGCAAGTTTCTGGACAGAGAGGATGTTTGTGAAGCAAGTACCATTTTGGCAAGTCCATTTGGTATGCAATTTTTATAGCATCTTTATATGTCTAAAACATGCTGCCTTGCCAAATTTGAGCTCATGTGGTTACTCTATGTGAGTGCATCATCTTGATCTTGATTCTGGACCAAATATGTAGTTGTGAAGCAACTATGATGTATCTTGGTCCAATTCCCCTCATAATGCAGAGGATTAGAGTCCTTCCTATCTTAAACACCCCAGACAACTCATTTGGCCCTTAGCATCTCTTTGTTGATCATAGTAACATGACCAAGTTTGCTAGAGCAAACTTTCATCAATGCCTACCTTAGCTACATCACCTCTTCTCTCGAGCTTTTGCTTTCCACAGTCTCCAGTTTGGAAGGACATCATGCTAGACACCATTTCCCCGCCTCTCATGGCCTCTCTTTTCCTTGTCTCGTGGTGACTAAGACGCTGGCATGGCTGGTCACATGCTCTGTTCGCTGTGGCCGCGTCCAGGACGTTGCCTAGCTCCGGCCCCTCTCCCTCTCGTCGTCTTCGCGCGCATGACCATGTCCAGTGTCTTCCCCTCATCGTCGGCTTCACCTTGGATCCCTCTCCCCCTCTGGAAACCTCCTCATCGGCGCTCGCCGTCGTGCGCCCATGGGCGAATAGTGGCCGACACGGCTCTGTTCGTCGCCCGTCCACTTCCTCCCCGTGCCCCTTTGCCTCCTCTGCCCCGTGAAGCATGTCATCACTACATCGTAGTGTTCTCGTGCCCTCCCCGTGATCGCTGAGCTCGACAGAGCCTAGGCCGGACGCGCACGGCGGCAACTAATACGTCTCTGTCGTATCTATAATTTTTGATTGTTGCATGCCAATATTATACAAGTTTTACATACTTTTGGCAACTTTTTATATGATTTATTAGACTAACCTATTGATCAAGTGCCAAGTGCCAGTTCCTGTTTTCTGCATGTTTTTTGTATTGCGGAGTATCCATATCAAACAAAGTCCAAATGCAATAAAATTTCATGGAGAATTATTTTTGGGAGTTGGAATCACCGCAAACGGAGGCCCACACAGGGAACAAGACACCAGCGCACCACCCTGAGCCAGGCGTGCGGTGGTGGGTTGTGCTCACCTCGTACGTCGGTTGGACCTCTAGTTCGGGCGCAAGGAAGATTATATCAAGAAAAAAATCATGTTAAAATCTCAGCGCAATCGGAGTTACGGATCTCCGGGAATATAAGAAACGGTTTTAGGCCAGATCTAAGGAATGCGAAACACAAGAGATCGGAGAGGGAGATCCAATCTCGGAGGGGCTCTCGCCACTCCCATGCCATGGAAGCCAAGGACTAGAGGGGAAATTCTTCTCCCACTTTGGCAGGAGGCCAAGGAAGAAGAAGAAGGAGGGGGCCTCTCTCCCCCTCGCTTCTGATGGCGCCGGAGTGCCACTGGGGCAATGATCGGGACAGCGATCTACATCAACAATATTGCTACCGTCAACACCAACTTTCTCCCCCTCTATGCAGCGGTGTAACACTTCTTCCCCCCGCTGTAATCTCTACTTAAACATGGTGCTCAACTCCACATATTATTTCCCGATGATCTATGGTTATCCTATGATGTTTGAGTAGATCCATTTTGTCATGTGGGTTAATCATGATTATTTATGGTGCTCTCCTACGGTGCCCTCCGTCTCACGCAAACTTGAGGGGCCCCTGCTGTAGGGTGTTGCAATATGTTCGTGATATGCTTACGGTGGGTTGCGAGAGTGACAAAAACTTAAACCCGAGTAGGTGGGTTATGGCATATGGGAGTAAAGAGGACTTAATACTTAATGCTATGGTTGGGTTTCACGACCTTAATGATCTTTAGTAGTTCCGGATGCTTGCTAGAGTTCCAATCATAAGTGCATATGATCCAAGTAGAGAAAGTATGTTAGCTCATGCCACTCCCTCATATAAAATTGCAAGAATGATTACCGATACTTGTTATCGATTGCCTAGGGACAAATGACTTTCTTATTGATAAAGGATTTCCACTTTTATTACCTTGCAATTTATCCATAGTTTTATTCTTGCAAAGTACTCATAGTTTTATCCTTGCAAAATAGTTAATGTCAGGTGTGTGTAGACTTGTATCGATGGTCGATAGAACTTGAGGGAATATTTGTTCTACCTTTATCTCCTCGTTGGGTTCGACACTCTTATTTATCGAAAAAGGCTACAAACGATCCCCTATACTTGTGGGTTATCAAGACCTTTTTCTGGCGCCGTTGCCAGAGAGCAATAGCGTGGGGTGAATATTCTCATGTGTGCTTGTTTTGCTATTCTAAGTTGTTCTCTATATTTGTTTATGGATATGGAACATGAAACACCAAAAAATTAGTGTTACTTGCTACTCATGGAGATGGGGAACCTCCTAAAACCCTCGATGCTCGTTATGTGAAAAATATTATGCACTATCTTGATAATCCTGAGAAACCCAATTCAACTTGATAATGGGAGTAACGTTGGATCAACATGAATACTTTAGGGATTATCACTTGACTAATAAGGGAAAAAATTTATGGGATCAAATTGAAATGTTGCAATGGTATGCTTGGAATCTATGCTTGAGAATGATTATACTTGTTGCTCTAAGATTGAGGTTCCACACCTTCCCTATTCATGCAAATTTAATGATACTGAAACCTTGGCTTCTTATGCTAGAGGTATATATGATTATTATGATGTGGAACGAATAGAAGAATTTGTTGCTTTTAAGGGTGCATATGAAATTGAATCTTTGTTTGAAAAGTTTGAAGATTTTGATGATTCAATTTAAAGACCTGAAAATCTTGCTATCCTTAAATATTTCTATGATAATTATAAATACAATTATGATATTGGTTTATTTATTGAGAATAACTCCATTGTCCAAGAAAATACTAATATTTTGCGGGAGTTTATGCAAGAAGAAATTGATGAAACGGCGAGCTCATTGGATGAAAAAGATGATGAGGAGAGCGAAGAACAAGTGGAGTAAGAACGGATTGATCACCCATGCCCACCTTCTAATGAGAGTAACTCTTTAGCTCATACATTGTTTAATCTCCCTTTGTTCTTACCGAAGGATGAATGCTATGATAATTGCTATGATCCCGTTGATTTGTTTGAAATATCCCTTTTTTATGATGCTTGCTATGCTTGTGGCCATGATGCCAATTTTGTTGGGGAACACAGTAATTTCAAAAAAAATCCTAAGCACACGCAAGATCCATCTAGGTGATGCATAGCAAGAATAGGGGAGAGTGTTTTCTACGTACCCTCGTAGACCGTAAGCGGAAGCGTTATGACAACACGATTGATGTAGTCGTACGTCTTCACGATCCGACCGATCCTAGCATCGAAGGTATGGCACCTCCGCGATCTGCACACGTTCAGCTTGGTGACATCCCACGAACTCTAGATCTAGCTGAGTGTCGAGGGAGAACTTCGTCAGCACGACGGCGTGATGACGGTGATGATGAAGTTTACCGACGCAGGGCTTCGCCTAAGCACTACAACGATATGACCGAGGTGGAAATCTGTGGATGGGGCACCACACACGGCTAAGAGATCAACTTGTGTGTCCATGGGGTGCCCCCTCCCCCGTATATAAAGGAGCGGAGGAGGGGAGGGCCGACCCTCTCTATGGCGCGCCCTAGGGGGAGTCCTACTCCCACCGGGAGTATTCCCCCCTTTCCCTAGTTGGAGTAGGAGAGAAGGAAGGGGGAGAGAGAGAGAAGGAAGGGGGCGCTCCCTCCACCTTGGCCTTCCTCTCCTCTATTCCACTAAGGCCCAATAAGGCCCATATACTCCCCGGGGGGTTCCGGTAACCCCCCGGTACTCCAATAAATGTCTAAACTCACTCGGAACCATTCTGATGTCCAAACATAGGCTTCTAATATATCAATCTTTATGTCTCGACCATTTCGAGACTCCTAGTCATGTCCGTGATCACATCTGGGACTCCGAACAACCTTCGGTACATCAAAACACATAAAATCATAATATCAATCGTCACCGAATGTTAAGCGTGCGGACCCTACGGGTTCGAGAACTATGTAGACATGACCAAGCCTCATCTCCGGTCAATAACCAATAGCGAAACCTGGATGCTCATATTGGTTCCTATATATTCTACGATGATCTTTACCAGTCAAACTGCATAACAACATACGTTGTTCCCTTTGTCATCGGTATGTTACTTGCCCGAGATTCGATCGTTGGTATCTCAATAACTAGTTCAATGTAGTTATCGGCAAGTCTCTTTACTCGTTCCATAATGCAACATCCCATAACTAACACATTAGTCACATTGCCTGCAAGCCTTATAGTGATGTGCATTACCAAGAGGGCCCAGAGATACCTCTCCGATACTCGGAGTGACAAATCCTAATCTTGATCTATGCCAACCCAACAAACACCATCGGAGACACCTGTAGGGCATCTTCATAGTCACCTAGTTACGTTGTGATGTTTGATAGCACACTAAGTCTTCCTCTGGTATTCGTGAGTTACATATCTCATAGTCATAGGAACATGTATAAGTTATGGAGAAAGCAATAGCAATAAACTAAATGATCAAAGTGCTAAGCTAACGGATGGGTCAAGTCAATCATATCATTCTCTAATGATGTGATATGGTTCATCAAATGACAACTCTTTGTCTATGGCTAGGAAACTTGACCATCTTTGATTAACGAGCTAGTCAAGTAGAGGCACACTAGTGACACTCAGTTTGTCTATGTATTCACACATGTACTAAGTTTTCGGTTAATACAATTCTAGCATGAATAATAAACATTTATCATGATATAATGAAATATAAATAGCAACTTTATTATTGCCTCTACGGCATATTTCCTTTAGTTTCCCACTTGCACTAGAGTCAATAATCTAGATTACATTGTAATGATTCTAACACCCATGGAGTCTTGGTGCTGATCATGTTTTGCTCGTGAGAGAGGCTTAGTCAATGGGTCTGCAACATTCAGATCCGTATGTATCTTGCAAATTTCTATGTCTCCCTCCTTGACTTGATCGCAGATGGAATTGAAGCGTCTCTTTATGTGCTTGGTGCTCTTGTGAAATCTGGATTCCTTTGCCAAGGCAATTACACCAGTATTGTCACAAAAGATTTTCATAGGACCTGATGCACTAGGTATGACACCTAGATCAGATATGAACTCCTTCATCCAGACTCCTTCATTTGCTGCTTTTGAAGCTGCTATGTACTCCGATTCACACGTAGATCCCGCCACGACACTCTGCTTGGAACTGCACCAACTTACAGCTCCACCATTTAGTAAAAAATACGTATCCGGTTTGTGACATAGAGTCATCCGGATCAGCATCAAAGCTTGCATCAACGTAACCATTTACGACGAGCTCTTTGTCACCTCCATAAATGAGAAACATATCCTTAGTCCTTTTCAGGTATTTCAGGATGTTCTTGACCGCTGTCCAGTGATCCACTCCTAGATTACTTTGGTACCTCCCTGCTAAACTAATAGCAAGGCACACATCAGGTCTGGGACACAGCATTACATACATGATAGAACCTATGGCTGAAGCATAGGGAATGACTTCAATTTTCTCTCTATCTTCTACAGTGGTCGGACATTGAGTCTGACTCAACTTCACACCTTGTAACACAGGCAAGAACCCTTTCTTTGCTTGATCCATTTTGAACTTCTTCAAAAATTTATCAAGGTATGTGCTTTGTGAAAGTGCAATTAAGCGTCTTGATCTATCTCTATAGATCTTGATGCCCAATATATAGGCAGCTTCACTGAGGTCTTTCATTGAAAAATTCTTATTCAAGTATCCTTTTATGCTATTCAGAAATTTAGTATCATTTTGGATCAGCATTATGTCATCTACATATAATATCAGAAATGCTACAGAGCTCCCACTCACTTTCTTGTAAATACAAGCTTCTCCAAAAGTCTGTATAAAACCATATCCTTTGATCAAACTATCAAAGCATATATTCCAACTCTGAGAGGCTTGTAACAGTCCATAAATGGATCGCTAGAGATTGCACACTTTGTTAGCACCGTTTGGATCGACAAAACCTTCTTGTTGCATCATGTACAACTCTTCTTTAAGATATCCATTAACGAAGGCAGTTTACACAACCATTTGCCAAATTTCATAATCATAAAATGCGGCAATTGCTAACATGATTCAGACGGACTTAAGCATCGCTACGGTGAGAAGGTCTCATCATAGTCAACTCCTTGAACTTGTCAAAAACCTTTTGCAACAAGTTGAGCTTTGTAGACAGTAACATTACCGTCAGCGTTAGTCTTCTTCTTGAAGATCCATTTATTCTCTATGGCATGTCGATCAATGGGAAAGTTAACAAAAGTCCACACTTTGTTCTAATCAAGCTTCAAAATATCGGATATCGCGTTCGTATCGGTTTGGCTTTGACATATCGGATGTCGGATATCGGGTGATATATCGGACGATATGTAGATATATCGGTCTCTAGATTTTTTTTCATTATTCTTGTTCAAAACATTTTTTAGTAAAAGAAAATGTATGATGTCAATTCTTTAACATAGCACTTTTAGATTCCTAGTTTATTGATTTGTTGATTAAGAAACTATTAAGAAAAGATTCACAAAATCCTTACTCTATGATTAAAAACAGTATGATATATATGCATTTGTACGAAACATTGTGAATGACTTCTATAATATATAATGAAGTTGTAAATGCACAATCTTATTTCATTGCTATCCAATAAATAATTGTTGTCATCTACGTATCGTTCTATATCGCTGGACATATCGGGCTAGATATTGGCCATTCGGTCGATCTTTCGGTCCATATCGGATGATATATTATGTTTATATCGGTGGAGCCCCAAAACTGATATATCGGCCTATATATCGATCGTATCGGCCTACATTTAAAAGCTTGGTTCTCATACATGGATCCCATCTCAGATTTCATGGCCTCAAGCCATTTTGCGGAATCTAGGCTCATCATCGCTTCCTCATAGTTCGTAGGTTCATCATGGTCAAGTAACATGACCTCCAGAATTGGATTATCGTACCACTCTGGTGCGGATCTTACTCTGGTTGACCTACGAGGTTCGGTAGTAACTTGATCAGAAGTTTCATGATCATCATCATTAGCTTCCTTACTTACTGGTGTAGGAATCACTGGAACTGATTTCTGTGATGAACTACTTTCCAATAAGGGAGTAGGTACAATTACCTCGTCAAGTTCTACTTTCCTCCCGCTCACTTCTTTCGAGAGAAACTCCTTCTCTAGAAAGGATGCATTCTTAGCAACGAATATCTTGCCTTCGGATCTACGATAGAAGGTGTACCCAACAGTTTCCTTTGGGTATCCTATGAAGACACATTTCTCCGATTTGGGTTCGAGCTTATCAGGTTGAAGCTTTTTCACATAAGCATTGCAGCCCCAAACTTTAAGAAACGACAACTTGGGTTTCTTGCCAAACCACGGTTCATAAGGTGTCGTCTCAACATATTTTGATGGTGCCCTATTTAACGTGAATGCAGCCGTCTATAAAGCATAACCCCAAAACGATAGCGGTAAATTAGTGAGAGACATCATAGATTGCACCATATCTAATAAAGTACGGTTACGACGTTCGGACACACCATTACGCTGTGGTGTTCCAGGTGGTGTGAGTTGCGAAACTATTCTGCATTGTTCCAAATGAAGACCAAACTCATAACTCAAATATTCACCTCCATGCTCAGATCGTAGAAACTTAATTTTCTTGTTACGATGATTTTCCACTTCACTCTGAAATTCTTTGAACTTTTCAAATGTTTCAGGCTTATGTTTCATCAAGTAGATATACCCATATCTGCTCAAATCATCTGTGAAGGTAAGAAAATAACGATACCCGCCGTGAGCATCAACACTCATTTGACGGCATACATCAGTATGTATTATTTCCAACAAGTCTGTTGCTCGCTCCATTGTTCCGGAGAATGGAGTCTTAGTCATCTTGCCCATGAGGCATGGTTCGCAAGCATCAAGTGATTCCAAAAGTCCATCAGCATGGAGTTTCTTCAGGCCCTTTACACCAATATGACCTAAATGGAAGTGCCACAAATAAGTTGCACTCTCATTATTAAACTTATATCTTTTGGCTTCAATACTATGAACATGTGTATCACTACTATCAAGATTTAGTAAAAACAAACCACGCATCAAGGGTGCATGACCATAAAAGATATTATTCATACAAATAGAACTACCATTATTCTCTGATTTAAATAAATAACAGTCTCGCTTCAAACAAGATCCAGATATAACGTTCATGCTCAACGCTGGCACCAAATAACAATTATTTAGGTCTAAAACTAATCCCGAAGGTAGATGTAGAGGTATCGTGCTGACGGCGATCACATCGAGTTTGGAACCATTTCCCACACGCATTGTCACCTCGTCCTTAGCCAATCTTCGCTTAATCCGTAGCCCCTATTTCGAGTTGCAAATATTAGCAACAGAACCAGTATCAAATACCCAGGCTCTACTGCAAGGATTAGTAAGGTACACATGAATAACATGTATATCAAATATACCTTTCACTTTGCCATCCTTCTTCTCCGCCAAATACTTGGGGCAGTTCCGTTTCCAATGACCAGTCCCTTTGCAGTAGAAGCACTCAGTCTTAGGCTTAGGTCCAGACTTGGGCTTCTTCACTTGAGGAGCAACTTGCTTGCCGTTCTTCTTGAAGTTGCCCTTCTTCCCTTTACCTTTTTTCTTGAAACTGGTGGTCTTGTTGGCCATCAACACTTGATGCTCCTTGATTTCTACCTCTGCTGCTTTTAGCATTGCGAAGAGCTCGAGAATTGTCTTATCCATCCCTTGCATATTATAGTTCATCATGAAGCTCTTGTAGCTTGGTGGCAGTGATTGAAGAACTCTGTCAATGACACTATCATCAGGAAGATTAACTCCCAGCGGAGTCAAGTGGTTGTGGTACCTAGACATTCTGAGTATATGTTCATTGACAGACTTATTCTCCTCCATTTTGCAGCTGTAGAACTTATTGGAGACTTCATATCTCTCAATCTGGGCATTTTCTTGAAATATTAACTTCAACTCCTGGAACATCTCATATGCTCCATGGCATTCAAAAGATCGTTGAAGTCCCGATTCTAAGACGTAAAGCATGGCACACTGAACTACCGAGTAGTCATCAGCTTTGCTCTGCCAGACGTTCATAACATCTAGTATTGCTCCTGCAGTGGGTTTGTCACCTAGCGGTGCTTCCAGGACGTAATTCTTCTGTGCAGCAATGAGGATAATCCTCAAGTTACGGACCTAGTCCGTGTAATTGCTACCATCATCTTTCTACTTAGCTTTCTCTAGGAACGCATTAAAATTCAACGGAACAACAACACAGGCCATCTATCTACAATAACATATACATGCAAAATACAATCAGGTACTAAGTTCATGATAAATTAAAATTCAATTAATCAAATTACTTAAGAACTCCCACTTAGATAGACATCCCTCTAATCATCTAAGTGATCACGTGATCCGTATCAACTAAACCATGTCCGATCATCATGTGAGATGGAGTAGTTTTCAATGGTGAACATCACTATGTTGATCATATCTACTATATGATTCACGCTGGACCTTTCGGTCTCAGTGTTTCGAGGCCATACTTGCATATGCTAGGCTCGTCAAGTTTAACCTGAATATTCCGCGTGTGGAAATCTGGCTTGCACCTGTTGTATGTGAATGTAGAGCTTATCACACCCGATCATCATGTGGTGTCTCAGCACGACGAACTGTAGCAACGGTGCATACTCAGGGAGAACACTTATACCTTGAAATTTAGTGAGAGATCATCTTATAATGCTACCGCCGAACTAAGCAAAATAAGATGCATAAAGGATAAACATCACATGCAATCAATATAAGTGATATGATATGGTCATCATCATCTTGTGCCTTTGATCTCCATCTCCAAAGCACAGTCATGATCACCATCGTCACCGGCTTGACACCTTGATCTCCATCGAAGCATCATTGTCGTCTCGCCAACTATTGCTTCTACGACTATCACTACCACTTAGTGATAAAGTAAAGCAATTACATGGAGATTACATTTCATACAATAAAGCGACAACCATATGGCTCCTGCCAGTTGCCGATAACTCTGTTACAAAACATGATCATCTCATACAATAAAATTTAGCATCATGTCTTGACCATATCACATCACAACATGCCCTGCAAAAACAAGTTAGACGTCCTCTACTTTGTTGTTGCAAGTTTTACGTGGCTGCTACGGGCTGAGCAAGAACCGTTCTTACCTACGCATCAAAAACCACAACACGGTATAGTGATTGCTTTTTGATCTTCAGAAAGAACCATGTTCATTAAATCCAATTCAACTAAAGTTGGAGAAGCTGACACCCAGCAGCCACCTGTGTGCGAAGAACATCGGTAGAACCAATCTCGCGTAAGCGTACGCGTAATGTCGGTCTGAGCCATTTCATCCAAAAATACCGCTGAATCAAGAATCAACTAGTGATGGCAGGCAATATGTATATACCCACGCCCACAACTCCATTGTGTTCTACTCGTGCATATAACATCTACGCATAGACCTGGCTCGAATGCCATTGTTGGGGAACACAGTAATTTCAAAAAAAAATTCCAATGCACACGCAAGATCCATCTAGGTGATGCATAGCAACGAGAGGGAGAGTGTTGTCTATGTACCCTCATAGACCGTAAGCGGAAGCGTTATGACAATGCGGTTGATGTAGTCGTACGTCTTCACGATCCGATCGATCCTAGCACCGAAGGTACGGCACCTCCGCGATTTGCACACGTTCAATTCGGTGACGTCCCACGAACTCTAGATCCAGCTGAGTGTCGGGGGAGAGCTTCATCAGCACGACGGCGTGATGACTGTGATTATGAAGTTACCGATTCAGGGCTTCGCCTAAGCACTACAACGATATGACCAAGGTGAAAATCTGTGGAGGGGGGCACCGCACACGGCTAAGAGATCAACTTGTGTGTCCATGGGGTGCCCCCTCCCCCATATATAAAGGAATGGAGGAGGGGAGGGCCGGCCGTCTCTATGGCGCGCCCTAGGGTGAGTCCCACTCCCACCGGGAGTAGGATCCCCCCTTTCCCTCGTTGGAGTAGGACAGAAGGAAGGGGGAGACAGAGGGAAGGAAGGGGGGCCGGCCCCCACCCAATTTGGATTGGGCTAGGGGCGCGCCCTCCACCTTGGCCTTCCTCTCCTCTATTCCACTAAGGGCCAATAAGGCCCATATAGTCCCCGGGGGGTTCCGGTAACCCCCCGATACTCTCGTAAATGCCCGAACTCACCCGGAACCATTCCGATGTCCAAACATAGGCTTCCAATATATCAATCTTTATGTCTCGACCATTTCTAGACTCCTCGTCAAGCCCGTGATCACATCTGGGACTCCGAACAACCTTCGGTACATCAAAACACATAAACTCATAATACTGATCGTCACCAAACGTTAAGCATGCAGACCCTACGGCTTCAAGAACTATGTTGACATGACCGAGACTCATCTCTGCTCAATAACCAATAGCGGAACCTGGATGCCCATATTGGTTCCTACATATTCTATGAAGATATTTATCGGTCAAACCACATAACATCATACGTTGTTCCCTTTGTCATCGGTATGTTACTTTCCCGAGATTCGATCGTCGGTATCTCAATACCTAGTTCAATGTCGTTACCGGCAAGTCTCTTTACTCATTCCATAATGCAACACCCCGTAACTAACTCATTAGTCACATTGCTTGCAAGGCTTATGGTGATGTGCATTACCGAGAGGGCCCAGAGATACCTCACCGATACTCGGAGTGACAAATCCTAATCTTGATTTATTCCAACCCAACAAACACCATCGGAGACACCTGTAGAGCATCTTTATAGTCACCCAGTTACGTTGTGACGTTTGATAGCACACAAAGTGCTCCTTCGTTATTCGGGAGTTGCATAATCTCATAGTCATAGGAACATGTATAAGTTATGGAGAAAGCAATAGCAATAAACTAAACGATCAAAGTGCTAAGATAATGGATGGGTCAAGTCAATCATATCATTCTCTAATGATGTGATCCCGTTCATCAAATGACAACTCTTTGTCTATGCCTAGGAAACTTAACCATCTTCGATTAACGAGGTAGTCAAGTAGGGGCATACTAGTGACACTCAGTTTGTCTATGTATTCACACATGTACTAAGTTTCCGGTTAATACAATTCTAGCATGATTAATAAACATTTATCATGATATAAGGAAATATAAATAACAACTTTTTTATTGCCTCTAGGGCATATTTCCTTCAAATTTAAATTATGCTTATGGAGATGAACTTGCTATAGTACCTTATGTTAAGAATGAAATTGTTGCTATCGCATCCACACATGATAGTCCTATGATCTTTTTGAATTCTTCAAACCACACTATATCGGAGAAAATTGCACCTATTAAGGATTATATTGATGGGCTGCCTTTTACTCTTGCACATGATGATTTTGATGAATATAATATGCATCTGCTTGCTTCTCCTACTGGCAATTATTATGAGAGAGGAACTACATCTCCACCTCTCTATGTTTCCAACACGATAAAATTGCAAGAAACTGCTTATGCTATGAATTGGCCTTTACTTGATGTCCATGAATTGTTCTTGTATAACATGCCGATGCATAGGAAGAGAGTTAGACTTCGTCATTGCTTGATATATGTTGCTTTGTGCTCCCTACTAAATGCCAAATCATTGCTAATTAAAATTGGCTTTGATATACCTTGGGATCCGGGTGGATTCGTTACATGAGCACTTCATGCCTAGTTTAATGGCTTTAAAGAAAGTGCTGTCAGGGAGACAACCCAGAAGTTTTAGAGAGTCATTTATTTCTGTTGAGTGCTTTTATAAAGTTTAAAAAAATATAGAGGGGAACTTAAAAACTTGTTCACAAAGAGAAGCGATTAGAAGTTATGCACTGGAGAAGTGAGGGTCGACCTTGAACACTTGTGTTCATGCTCATGGAAACAATGTAGAAGTTTTCATGAATATTCTCACAAAAATAATTGTCCCCTTGTACAATTACATTGTATTATAAAAATAATGTGCCAAGATTTGCCTTTCGAATGATTAGATTGCTTGTTGCTTCGTGCGGTGCAAAATAGAAACTTTGGCTGTAGTGCGTGATTTTACATTTTTTACTAGAACGGCAAATGGTTCTGAAACATATTGCACTGTATTTCCATAAAAAAATGTTTATTTTTTCTAATATTTTTCAAAATTTTCGGAGTACCAGAAGTATGGTGAATGTTCAGATTACTACAGACTGTGTTGTTTAAGACAGATTCTGTTTTTGATGCATTGTTTGCTTGTTTTGATGAAACTGTCGATTTTTATCGGTGGTATAGGCCATGGAAAAGTTATATTAAAGTAGCTACAATGAAAAAACAAAATATGAATTGGTTTGCAATAGTACTTAGAGTAGTGATTTGCTTTATTATACTAACGGATCTTACCGAGTTTTCTGTTGAGTTTTGTGTGGATGAAGTGATCAAAGATCGAGGTGGTCTCGAAATGACGAGAAGGAGGAGAGGAAAGAGCTCAAGCTTGGGGATGCCCAAGGCACCCAAAGTAAATATTCAAGGATACTCAAGCATCTAATCTTGGGGATGCCCCGGAAGGCATCCCATCTTTCTTCAACAAGTATCAGTATGTTTTCGGTTTCGTTTCGTTCATGTGATATGTGCAAATCTTGGAGCGTCTTTTGTGTTTATTTTTCATTTTTCTTTTATGCACCATGCCGGTATGAGACAGTCCATGGTTGATTTATAGAATTCTCATTGCACTTCACTTATATGTTTTGAGTGTGGCTTTATAGAATGCTTCTTGTGCTTCACTTATATCATTTGAAGTTTGGATTGCGTGTTTCTCTTCACATGGAAAACCGTTGTTTGAAGAATGCTCTTTTGCTTCACTTATATTTTTAGAGCATGGTCTCTTGTAGAAAGAATTAAACTAGCATGCTTCACTTATATATGTTTAGAGAGTCTACAGGAATTGGTCAATTGCATGGTTAGTCATAAAATCCTACATTAAACTTATGGATCACTGAATATGATATGTTTGATTCCTTGCAATAGTTTTGGGATATAGAGATGGAATATGTGGGAGATACTAGTAAACGGTTGTGTTTAGTAAGAATATTGGTGTTAACTTTTGTGATTCTCGAAGCATGCACGTATAGTCTCTCGTTATGCTGTGAAGTTGGAGCATGATTTATTATTGATTGTCTTCCTTATGAGTGGCGGTCAGGGACGAGCGATGGTCTTTTCCCACCAATCTATCCCCCTAGGGGCATGCATAGTAGTACTTTGCTTCGAGGGCTAATAAACTTTTGCAATAAGTATATGAGTTCTTTATGACTAATGTGAGTCCATGGATTATATAGCTGACATAGTAGTTGTGGCTCAGCCACCGTTCATCATTTTTCATGTTATGCTTGATCATTGCACATCCTAGTACATGCCAGAGGCATTCATATAGAGTCATACTTTGTCATAGGTATCGAGTTGTAATTTTTATTTCGGTTGAGTTATAAGTAAATAGAAGTGTGATGATCATCATTATTCATTTTTAGAGTAGTGCCCTAGTGAGGAAAGGATGATGGAGACTAGGATTCCTCCACAAGTCGGGATGAGACTCCGGACAATGAGAGAAAAAAAGGAAAAAAAGAAAGAAAAAGAAAAATAAAGAAAGAAAGAAAGAAGAAAAAGAAAAAGAAAGAAAGAAAGAAAGAAAAAGAAAAAAAATAAACAAAGAGAGAAGCGGCATTGTTAGTATCCTTTACCACACTTGTGCTTCAAAGTAGCACCATGTTTTTCATATGGAGAGTCTCCTATGTTGTCACTTTCATATACTAGTGGGAAATTTTCATTATCGGATTAGATGCGCACCCACTTAGTTTCATATTGAGCTTCCATACACTAATAGCTCTTAGTGCATTCATTGCATGGCAATCCCTACTCCTTGCATTGATATCGATTGATGGGCATCTCCATAGCCCGTTGGTTAGCTGCATCGATGTGAGACTTTCTTACTTTTTTTGTCTTCTCTATATTTACCCCTATCATCATACTCTATTCCACCTATAGTGCTCTATCCATGGCTTGCGCTAATGTATTGCGTGAGGGTTGAAAAAGCTGAAGCACGTTAAAAAGTATGAACCAATTGCTCGGCTTGTCATCGGGGTTGTGCATGATAAATACTTTGTCTTAAGAAGACAAAGCATGACAAGACTATATGATTTCGTAGGGATAACTTTCTTTAGCGTTAATATTTTGAAAGACATGATTATTTGTTGGGATGCCTGAGTATTTATGTAAAATGATAGACTATTGCTTTGAATCACTTATGTCTCAATATTCATGCCATGACTAGACATATGATCAAGTTTATGCTAGGTAGCATTCCACATCAAACATTATCTTTTTTATCATTTACCTACTCGAGGACGAGCAGGAATTAAGCTTGGGGATGTTGATACATGTCCATCGTATCTATAATTTTTTAATGTTTCATACCAATATTATACAAGATATGATTTATTGGACTAACCTATTGATCCAGTGCCAAGTGTCAGTTCCTGTTTTCTGCATGTTTTTTGTATCGTAGAGTATCTATATCAAACGAAGTCCAAATGCAATAAAATTTCATGGAGAATTATTTTGGAATATATGTGATTTTTGGGAGTTGGAATCACCGCAAACGGAGGCCAACACAGGGCACAAGACACCGGCGCACCACCCCTGAGCTAGGCGCACGGTGGTATGTTGTGCTCAATATCCATAAAAAATTGTGTTAAAATCTCAGCGCAATCGGAGTTACGGATCTCTGGGAATATAAGAAACGGTTTTAGACCAGATCTGGGGAACGCTAAATAGAAGAGTACAGAGAGGGAGATCCAATCTCAGAGGGGCTCTCGCCCCTCCCAAGCCAAGGAAGCCAAGGACCAGAGGGGAAATCCTTCTCCCACCTAGGGAGGAGGCCAAGGAAGAAGAAGAAGGAGGGGGCTCTCTCCCCCTCGCTTCTGGTGGCGCCGGAGTGCCACCGGGGCAATGATCAGGATGGCGATCTACATCAACAATCTTGCTACCATCGACACCAACTTTCTCCCCCTCTATGCAGCAGTGTAACACTTCTTCCCCCTGCTGTAATCTCTACTTAAACATGGAGCTCAACTCCATATATTATTTCCCAATGATATATGGTTATCCTATGATGTTTGAGTAGATCCGTTTTCTCATGTGGGTTAATCATGATCTTGGTTGGTATGATTGTATATTTTATTTATGGTGCTGTCCTACGATGCCCTCTGTCTCGCGAATGTGAGGGGCCCCCGCTATAGGGCATTGCAATATGTTCATGATTTGCTTACGGTGGGTGGGTTATGGCGTATGGGAGTAAAGAGGACTTAATACTTAATGCTATGGTTGGGTTTCACGGCCTTAATGATCTTTAGTAGTTGCGGATGCTTGCTAGAGTTCCAATCATAAGTGCATATCCAAGTAGAGAAAGTATGTTAGCTCATGCCTCTCCCTCATATAAAATTGCAAGAATGATTATCGGTACTTGTTATTGATTTCCTTGGGACAAATGACTTTCTTATTTACAAAAGCTTTCCACTTTTATTACCTTGCAATCTATCTGTAGTTTTATTCTCGCAAAGTACTTGGTTTTATCCTTGCAAAATAGTTGCATACTTGTTTCCGGTAAAGCAAACGTCAGGTGTGCGTAGAGTTGTATCCGTGGTCGATAGAACTTGAGGGAATATTAGTTCTACCTTTAGCTCCTCGCTGGGTTCAACACTCTTATTTATCGAAAAAGGCTACAAACGATCCCCTATACTTGTGGGTTATCAGCAACCGGGACGGCCCCCTCTCCCCTCGGCTATTTAAGCAACCCCGCACGCTCTCAACCTCACTAGCCTCTCCCTCTCCCTCCCAGCAGCCAGCCGGACCCATCAGATACTCGATGGAGCTCCCCCTATCCTCCTATGTCCACCACGGCCGCCGCCTCTGTCTGCTCGAATCCGAGCCCTCCGAGCTCTCCCTCCCCACCTAGCCACCACCAAAAACCTCCACCACCACCCTAGAGTCACCCCAGCTCCTCAACCCCTCCTCTGGCGCACCGGAGCACCATGCCCACCTCCTCCTGATGCCACCGTCCACCAGCTATGTAGCCATCGGTGCCTCGGTCCACCCCACCAGTCGTGAATGGCACCAACAAATGCGCCTCTCCACGCTGAGCTCGCCCACAGGCGGAGCACCGCAGGAGACGACCAGAGTCGCTGGCAAGCCTCGTTGGGGCCGGCCGGTCCTTTGTATGATGCGGGAGCGAGTGAGGCGGATGAAGACGAAGGCCAGGCGGTCCCCGCCTCCCGCGCGACCCCACTTGTCAGCCGAACAACCGTTGACCCCACCCCGCTGACGTGGATAAGTGGACACGGCTTTCGTGGAATACATTTTCCTCTGGTGAAAGCGTATTCTGCTGCTCCTTGGTAGAAAATGCGCTTTCACTTCTGGAAAGTGAATTTCCTGATATGCGCCTTCTGTTTAACCAACCAGGGACCTGTTTGTAGATATTCTTTTTACAGATTGGTCCCTGATCTTCTTCTGCTCGTATCTTTTCACCTGCAACTCTGATTTAGGTGATTCCAAAGCTCACTTCTTCATATCATCGAGCCTGTTCTATTGGTATCATTTTCATGATGTTTCCACATTCTGAAAATGACCATTATGCCCTTGCTCTTATTCATCCCTCTCCAAGAGAGAACGTTTTCCGATGATTCTTTCCGCGAGCTTCTCGCATTTCCTCCCGGTGAATCCATCCACCCCAGGCAAGCCACACCCTCCATTTGCATGATTGCAATGTAGTGACATGGTTTACTTATTTAAACTTGCTTAATACTTGCATTAGCTATGTATGACTTGTTCATGGCATTTCTTAGAATAATATTTTGATATTGTTATTGCCATGAAGTTGCTTGGAGTTTTAGGACTTATATTTTGCAGCTAATGAGGATGACATGTTGTAATTGTATTACTAGTGGCTATTATGCTTATTTTCATGATGGTATTTGATATCATGCTTTGGGGCATTACTTTGGATATGATGTCATCATTTTGATCTATGGTTAGCTAGCTTGCTCTTGTTATTAGAGTAGTAGTATGTTTGTACTTGGATTCATCATGATAGTAGTGATATGTTGCCCTCAGAGTATTTTGATATGATGATAGTATGCTCTGGATTATTTGTTGGATATTGCTATGACTTGGATTACAGGTTGATATGATATGGGAGTATTAGTTCTCGTAAGATATATTTTGGGGACCAATTCCGTCATCTTGTTGGTCAGGTGCCGCCGAACTGGGCTTTTCCAGTGCAACCACATTTGCCTTTTTGGGGAGGCCCTAATTTGGTCCATTATTATGCCTCTCGCCGGTGCCTCCAACTAGGGAAGGTTATACGCGTGCGCTACACTGATCAGGTAGGCCGGTATAAGCCTTGTGTGCCCATAGTTGTTTTGGTACCATGTCCCTATTTGGGACGATTGTTTTGCCACGACGGTGGTCGTTTGATATCTGAAGTGGCATCGGGGCCACCCATGACTTAGCCGAGAGGGGAGCCGGCAGAGTGTCATGGCAATAGATCGGTTTTGTCGGAACACCATTGGTCCACCTGAATGGGAGCACAAGGCCATGGGTTCGGTGATGTGGGTACAGTGTGTTAACCTTTGGAGAGAGTGTGTTTAATCTATCGATAGCCATGTCCTCGGTCAGGGGCACAAGTTCGTACTAGGTCACACCGTTCGATTAACACTCACATGACGGAATGACTTATAGGTGATTTATATGTTGATATATTTGAGCAGTACAGTTTGGCAGGATGATGATGAGGATAATGGGATGATCTTGAGGATGATCATTCAGTTTGTGATGTGGTCACGCGGTGATCACGTGGAGGTATTGATCATGAGGTGATTGAGGTGATTTATTGCTTGGTGGGATAGCCAAGAGTGAGATGGTTCTTGAGATGTTGGTTTATCAGCATTGTAGTGGTTTCATATCATGCTTACTAGTTGCTTTCATATCATAGTAGTTCATAACTTAACCTGTTAATGCTATGTTGTTGTTTTGCCTTGATGCTTTTGGTTGTTGTGAGCTTGCAAGTACATACGATGTACTGACCTGGCGTGTCATGCCAGATTGCAGGTGATGCCGTGATTGATTGCTTGTTGAGTTTTCCGTTCATGTGAGCTAGATTGTGTCCCAGCCAGAGTCCCCACGGAGTGGAGTTCACCACCTTCGTCATTTTTCCGCTGCTAGAAGTATTCCGCTGCCACGAGTTGTTCCGCTACTAGCATAGAGCTACCTTAGTAGGCGTTGTGTCGCCGTGCTGATGTGATATTTTGTAACATCAGACCCTTGTACCCTTATCTTTTTGTAATAAGAGTTGATTTGTTCTATGCCGAGTAGTGCTATATTCCAGAAGACTTACCTCGATCTCTGGTCTGGAATATGGGGTGTTCCAATTTCTCTTAGCCGGGTGCCATAGAGCTTGGTATCAGAGCAGGTCTGGCTGTATGATGCCCTAGTCAGCGCAAGCAGTAGAAATTGCTAGTATAGAGTCCGCACTATTTGTTGCATATGGTTGCTGCATTTGTTTGTTGCATAGCATGCATATCGCCTTATTATTGGTTGCTAACGGCTTATCTTGTGAGTGTAGCTGGCATCGGTTTGGATCCACTACAGCTCAGCCCCTGCATCCCTCCAAGCCTGTTCTTCGGTGTTTGGCGTCATTTCTGTCCCAGTGGAGTGATGCCAACTGTTTCGGACACCGTTTGCAGGATGGTGTCGAGGTATCGCCCAAGTTTCTTTTCTTCATTCCGCACCTATCACTTCGGTGGTAGACATGTTGCTACCCCGAAACATCCTTTTGTCGCATTGGCAACACTTAATGATCTCAGTTATCAAGAAAGGGCAATGTCAGTCGACTCAGCTTTCCTTGCTATCCTATTCCTTGGACGAGTACGGAACCCTTCCATTTGCTTGATAATAATGTGGTCGCAACATTCGTGTCCCGCTACATGGTTACCAGTACGTCCTCGCCTCTGAGCTAGTCCATGTTGCTACCTGGCTAAGCCAGCACTTGGTGTAGCCATGTTTACACCAACTCTTCCACACATTGGTTCTTCCTCGTGCACACCATCACAGCATGCTAGATGGTAGAACCGGAGATCCCACGAAATTTGTGTGCTTAAGTAGGCATGCATATTGTGTGACTAGCAGTAATATGTGACTTTGTTTCTATGTTATTGTTTTTGTGTGCTTTTTCTAGTTGAGTTGTCTTTTTGCTCCTTGCTTTTTGGGCCCTCGGTGTTACCTTATTTACCCTTATGGAATTCACTTATCAACCGATACCGGGTCCAAAAAAGCAATAAGGATTTCAAATATTTGGAAGAAGCTCAGCTAAACACATCAAGCCTACATCAGTACTTAATCCCCACCACAGTAATGGTCAAGCCAGCAAGAAGATAAGTCAGGTACAAGATCAACGGTATATTTTCAGTCAAAGGTATGGATCACGTATAAAGTTTTGGCTAATACTTGAAATATGTTATACTCTGGAAGAAAGCCAAAAATTATTATGAGTAATGGAGACAGTCAGAACAAACTTTTCTCATGCAAGTAACCAGCCGCAGAATATTATGGGTGTGTGTATGGCTTTCAGTTTGCATATCACAAGTATGAAGCTTTGGATATAAGAAACTCAGTCTTCCTCCACACGCTATCAAAGAAGCTTATGTTGCAAGGCTCATCAAAATTTTCCTAGTATAGGAAACTCTGCAACCAGCCAGTGGTAAACCTGGTGGAGGCACCTGGAACAGGGGCGCCAGTTCAATCGTCTGTGATGGATCTGCCCCCTCAGCCTCGTCAGAACAATGTCCCATCACAGCACGTCTCAACTCCTCCTGGTCATTACTCTAACCCCTTGGATAACATCGTTGCCACCGCTTCGCGATTGGCAGCTCTCCCGATCGATGGCGAGTCTCCAGTAGTAGTTGAAACACGACGGGCTAGGGAGCTCCTTCAGACAGCTTTGACTCAGCAGTAGGCTTATTCACACAATCGCGAGAGGATTCATTCCACCACCCTCCCAGTCGGAGCTACACCAGGCATATTGATGAACCGGCTGTATCATGTAGTGCGTGAAACCGTAACCCGCCGCGAGGTCATAACCCGGCAGGCGGCGGTGCTAATGCCCAAGATGTGGTCGATCATGGTAGAGCACGTCGAGAAACCGAGTTAGCGGCGCAGTACGCAGCCCGTCAGCTTACTCCGGTTCGTCCAACTACTTCAATGGAACCAGGCGTGGTTTTTCAGTTCTTTGGGGGTGACATGTCTTACCCCGGCGATACGCAACGTGCGGCTGCCCAAGGACTTCAAGGGTCCTCGTAAGGTGCCCAATTACCCTGCCGATTTACCCCCCGAGTCATGGGTTGAGAGCTATGAGATGACAATGGAGATGCTGGACGTGGATGATGCGGCATGTGCTAATTACTTCACCATTATGCTAGAAGGGACAGCTTGCACTTGGTTAAAGAGTTTATCAGCTAACTCCATTGGATCACGGGCCGGGTTAAAAAGCCGGTTTATCCAGAATTTCAAAGCTACATGCAAACAGGCCATGTCAATTGTGGACTTAGCCGCTTGTGTTCAAGAGGAGGGGGGGTCTACAACCCATTGAGTGAAACGAGTCTCCGCTATTCTGCATTCATCAGACCGCATCAATGCTGACACGACCGTCTTAACATTGGAAGGCAATTGTCGGTTTATGCCCTTGAAGCTGAAGTTGGGAAGGCTCAAGTGTCACTTCAATGACATGGCCACGCTTATGGCAGCTCTGGTTAAGTATGCCGATTCAGACAGTACCAAGCACCCTGAGTCTAAGGACAAAAAGACGGGGAAGGGAAAGAAGAACGGCAGTGCCAAGGGGTAGCAGCATAACCCAACGGGTCATGGGAACAACGGTAAGCGCAAGGCGGATAACAGCTTGGATTTTGTGGCTAACACCAACACCCAGGATAATGGCCAGCGCCGTAAGGGTAAACCGCCCCAATGGGGTAGAGGTTCAGGTCTCTATCTTGAACGCCTGTTAAATGAATCTTGCCCAAAGCACGGGTCGTGAGAGAGGCCAGCTACGCACCTTTGGAAGGATCGTTTTATCATGCGGGAGTTTAAAAATTCAAGTTCTTTCGAGTACGACCAGGGACCGCATGGCAGTTCAGGAGGACGTTCTCATGGGTCGGGTTATGGCGGAGGCAGCTCCGGTTTAGGATTTCAAGGCAATCAAACCAAACATGGCAATCAAGGCAATCAGGGTAACCAGAGCAGTTATAATCATCAGGGAGGTCAGCAGCAGCAACAATCGGGTTATCAGAGTAATCCGGAGTTGTTGAACTGTGGGCAATATCATGTCTTCACCACTAGCCTATGTAAGCGCGATCAGAAGCTACATAAGAGGGCAGTAAATTCCGTTGAACCGGCGGTGCCCCGTTATCTGCGCTGGTTCGAACAACCCATTTTATGGAGTCGAGAGGATCATCCACCCCGGGTTGATAATCTGGGTCATCTGGCCTTAGTGGTGGCACCTCAGGTTGGGGGGTACAAGTTCACCAAGGTACTCATGGACGGAGGGAGCAGTATCAATATAATTTCTTATGAAACCTTCCGTCGCATGGGGTTGACAGGTAAGAATCTTAAACCGTCGAACACCGTCTTTCATGGTGTGGTGCCAGGTAAATCGGCGTACCCAGTTGGTAAGATAGCTCTAGAGGTTGCTTTCGGAGATGATCATGATTCAAGATCAGAAACATTGACTTTTGAAGTGGTAAAATCAAGAGCCCATATCATGCCCTATTTGGACGGCCGACTTATGCTAAGTTCATGGCAAGGCCCTGATATGTTTATTTGCAGCTTAAGATGTCGGGTCATAAGGGGACCATCACAATGCATGGGAGCCCGAAGATTGCTTTGGAATGTGAAGAAGGTGATGCGGCCTATGCTGAGTCGGTTTGTGCAACAGAGGAGTTGAAGTTTTACAAAGACAATCTTGATCCAGCAGATATGACTTCTCTAAAAAAAGCAACTACAGAGCATGATCCGGCTTTGAATTTTAAATCGGCCGAGGAGACTAAGCTGGTTGACTTTGTTCCCGACAATTCATCCAGGCAGTTCAGCATCAGCGCTAACCTGGATCCGAAATAGGAAAGCGCGCTCATCGAGTTCATCCATGAGAACCGGGACATCTTTGCATGGAAACCTTCTGACATGCCAGGTGTACCGAGGGAACTCGCTGAGCACACTCTTAATATAGATCCTAAGTTTAAACCGGTCAGGCAGTTTCTCCGCCGCTTCAATGAAGAAAGGCGCAAGGCTATTGGAGAGGAGGTAGCCCGGCTCTTGGCAGCAAGGTTTATTATGGAGGTCTTTCACCCTGAGTGGCTAGCTAATCCAGTGCTGGTACTTAAGAAGAACGTCACTTGGCGTATGTGTGTGGACTACACAGATCTGCACAAAGCATGTCCAGCTGATCCCTTTGCTCTCCCTCGTATTGATCAAATCATTGATGCTACAGTGGGTTGTGACTGTTTGTGTTTTCATGACGCTTATTCTGGTTATCATCAGATCAAAATGGCGGTTAAGGACCAGGAGAAGACAACTTTCATAACTCCCTTTGGAGCCTTCTACTATGTATCTATGCCTTTTGGGCTCAAGAGTGCCCAGGCAACTTAACAGCGATGTGTACAGAATTGTCTTCACAATCAGATCAGGTGCAATGTTCATGCTTATGTGGATGACATTGTGGTGAAGTCCAGAAAGGAGGAAACATTGATAGATGATTTGACGGAGACTTTTGATAACCTCCGGGTTTATAAGATGATGCTTAATCCAGCCAAATGTGTCTTTGGTGTATCGGCAGGCAAGCTCTTGGGTTTTCTGGTATCTAACAGGGGCATTGAAGCTAATCCGGAGAAGATCAAAGCTATTACATCACTGGCTAAACCGGCGTGTATTAACGATGTTCAGCGTCTGGCGGGTCGTATTGCCGCATTGAGCCGGTTTATCAGTCGGTTAGGGGAGAAGGCTATCCCTTTGTATCAGATGCTGAAGAAGATGGATGACCTTGTTTGGAGTGAGGCTGCCAATGAAGCGTTTGAAAGTCTAAAGCGGCAGCTAGCTGAGTCGCCTGTCCTTGCTGCTCATGTTGCTAAAGAGCCCTTGTTGTTATATGTGGCTGCTAATGCCCGGGCTGTTAGTGTGGCTATTGTTGTGGAGCGCAAGGAGGCTGGAAAGGAGTATCCGGTTCAGCGGCCGGTTTATTATATCAGTGAGGTGCTTATTGAGTCTAAGCAGAGGTACCCACATTGGCAGAAGCTGGTGTATGGAGTTTTCATGGCAAGGCGGAAGCTCAAGCACTATTTTTAGGGTCATCCTATCACTGTGGTCGGTTCTGCCCCCTTGGGGGATATCATCCAAAACAAAGAAGCAACTGGCCGGATTGCCAAATGGGCTATTGAGCTTGGACCTCATGGGTTAAAATATACGCCTCGCACAACAATCAAATCTCAAGCACTTGTGGACTTCATTAATGATTGGACAGAGTTGCAGGCACCGAAAGAAAAGCCAGATAACACTTATTGGACTATTCATTTTGATGGGTCCAGACAATTGGAAGGCTCGGGGCTGGAGTCATATTAACTTCCCCACGAGGTGATAGGTTTTGTTATGTTCTCCGTTTAATGTGCCCTTGCACTAACAATGCAGCTGAATATGAGGCCTTGCTCCATGGTCTTCAGATGGCTAAGGAGATGAATTTAAGCCAGGTTAAGTGCTTTGGTGACTTGGACCTGGTGGCTCAACAGGTGTCTGGCACTTGGGATTCCAAGGATCCACTCATGGCGGTCGTATAGACGAGAGGTGGACATAGTGGCTGGCCATTTCAAGGGTTATCAGGTTGACCATATAGACCGGCGAAAGAATGAAGCAACAGACGCTTTAAGTCGCTTAGGCTCTCAACGTAAACCGGTGCCACCTAATGTCTTTCTGGATGTGCTGCATAATCCGTCGGTCAAGATACCTACAAAGGAGGATTTGGCTGTTCCTGACCCGGAGGCTTAGTTAGTGGCAGCTCTTCACGTTATCCCGGATTGGACAGTCCCGTACCTGGCGTACATGAACCGGGGCGAGTTACCAGAGGATGAAGACTTGGCCAGGCAGATAATCCGGTGATCCAAGTCAATGACCATTATCAATGGGGAGTTACATCATTGCAGTGTAACAGGGGCGTTTCAGCGTTGTGTGTCTCCTCAAGAAGGCTGTGAGATTTTGCGTGAGATCCACGAAGGAGATTGTGGTCACCATGCTGATTGGTGGCTAAGGCCTTTCGTCACGGCTTCTATTGGTTGAAGGCTCATGCTGATGCCGAGGATTTGGTAAAGAGGTGTGACGGTTGTCAGCAGTTTGCACGCCGCGCTCATGTTCTGGCTCAAGAATTAAGGATGATTCCAATCACTTGGCCGTTTGCAACTTGGGGGCTGGATATGGTTGGGCCCTTTAAGAGATCCAAGGACAAGATAACCCACCTACTGGTGGCGGTTGATAAGTTCACCAAGTGGGTAGAGGAAGAGCCAGTCAGTAAGTGTGATGCGGCCACGACGGTTCAATTCAAGAAAAAGGTGATCTTCCGCATTGGTTTTCCACACAGCATCATATTGGATAATGGTACTAATCTATCCAAGGGTGCTATGGAAGAATTTTGTCAACGTGAGCACATCCGGCTTGACGTGTCATCAGTGGATCACCCCCAATCTAATGGTCAAGTAGAGAGAGCCAATCAAGAGATTTTGAGAGGTATCACACCCCGTCTTATGGTTCCTTTAACGCGGATGCCAGGTTGTTGGGTGGAGGAGTTACCTTCCGTGTTATTGAGTATCAACACCACACTGAACAGATCTATGGGTTTCACACCTTTCTTCATGGTTTACGGAGCTGTCGGCGTTCTAGGAACGGGGGTCCCCAGACTTGCCTGCCTGCGGCCTGCGGCGTGGCTCAAGCGGGGGCCCAGCATGGCCCATCTACATCAGCTCAAGCTCAAGACCCTCGCGAGGGGCCAAGCCTCGCGGGGCGGACGGCAGGAAGCTTCCTCAGAGGCAGCCTCATCGGGCAGGCTCGCGAGGAGGCGGAGAGATCAAGGCAGGAGTACCTCGCGAGGAACCCGTGACGCAAGCCATGACGATCGAGACCAGGCGGGCGTCGTCTTGCGCAGTGTCCTTGTTTCCCCTTTGGTGCAAAGGGGGCAAGCACAGGCCAAGGCATCAGGCAAAGGTTACCATTCCGGTGCAACGAGACCAAGACCAGCCAGACGGCAGGACAGAGGTCACCGTGGAGCCCAAGACGGCATCATCGCCAGTGCTTTTGGCAGCCGAAGACCAGCTTTGGTCAGGATAACTTGTACTAGATGTTCCCCTTCGAAATGGCCAATTGTTGGCGCCCTTCCCGCTCATTATTTGGGGAGAGGCCCGGGCCTCTATAAATAGAGCTAGCCACCACAGCAGGAAGAGGGAGACCACGACGGCTGGAAATCTAGTAGAACCATAGCAAAGAGAGAGAGAGGCGACTGAACTAACCCTAGCAGTTCATCGCACCAACTCAAGAACACCTCTCGCGAGGCTGTTCTTCCCTTGTACTGTCCATCATCAGCCCCAGACACAATCCACCAGACCACACACTGGAGTAGGGTATTACACCACAACGGTGGCCCGAACCAATATAAACATTGTGTCCCTTGTGTTGTTCATCATTTTCATCTTAGTTCGCACGAGAGGATCGGACGTAGATCGGTAGGGGAGAGATCTCCGCGCGCACCCCAGTGTTCGAACCTCAAGGGTCTGCCGGAACCCGATACCCGACAGGAGCAGAGGCGGTTCTCCCTAGTGACATCCGCCATGATTCGCCCCGTGTAGCGGCTTATGTTGAAGCTGATAATGAGAAAGCACGTCAAGATTCACTGGACCTGTTAGATGAGGAGCGTGGTCTCGCAGCGGCACGTTCGGCGATTTATCAACACGATATGCGCCGTTATCACAGCCGTCGGGTTAAAACTAGAACTTTTCAAGAAGGCGATCTGGTGCTCCGGCTCATCCAGGATCAGACTGATATGCACAAGTTGTCCCCACCTTGGGAAGGACCTTTTGTGGTCAGCAAGAATCTGCACAACGGATCATACTACCTCATCGATGTTCGAGAGCACAAAGACTCACGTAAATCGAAGGAGGAGACCCAACGGCCGTAGAATATAGCTCATCTTCGGCCTTATTATACTTGAGCCACAGGCTCTTCTTATGTACATAATTATGCCAATGTATATATTATGATCCATATAATAAACCGGAGCCTCAACTAAAGCGGGGTCTCTATTGTTTTTATTACATCATGTGTGTTTACATGGAGACTTCTGTTTATAAAGCGGAGCTCTATTGATCCCGCTTATAAAGCCGTACATATCAAAGGGAATCACTAGGGGGCTTGGTCATATTCGAACCACAGCTACACCTCTTGATCGGCTTAAGGCCTAAAGGAAATCATGTGGGGCCAAAGAGAGTGTTGCAACAGTACAACTCAAACATAGGCACCCACCGAGCACAACTCAAATGTTGCTTGGGGCCTCTTTGTTGGGCTCTTTGCTTCTCAAATAACAAAGAGCTTGCACCCTTGCAATAGGCTATCAAGCCAGGCTTGGAAGCCAGGTGTATTCACCTAAAACCCCGGGTTATCCTACCTTTTTTAAGTAAGCCACTCCATCCAGGTAAACCTGGTATGACCCGCCGAACGTTTGACAAGTCAATCTCATAGACCCTGAACTTGTCAAAGTTAAAACGACGATTGGTTAATGATTGAGGTCCATCTTAAAAGGCTTCGAAAAATGGTTTAACTCAGTGGCCTGGCAGCCCATGAAAAGCCTCGATTTAGGGCCTAGCAGCCCATGAAAAGCCTTGCATATTATTTTTATGTTTTTTTCCAAGTTTTTTCTCCTTTGGTGGGATTTATAGTATTTTATGATAAACCGGCGTTTATTGACCTGGGTTGGCTTTCAACAGTAAGTTGTAAGTACATGATCAGTTATAAATTGGTGTTTATTGACCCGGTCTGGTTCTGACTACACGTCACCAGCATCATATATGGATACACCGGTGTTTATTGTAACCCGGTATGGTTTTATCATAAACCGGTAAACAGGGAAGGAGTTCTCAATACTCAAGTTTGGGGTTATTACCCTAAAATATACAGAAGTTGGTCAACCAACAGAGTGATTCAATATCATATGTATCATCTATTTCACCTTTGATTATTTTCAAAGCACAGCCTTGGTTATAAACCGGCTATAAATTTAGGTATCATGACCCGCCTAGCGGTAAACCGCCAGGACACTTTCAAACTTCTTGTGTGCAGGAATAGTTTGCGTAACACTGCTATGGATTATGAACATAAAATATTCTGAAGCAGGATGGACTAATAGTATCAGGCAACATAAATATGCATGATGGCATAGCAAACCAAGTATTTTGAACTAGCCTATTACAAGGCGCTTTAAGGCCCAAAAAGAATAATTGTTTTCAGCAAGGGCGGCAGTATGCAGAAGGACAAAACAGCCTCCGGATCATGACTCGTCACCAGGCTGACTTGAAGGTTGTGGGTCGTCTTGCGCTGGTGCATCCTCCTCCTCCTCTCTACCCAGTGGCTGGAAATCAATGGTTGCCCAATCGATTCCAGTTAAAGCTTGGAACACAGCTTCATCACTTATAAGGTTGGAGGGGTCAACATCAGGGGCATAGGTGTGCTTACGAACTGGCGGAGTGAGATCTTCTACATCATGTGTTGGCGCGGGATATCTTTTCTGATTAGAGTCATAAACCAGCTGATAGTGAGAGAGATATGTTTCCTCATCCAATTTGCTCATGATGGGTGCATTTCCCTTGTCAACCTTCAAAGATCGTCGTTGTTAAATTCTGAACCGTCCTCCTTTACGCCAGGGTAGCCGCTGCCTATATCTGACGGTTCAAGATCTGGTATCCATGCCTTTGCCTGGATTAGCGCAGTCAGCGCACCTGACCTGGCAGCTGATCTTTTGAGTTTGTCCAACCGGGCGGGCAGCATTGACAGCTTCTTAATGGTTTCCTTTATCAAGGTTGGAGGCGGTTTAATATGCGCAGCGGTGCAAATGGCCCGTTGGGCTCTGGAATATAACTGCTCTATCAGTGTATAGGCAGCCTTCAGCTTCATCCGCATGTCAGAGCCCAGATGGGTAATGCGAGTTCCTGTGTCATTGCAAGCATTAGTAAACCGGCAACTGATGAGATAATGTATATTGAAAAGCTTCAGATGAGGATACTTACCAAACACAGCAGAAGTCATGGCATTTATTTGCCTCTTTAAGCCGGTCAGTTCTTCGACCATCGGTTTAAGGGCTGCTTCTGCGTCTTCAGCTCTCTTTTGCAATCCGGTTTTCTCTGTGCCCCAATCCGCCTGTTCCTTATTAAAAGCTTCTTTTAGCTTCTCCATGGCTGCTAAGGCACTGGTCAATTCCTCTTTGGCTTTGGAGGTTTCCGCTTGCTGAGACTTGATGTTTTCTTGGAGATCAGCGGTTTGGCCTTCCTTTTTGCTCAGCTCAGCCTATAACAGAAGGACATATTATAAGGTGGCAGTGAATATTTGAAGTACCAAGCACATAACAAGTTATACACTTGGCACTTGGGGGCTAATGCCTATTTGATTGATTATCAGAAATTTTTTACAAGTCCCAAGTACAATACAAGTATTATTCTTGACACATGGGGACTAATGTATGTTTGCTCAAAATAACATTGGTTCAAGTACCGGTTTAGCTTAGAAAGATAAATCGGCCCTTGGGGGCTACACATGCAAAAGTTACAGGATTACAATGTGAAAGCACTGGTTCATCTTAAAAAGATCAACCGGCCCTTGGAGGATAAGCATGCAGAGTTGAGATATTGCAAAGTCCCGGTTTAGATTGGCATCATAAATCGGCCCTTGGGGGCTACTGGAGTTGGCACTTGAAAATGGACATGAGGGAGAAAAGGTTATGCAGTTACCTATAACGCTCCTTCATCAGATTCACTAAGCCGGCTTCGTAGTCGCTGTGTGTGTACAGACGGTTTAAAAAACCAGAATGAAGTTCTTGGGCGTTGAGGTGGGCGTAGCTTGACAAGTCCGTGCTCCATTTGCCTTTGCCCATAGCAGAAATTTCCTCCTTAGCACTATGCTTTGATAACGCAATAGGATTGCTAGGGGTAGTGTGGCCAACGCCAGTAATGGTAACATCATCTTCCTTATCACCAGCAGTTTTTACTGGAGTTGACGGTTTATCAACGGCTTTAGCTGGACTTGACGGTTTATCATCAGTGCGAACCGAGCTTGTTGGTTTATCAGCATCGCCAGTTGCATCAACTTCTACTTGTTCAGCAACAAAGTCGTGATCTTGAGGTGGCGGATCATCACACATGGCATCAGCATTTGTTCCTTCCGGTTCTAGAATTCTCTCCGGTTCAACAAACACATGGTCATCAGACGGTTTATTCACCCGAGCTTTCTTGCTGGTTCTGGCCTTGGTTCTGAAAGGAAAAGAAACAAAGGTCAGTATAACATGCAAATATGAAGCGTCAAAAGATTAAGCTTAAGTATTCACCCAGGAACAATCTTAAGAGGAGGGAGTTGTGTGGCCATTGACTCGCCAGATGATGAATGAGGCGTTCCCTGATAATTGGAATCAGACGGATTAAGGGGTTGTCGGAAATAACCTGCCTTGGGATAAGAAGGATCGGAAGTCGGTGAGACCTCAGATTGACGCTTCCGAACTGGAGTGTTCGGTAAACCAGCCGAAGTGACTACTTGGCCGCGATGCCGGGTTGTGCGGCGAGCTTCGTGTTGCTGCTTCTTCAAAAGAAAGTTTGGGTCCAAGTGAGCTAGGGGGTGAGAAAATCTTACTTTCCGGATTGCTTGACGGATTTTTTGTGTTGGCAGAGGGTTTGAACCGGAGGAAAGGATAATTACCTCTGTGTCATCGGCTTGGCTGCCTTCAGCATCATCTTGATAATAGTCATTGTCAATGAGGTGTATGAAAAATGAACCAAGAGAGTCAAGTTCTAGCTCAACGTCTGGATCATCAAGGTCGTCATCAAGGTCTAAACCGATGGGTTCAGCTGCCTTTTTCTTGGCAGGTCTCTTGACAACCTTCGTCTTAGGTCGAGGGGTCTTAGCCGGTTTATCCTGCGGCTTCTTCTTCCAGAATGGGCCGTCACCCTGTTAAAAAGATGGATAGAGGATATAAAAGATTGCACAGTTAAGAATATCAAGTACAAAGTAGGAGTGAGGCAATTCTTACAACTGGCGGTTTATTCAATGTATAGAAGGGACTTAACCCGGTCCTACTGCAGACAGCTTCTGGCTCATTCAACATCTTCTTGACAGACTCGGTAACTTCAGCCTCTGTTAGCTGAATATCGATATGACGTTGAGAGTCTTTTGAGTTCCCTATGTACCCACACATTAAACCGAGGCGGTGTCTTAACGGCAAGATACTCCAAGATATCCAGCAACGAACAAAGTCCACTCCTGTCAAACCATTGGCCATGAAAGCTCTGAGCTTGGCGAGTTGTGGTGCGTATGAGGCCCGTTCCTTGGCAGTCAGCCATTGCGGAAGTGTGTGTGTGTTGGTAAGCCGGTGAGCACGATAACCCGGCAGAGGGTTCTCATCTTCAGGGGAAGTATCCTTACAGTAGAACCAAGTCTGCTTCCAATCCTTACGATGACTATGAAGTTTGGCGTGAGGGAAGCTAACATCCTCCCTTTTCTGAATGGAGACGCCGCCAAGTTCAGTGTTGGGCCCGTCTACGAATTCAGTATTACGGTTTAAATAGAAAAACCCGAAACAATTCAACAGTTGGCTCTTCTTGCAGATAGGCTTCACAAAACACTTGAAAGTTGCAAATATTGGACACAGAGTTGTATCCAATATCTTGAGGGTGGATCTGGAAGCTGGCAAGCACATCACGAAAAAACTTGGATCCGGGCGGTTTAAAACCACGGTCATGTGATCAACAAATACCACTACCTCGCCGTCTTTTGGGGTAGGAGGATTTTCTGGACCGAGAATATGCCAGTGGATCTCACTTTGTTTTGGTAAAACGCCAGTTCTAACGCATCCATCCAGTTGCTCTTCAGTAACCCGAGAAAGGACCCAATTACAAGCATAAAACTATTTGGCCATTTCGAATAAGGAGCTGGAAAGGATTGATGTCGGTTTAAGACTCATGGTTAGCAAGCGTAAGGCGTAGAAGGTTAAGGAAAAGGCATTCAAGCAAGCAAAATTGCTAAATCGGAGGTTGATGCTATTATAAATGGTAGGGCGACTCGCAGTTTACGAGGGGACTAATGGCATATGGCAGATTATTTTCTAAAGGATAAACCCCTGCATAGAAGATGAAAGTATAGATCTGAAGCAAAAAATGACTAAGTGAGGAAAAACAAGTTTCACAGGTTCACATGGGAATTTTAGATCTACCACATGTCAGGAAAAGGAAAGTATTTAGACCTAAAAATGGGTGCCTAAGCAGTTGGTGAAGTTCCAGATCGGATCTTTACGCGCAAGGAACATAGTTTGATGACAAAATAAGGGTTATCGTTACTACCGCATGGAAGTACATCAAGTTTGGAGTTCATTGCATAAGGATCTAATGAAGAACAAGGGAAGAACACCATGAAGTTTTCTATGAAGTCACGCGAACCCTAGTGAATCTACAGAGGAAATGAAGAACAACTTACTGGAGCTGTGAAACAGCAGAGAGGCGCTGCCGTTTTCTGGTACGGTCAAGGTGATGCAGCGGCCGGAGTTGAGGCAGAGGCAAAGGTCAACGATGGCGGTGGCGCTCGGGTGCTGAGGCGACGCGAGATAGAAGGGAGATGAAGAGGCAACGGGAGGAAAGGAAAGGAAAGGAAAGGGACCCTCAGCCCTATTTATAAGACAAAGAGATAAGCGACAGGCGTGGAAATCAAGGAGCCTAAAAAATGGATGTGCAGCAAAGTTGTTGCCTCGATTGTTGGAGGATCATTAATGAAGGGTATCTTCGGTTTTAATGAACAGGTGATGTCATGGCGGTTTATTACGAACCTGGAAGATGACATCACGGCGATTTACAAGATCTATGCGAGGGTGCAGAAGGAGAAATTTTCCTAAGTGTTGAAGATTGACATGAACGAGTTCGAATCAATCTGGGGCCTAATGTTGGGGATATTACTATTAAGTATAAACCGGCCATGAGGGGCCGGGTTATGTCTAGAAGGAGTTAGTCATGTTTGAAGCCCATGAAGACAAGAGGTATGGCACTTTACAGAGGAGATCTAACATGAAGGCCCAGGGCCCAAAGGCGGATTAGAGCCCGTAGGCGTAAACCGCCATATGATATGTAACTATTTTGTAAGGCAAGGAAAGGTAGAAACCGAGCCGGGCACGTTTATGAGCCAGCCTCGGGATTCTGTAAACCACCGGGAATCAACCTGTGTATATAAAGGGACGACCCGGCGGCGGTTTAGGGACAACAAACAATAAATCGAGAGCCGGGCAAAGCAGATTCGCTCCCTGGTCATCAAAACCCAAGCAATTCCATGACAACTGGACATAGGCTTTTACCTTCACCATAAGGGGCCGAACCAGTATAATTCTTTGCGTCCCTTGTCCGCTTTAACCCCTTCAAGCTAACCGTTGTGATGGCTCCACGACTAAGTCCTTTCACGAGGACATCTGCCATGACAAAACCACGACAATCAGGGTATCATCTGTTGAAGATTCATGAACAGGATATACCCAAAAGAGCTTTCACCACCAGGTATGGTTTATATGAGTATACCATCATGTCATTCAGATTGACTAATGCCCCTGCATATTTTATGATCATGATGAACAAGGTATTTATGGAATATCTAGACAAGTTTGTCGTAGTGTTCATCGATGACATATTGGTTTTCTCCAAGAGCGAGGAAGAGTATAAGGAACATTTGCGTCTAGTTCTGGAGAAACTCCGATAACATCAGTTATATGCCAAGTTCAGCAAATGTGAATTTTGGTTGACGGAAGTCAGATTCCTTGTACATGTTATTTGAGGAGAAGGAATAGCAGTTGACCCCACCAAGGTTGAACTGGTCACCAAATGGCAGCCCCCCACCTCAGTCAAGGAGATCTGCAGTTTTCTCGGACTTGCGGGATATTATCGGAGATTTATTGATAATTTCTCCATGATTGCTAAACCCATGACTGAGCTGTTGAAGAAGGAAACCAAGTACATTTGGACCGAGGAATGTGAAGCCAGTCCAGGAGCTGAAGAAACGTCTGGTTACAGCCCTAGTGCTCATTTTGCCGGACATACACAAGGATTACCAGGTATATTGTGATGCTTCTCGTCAAGGACTCGGAGGAGTGCTCATGCAGGAAGGAAAAGTTGTAGCTTATGCCTCCAGACAGCTATGACCTCACGAGATGAATTGTGCCACACATGATTTGGAGTTAGCAGCCATAGTGCACGCACTCAAGACCTGGAGACATTTCCTTATCGGGAATAGTTGTGATGTTTACACGGATCATAAGAGCTTGAAGTATATTTTCATGCATAAGGAGTTGAACCTCAGGCAGAGGAGATGTTTTGAATTGATCAAGGACTATGACATGAGATTGCATTATCACCCAGGTAAGGCAAATGTTGTAGCAGATGCCTTGAGACGTAAAAGCTATGTGAACACCCTCATAGCTGGAGGATTACCTCAGGAATTAGCCGACGATCTCAGAGAGCTCCGACTGGAGATAGTACCAAGAGGATTTGTCGCCACCTTGGATATATAGTCCACTCTGACCAAAAGAATCTGTGAAGCCCAGAAGACGGACAAGGAAATTGCAGAGATAAAGGAAAAGATGAGTAACGGAAAGGCTAAAGGCTTTAGTGAGGATGAGCACGGAACTTTATGATTTGAGGATCGTATCTATGTGCCCAATGACCCAGAGGTCAGGAAGTTAATTCTTCAGGAGACCCATCATTCACCATACTCGATTCACCCACGCAACACCAAGATGTATATGGAATTGAAGGAAAGTTTCTGGTGGACATGTATGAAGAAGGATATTGCTGAGTACATAGCAGTATGCGATGTTTGTCGGTGAGTAAAGGTGTAACATCAAAAACCAGCAGGGTTACTTCAACCTCTGCCGATAGCCGAGTGGAAATGAGAAACTTGGAATGGGTTTTATCACAGGATTACCCAGGACTCGTTTTGGTTATGATTATATCTGGGTAGTAGTTGACCGCTTGACCAAGGTAGCTCATTTCATTCCCGTGAATACCACATATACCAGCGCTAAGTTAGCCAAGATATACATGACTAGGATCGTATGTCTGCATGGAGTTCCAAGGAGTATCGTGTCTGATAGAGGAACGCAATTTGCCTCAAAGTTTTGGAATCAGTTGCATGAAACTTTGGGTACGAGGCTGCAGTTCAGTACAACTTTTCATCCGCAGACAGATGGACAGACTGAGAGAGTCAATCAGATTCTGCAGGACATGTTGAGAGCCTGTGCGCTAGACTATGGATCTAGCTGGGATGATAATCTACCATACGTAGAGTTGTCATACGACAACAGCTATCAGACCAGTCTGAAGATGGCCCCTTTGAAGCTCTATACAGAACGAGGTGCAAAACACCATTGTTGTGGGATGGTGTGGGAGACCGAAAACTTTTTGGTCCCGATCTTATCAGAGATTATGAAGAGAAGGTCAAGCTGATTTTAGATAGACTCAAGATAGCCCAGTCGAGACAAAAGAGTTATGTCGGTAGTAAACACAAGGAGATAATGTATGAAGTGGGAACCCGAGCATATCTTCGTGTGTCCCCACTTCGAGGAATCAAGAGGTTTGGTGTTAAAGGAAAATTAGCACCCAGGTTCATTGGCCCATGCAAAATCCTTGAATATAGAGGAGAAGTTGCATACAAGCTGGAATTGCCAGAAGGATTGTCATGAGTTCACGGTGTCTTCCATGTTTCCCAGCTGAAGAAATGCCATGTTGAGATGGTCGATCTTCCTTTGAGAGACACAGTCCCCTAGAGGCCTGATACGTCTTCGTCGTATCTATAATTTTTTATTATTCCATGCCAGTATTCTACAACTTTCATATACTTTTGGCAACTTTTTATACTATGTTTGGGACTAACATATTGATCCAATGCCCAGTGCCAGTTCCTGCTTGTTGCATGTTTTATGTTTCGCAGAAACCCCATATCAAATGGAATCCAAAAAGGATAAAAATGGACGGAGAATATTTTTGGAATATTTGGAGAATATGGGAAGAAAATCAACGCGAGACGGTGCCCGAGGGAGGCACGAGGTAGGGGGCGTGCCCCACCCCCCTGGGCACGCCCCTGACCCTCGTGGGCCCCTCGTAAGGCGGTTGCTGCTATTATTTTGCCGCAAGAAAGCTAATTTTCAGGAAAAAATCTCGGCGAAGGTTTCAGTCCAGTCGGAGTTACGGATCTCCATATATATACGAAACGGTGAAAGGGTAGAACCAGGAGAACGCAGAAACAGAGAGAGACAGAGAGAAAGATCCAATCTCGGAGGGGCTCTCGCCCCTCCCATGCCATGGAGACCAAGGACCAGAGGGGAAACCCTTCTCCCATCTAGGGAGGAGGTCAAGGAAGAAGCAGAAGGAGGGGGCTCTCTCCCCCACGCTTCCGGTGGCGCCGGAGTGCCACCTGGGGCCATCATCATCACCGCAATCTTCACCAACAACTTCACCGCCATCATCACCAACTCTTCCCCCCTCTATGCAGCGGTGTAACCCCTCTTTTACCCACTGTAATCTCTACTTAAACATGGTGCTCAACGCTATATATTATTTCCCAATGATGTATGGCTACAATTGATCCCCTATACTTGTGGGTTATCAAGACCTTTTTATGGCGCCGTTGCCGGGGAGTCATAGCGTGGGGTGAATATTCTTGTGTGTGCTTGTTTGCTTTATCACTAAGTAATTTTTATTTGCCGTGCTTAGTTGTTTTCTATCTTTTGTTATGGGTAGGAAACGCAAAATACCAAAAAAATTAGTTGTACCTATTGAACCAATGGTTGAAGAACCACTCAAAATCTATCACACTCCTGAAGCTTATTACTTGGATCATCTTTGATCCCTATGTGCTCGTGTTGAAACCCCAACTTGCTTAGTTGAGGGCAAATCTTTAGGTGAGCATGCTTGTTATGTCCGACACTGCATATCTGATAAAGGGAAACATTTACTGGATCAAATTCATTGTTCGCAATGCTATGCTTGGAATTTATGTGAAATATATGATGTTACTTGTTGTTCTGAAAACCCTAAGAAACACCTTCCCTACCAATGTGAGGATAATGGAATCGTATCTTCTTATGCTAAGGGTGTTTATAATTACTATGATGTTCAACAAATTGAAGAATTTGTTGCTTTTAAGGGTGCTTATGAAATTGCTTCTTTGATTGCAAAGTATGATGCTACTCTTTACAAATCTGAAAATTTTGCCATACTTGAATATTGTTATGAGAATTATGCTTCTAATGCCTATGTTAAACCATATATCGAGGTCTCCTCCGCTGTCCAAGAAGAGACTAATATTTTGCAGGAGTCTATGGAAGAAGAAATTAATGAAACTGTGAGCTCATTGGATGAAAAAGATGATGAGGAGAGCGAAGAACAAAAGGAGAAACAACGGCTTAGCTACCCGTGCCCACCTTCTAATGAGAGTAACTCTTTAACTCATACATTGTTTAATTTCCCTTCGTTCTTACCGAAGGATGAATGCCATGATAATTGCTATGATCTCGTTGATTCTTTTGAAATATCCCTTTATGATGATGCTTGCTATGCTTGTGGCCAAGATGCCAAGATGAATTATGCTTATGGAGATGAACTTGCTATAGTTCCTTATGTTAAACATGAAATTGTTTTATTGCACCCACGCATGATAGTCCTATTATCTTTTTGAATTCTCCCGACTACACTATATCAGAGAAGTTTGCACTTATTAAGGATTATATTGATGGGTTGTGTTTTACTATTACACATGATGATTTTGATGAATATAAGATGCATGTGCTTCTTGCTCATACTTTCAATTGTTATGAGAGAGGAACTATATCTCCACCTCTCTATGTTTCCAATACGATAAAATTGCAAGAAACTGTTTATACTATGCATTGGCCTTTACTATGTGTGCATGAATTGTTCTTTTATGACATGCCGATGCATAGGAAGAGAGTTAGACTTTGTTGTTGCATGATATATGTTACTTTTTGCTCACTACTAAATTACAAATCGTTGCTAATTAAAATTGGCTTTGATATACCTTGGGATCCGGGTGGATCCATTACTTGAGCACTATATGCCTAGCTTAATGGCTTTAAAGAAAGCGCTGCCAGGGAGACAACCCAGAAGTCTTAGAGAGTCATTTATTTATGTTGTGTGCTTTCATAAAGTTTAAAAATAAAAATAATGTGCCAAGATTTGCCTTTAGGATGTTTACTTTCCTTGTTGGTTTGTGCGGTGTAGGATAGAAACTTTGGCTGTAGTGCTCGATTTTAAATTTTTTACTGGAACGTCGAATGGTTCTGATTCTTTTTGCACTGTCTTTATATACAAATTGTTTATTTTTCCTAATTGTGGTAGAATTGTTGGAGTAAAATAGGTATGGTGAATGTCCCGATTATTACAGACTATTATGTTTTACACACATTCTATTTTTGATGCATAGGTTGCTTGTTTTGATGAAACTATCGAATTATATCAGGGGATTAAGCCATGGAAAAGTTATACTACAGTAGATATAATGCAAAAACAAAATATGAATTGGTTTGCAACAGTACTTAGAGTATTGATTTGCTTTATTATACTAACGAATCTTACCGAGTTTTCTGTTGAAGTTTTGTGTGGATGAAGTGTTCGATGATCGAGAAGGTCTCAATATGAGAAGAAGGAAGAGAGGCAAGAGCTCAAGCTTGTGGATGCCCTAGGCACACCAAGTAAATATTCAAGGAGACTCAAGCGTCTAAGCTTGGGGATGCCCCGGAAGGCATCCCCTCTTTCTTCAACAAGTATCGGTATGTTTTCAGATTCGTTTCATTCATGTAATATGTGCAGATCTTGGAGCGTCTTTTGCATTTAGTTTTAATTTTTATTTTATGCACCATGCTGGTATGAGATAGTCCTTGGTTGATTTATAGAATTCTCTATGAACTTCACTTATATCTTTTGAGTATGGCTTTATAGAATGCTTCATGTGCTTCACTTATATCATTTGAAGTTTGGATTGCATGTTTCTCTTTACATAGAAAACCTCCATTTGTAGAATGCTCTTTTGCTTCACTTATATTTGTTAGAGCGTGGGCATATCTTTTGTAGAAAGAATTAAACTCTCTTGCTTCACTTATATCTATTTAGAGAGATCACAGGAACTGTTCATTCACATGGTTAGTCATAAAATCCTACATAAAACTTGTAGATCACTGAATATGATATGTTTGATTCCTTGCAATAGTTTTGTGATATAAAGATGGTGATATTAGTGTCATGCTAGTGGGTAGTTGTGGATTATAGAAATACTTGTGTTGAAGTTTGTGATTCCCGTAGCATGCACGTATGGTGAACTGTTATGTGATGAAGTCGGAGCATGATTTATTTATTTATTGTCTTCCTTATGAGTGGCGGTCGGGGACGAGCGATGGTCTTTTCCTACCAATCTATCCCCCTAGGAGAATGTGTGTAGTACTTTGTTTCGATGACTAATAGATTTTTGCAATAAGTATGTGAGTTATTTATGACTAATGTTGAGTCCATGGATTATACGCACTCTCACCCTTCCATCATTGCTAGCCTCTTCGGTACCGTGCATTGCCCTTTCTCACCTCGAGAGTTGGTCCAAACTTCGTCGGTGCATCCAAACCCCGTGATACAACACGCTCTATCACACATAAGCCTCCTTATATATTCCTCAAAACAGCCACCATACCTACCTATCATGGCATTTCCATAGCCATTCCAAGATATATTGCCATGCAACTTCCATCATCATCATATACATGACTTGAGCATTCATTGTCATATTGCTTTGCATGATCGTAAGATAGCTAGCATGATGTTTCCATGGCTTGTCCATTTTTTATGTCATTGCTATGCTAGATCATTGCACATCCTGGTACACCGCCGGAGGCATTCATATATAGTCATATCTTTGTTCTAGTATCGAGTTGTAAGTAAATAAAAGTGTGATGATCATCATTATTAGAGCATTGTCCCATGTGAGGAAAGGATGATGGAAGCTATGATTCCCTCACAAGTCGGGATGAGACTCCGGGCTTTAAAAATAAATAAATGAGGCCAAATAAGCCCAAATTAAAAAAAGAGGCCAAAGAAGCCCACCAAAAAAAGAAAAAAAGAGAAAAACAGAGAAGGGGCAATGTTACTATCCTTTTACCACACCTGTGCTTCAGAGTAGCACCATGTTCTTCATATAGAGAGTCTCATTGAGTTATCACTTCCATATACTAGTGGGAATTTGCATTATAGAACTTGGCTTGTATATTCTGATGATGGGCTTCCTCAAATGCCCGAGGTCTTCATGAGCAAGCAAGTTGGATGCACACCCACTTAGTTTCAGTTTGAGCTTTCATATACTTATAGCTCTAGTGCATCCGTTGCATGGCAATCCCTACTCCTCACATTGACATCAATTGATGGGCGTCTCCATAGCCCGTTGATTAGCCGCGTCGATGTGAGACTTTCTCCCTTTTTGTCTTATCCACACAACCTCCACCATCATATTCTATTCCACCTATAGTGCTATATCCATGGCTCATGCTCATGTATTGCGTGAAAGTTGAAAAGGTTTGAGAACATCAAAAGTATGAAACAATTGCTTGGCTTGTCATCGGGGTTGTGCATGATTTGAATATTTTGTGTGGTGAAGATGGAGCATAGCCAGACTATATGATTTTGTAGGGATAACTTTCTTTGGCCATGTTATTTTGAAAAGACATGATTGCTTTATTAGTATGCTTGAAGTATTACTGTCTTAATGTCAAAAGATAGACTATTGCTTTGAATCTCTCGTGTCTTAATATTCATGTCGTGATTAGATATGTGATCAAGATTATGATAGGTAGCATTCCACATCAAAAATTATCTTTTTTATCAATTACCTACTCGAGGACGAGCAGGAAGCAAGCTTGGGGATGCTAATACATCTCCGTCGAATCTATAATTTATAATTGTTCCATGCCAATATTCTACAACTTTCATATACTTTTGGCAACTTTTTGTACTATTTTAGGGACTAACATATTGATCCAATGCCCAGTGCCAGTTCCTGTTAGTTGCATGTTTTATGTTTCGCAGGAACCCCATATCAAACGGAATCCAAACGGGATAAAAATGGACGGAGAATTTTTTTGGAATATTAGGAGAATATGGGAAGAAAATCAACGCGAGACGGTGCCCGAGGGAGGCACAAGGCAGGGGGCGCGCCCCTGACCCTCGTGGGCCCCTTGTAAGGCGGTTGCTGCTATTCTTTTGCCACAACAAAGCTATTTTTTGGGGAAAAATCTCGGCGAAGGTTTCCGTCCAATCGGAGTTACGGACCTCCATATATATACAAAATGGTGAAAGGGCAGAACCAGGAGAACGCAGAAACATAGAGAGACAGAGAGACAGATCCAATCTCGGAGGGGCTGTCGCCCCTCCCACGCCATGGAGACCAAGGACCATATGGGAAACCCTTCTCCCATCTAGGGAGGAGGTCAAGGAAGAAGAAGAAGAAGAAGGGGGATCTCTCCCCCTCGCTTCCGGTGGCGCCGGAGTGCCACCGGGGGCCATCATCATCACCGCAATGTTCACCAACAACTTCACCGCCATCATCACCAACTCTTCCCCCCTCTATGTAGCGGTGTAAACCCTCTTTTACCCGGTGTAATCTCTACTTAAACATGGTGCTCAACGCCATATATTATTTCCCAATGATGTATGGCTATCCTATGATGTTTGAGTAGATCCGTTTTGTCCAATGAGTTAATTGATGATCGTGATTGGTTTGAGTTGCATGTTTTATTATTGGTGCTATCCTATGGTGCTCTCTATGTCACACAAGCGTGAGGGATTCCCGCTGTAGGGTTTGCAATATGTTCATGATTTGCCTATGGTGGGTGGCGTGAGTGACAGAAGCATAGACCCGAGTAAGTAGGTTGTTTGCATATGGGATAAAGAGGACTTGATACTTTAATGCTATGGTTGGGTTTTACCTTAATGATCTTTAGTAGTTGCGGATGCTTGCTAGAGTTCCAATCATAAGTGCATATGATCCAAGCAGAGAAAGTATGTTAGCTTATGCCTCTCCCTCAAATAAAATTGCAATAATGATTACCGGTCTAGTTATCAATTGCCTAGGGACAAATAACTTTCTCGTGACAACAAGCTCTCTACTAAAACTAACTTAGTTATTTCTTTATCTAAACAGCCCCTACTTTTTATTTACGTGCTCTTTATTATCTTGCAAACCTATCCAAAAGCACCTACATAATACTTCTACTTTCATACTTGTTCTAGGTAAAGCGAACATTAAGCATGCGTAAAGTTGTATCGGTGGTCGATAGAACTTGAGGGAATATTTGTTCTACCTTTAGCTCCTCATTGGGTTCGACACTCTTACTTATCGAAAGAGGCTACAATTGATCCCCTATACTTGTGGGTTATCAAGGCCATACAGCTTGACAGTGATCTGACTTATGAGGAGAAACCCGTCAAAATTCTCGAGACTGCGAACAGAGTTACCCACAGCAAGATCACCAAGTTCTGCAAGGTTCTATGGAGCCACCACTCCGAGGAAGCCACCTGGGAGCGAGAAGATCTCTGTCGAGACCACCCGCACCTATTTGCTAGCCAACCCAAAACTCGAGGGCGAGCTTCATCTTAAGGTTGGTAGGTTTGTAACATCCCAACTTTTCAATTTGGAATGTTTTACAATTATTAGCTAAGCATCTATGCATTTTGTTTGAATTGAGTGGCATTTGGAAATTTCAGAGGCATTTGAATTTTACTCGACTTTGAATTCAAATTGGCATTTGAAATTTATTTCAAACAAAATCTGACGAATACTTGTGCAAAAGTATGAGAGGAGCTAATATGACACTCCAAAATGTTAGAAGAAAATAATGCCAAAAGTTTGAATTTAAATTTGGATTTATTTGGAATTTCCAAAAAATATATTTTTTATAAAGTTTTATTTTCGCCTCTGAAAAATAGTTCATTGTTTAGAGTTTGTTTTTCTGATTATTTTGATATATATATATATTCCCTATATGAAAGTATTTTTATTTTCTCTATATTTATTTTCTTCTCTATCTTATTTCAAAAAAAACACAGCGCCGAGGCCCACCAGCGAGCCGACCCAGCCAGCCAGCGCCCGAGCGGCCTGCCCCAGCGCGCCCTCACGCCTGAACCCCTCTCCTCTCGGTCGCCCGACCCAATGCTCCCCTCTCACTCCCATTGACCCATGGGGCCCGCTCCTTTCTTTCCCCTCTTCCACGCCTTGCCAAGCCAAAGCACGACCAGAGCGCGCCCGTCGCCGCAATCTTCCCGGGTTCATGCTCCGAAGCCGCCCCCTCCTGCAAGTCTTTGCCCTATATAAAGCCCAACCCCTACTCCCTCGACCCCGTTAAACCCCGACTCCAAAACCCTACCCACACCTCGCCACCTCCATTCACATCTCGTCACAGCCACAGCCATCCGCCGCCCTCTCCGACTCCGGTGGGCAACACCTCGACCCCTCCTTCCATACACACATCTCCCTCGGCCAGGCGCACCCCTTTGACTCCTTTTCTTCGCCCAGGACCTACCGACATGTTGACCCCGAGCTCGTCCGCTGCCCGCCGGAGCTGCAGAGCACCGGACTCTGCACCGCCTCGCCCTCGTCGCCTCCATCATCTCCAAGATCCACCAACAACACCCCGA
>NC_041390.1:311003275-311173401 GCF_002162155.2 Triticum dicoccoides | reverse complement strand
GCCGACCCCGCCCGGCCACTCCGCCGCCCTCCCCGACCACCGGAGCCGCTGCCCCGATCGACGCCGAGCCGCCTCTCCGTCGTCACCGCCGCTGTAAGCCACCGAACCTCCCTCCACCGTCCGATCTTGAAACTACGGCCGAGATTAGAATAGTGAAGGGTTAGGTTTATTTGTATTAGATCGGTTTTTGTTCGATTTAGTTTACAGCATATTTTCCGGTTTAATTACGGTTTATTTTGATTAGATCGAACCGGTCGGTTTAGTTATTAGCCGCTTATGTTTCTGTTAAGTTGCACCCGGACGCTGTTTAGTTTGAGATCGCACACCCCATAAGCCAGTAGCACCCACTAGTTTTTTTGTTATTTTCGTTCTATTTTAAAAACAGAAAAGTTCCAATCTTGTAAAATCTGTTTCTCTTAGGTTATTTAATTTCTTCAGTTGATTCTTTTTTCTCTAGTTTGAAATTTTCCTAAAGTTTCTATATAAAATAGTTTCGTCCATGTTTTAGTTTTTAAAACTTGCTTTATATGAGTTTTAGTCAGATTAGTATTTCTGCTATAAAATGAGCTAGAATTAATATTTTTAGGCGTTCCTTTTTGTCAATGCTTTGTTTTGACCTTGCCTAGAAGTAGGATTAACTTGGGTATTTATAAATTCTATTAAAATTAGTTTTACATGAAAACAACCTTGTTTTAGTTTATTTCACTTTGTTGATATTTTCTGTTGATTTTATTACTTTAAAATTATTTCCACCTGTGTTGTATTTTATTTCAGATTTGTTTCTGTAGTTTTAGAATGTGAACTTTTATTTACAGAAAAAGAAAATGTTTTACTTTATTTTCTTACTAGTTTTGTTTTAGGCATAAGTACAGTTTTATAATAGCTTTGAATGTAATTCTTTTTGCAAAAAGTTTTTGTACAGGTTTTCCTTCTGTTAGTAAGCAAAGCTTTTGTTTTGGATCTGTTTAAGAAAATTCTTGTAGAAGAAAATTATTTTTGAGTTGACTTACTTGTAGTAAAAACCTTGCTTTGATTCTATGACTTCCTTGGTTTTATTGTTGGATTTCTTTGTGTGTATGATTGTGTGTTATTATAGTTTACTTGCTGTTGTATTAGAAATTTTATGATGGTATACCTATGTGTGCTATGTTTGACTCGATAGAATTTCCGGAGTGCGAGGCTTGCTATTACGAGTCGCTGGCGTACGGAGATCGTCAGCAAGGCAAGTTCACTTTAACCATGTTATTCATACCTATGTTTTTCCTGCATCTAGTGTCCCCATTTATAATCCCTCTAGTAGTGATATTGACTTCTTGTAGTTGAGTAGTATGCATGAGGTAGGAACCCATCACCCTGTTACCAAGCCCAAGACGTTATTTATTTTAATGCTATGCTACAGTAGACGGGGTTGGTATGAGTTCTCGAGAGTGGTATGAGAATGGAGGACTCTACGTCAATGACGACAACTTCATGATGGCATCTGCAAGGATGGCATCTTCAGGACCTCAAGATTTCAAGACTGGAGACAAGAATTCAATACACACTACTGGGTGAAGGATGGTTTAGATGGGCACCCTGGAGCAACCAGTGGATGACCCGGGATGCATGGAGAAGCGCCATGACATCTTGCGGAAAGCTTCACCCAGGCTCAAAGAGACGGAAGAATACTTCATGTCCGGAAGCTTACCTGTGCAACCGCAAGTCACTATGGGCTCTGGCTTGGTTGACCTTAGTGGTGACTCTGGCTGGGACGGTGCTAGCAGATGTAGAACTACGGTAGGATTGGATGAGCACCGGACAAGGGTCAGAGGAACTCTTTGGAAGACCATGTTTCGGTCATCTTGTTCTCAAACACCCTGAAGTGCGAGAACGTAAAAAGAGGGATCGAATCTTGCCGATAAAGTGCACAAGACTCTGCAGAGTTAAAAACCTAATCGATTAGCCGTGTCCCTGATTACGGAAAACTGAGCCTCTGGAATTGGAGTATTTCGGAAATCTCAACATCGAACATAATTAATTAATTGATGGCTTATTAATGATTTCGGGTATGAGACACTGGTTGGCGGAACCATCTCATTAACAACCAACATTTCTAGTAATTGCAAGTGAGTCCTTTGTTGTAGGGAAAAATTGGCTTTTTCACAAAACATAAAACTTAGAGCCCCACAGCCAAATTGCATATAATCTTAGAATTATAATTGTTGTTCTCTCTATGACTTGCCGGCATATTCGAAATGCCGACCTATACGGGTGCAACGTCTCATGTTGCAGAGGAGTTTTCCGACCAGGAGTGAGGCTACGATCTACGCTCGGTGATTGCCCGATGGACTCGGACTCGCTTATCATCTACGCTTCCGCAGCATTTAGTTTTTCTCATGAGTTGGCCTTCATCCGAATTTATTCTAATGTAATATAGACTCAATATGAGAATCGTGTAATAAATATGTGTGATTGAACTTTGAATTTTTCATCAATGTATTGTGTGTGCCAGGATGATCTTGGGATGGTACTAATACATAGAGACTTGGCCGATTTCGGGTCGGGTCGCTACAATTTGACTCTATTAATATTTTCAGGTTGTGAAACAAGTATAATTTATATTGCTTCATTAATTCAGAAGAATTACCAGATCATGCTCCTATCTATATCACTTCTCTCCACCAAATTTGGGACCATTTCATTGAGCCATTTTGTCCCCAAAATTATTGCAACTTTCTGGACAAAGAGGATGTTTGTGAAGCAAGTACCATTTGGCAAGTCCATTTGGTATTAAATTTTTACAGCATCTTTATATGTCTAAAACATGTTGCCTTGCGAAATTTGAGCTCAAGTGGTTACTCTATGTGATTGCATCATCTTGATCTTTATTCTGTACCAAATATGTAGTTGTGAAGCAACTATGATGTATCTTGGTCCAATTCCCCTCATAATGCACTAGATTAGATTCCTTCCTATCTTAAACACCCCAGACAACTCATTTGGCCCTTAGCATATCTCTGTTGATCACAGTAACATGACCAAATTTGCTACAGCAAACTTTCATCAATGCCTACCTTAGCTACAATGCCTCTTCTCTCAAGATTTTGCTTTCCACAGTCTCTAGGTTGGAACGACATCGCACAAAGATCTCTCCCCCTCTCTAGCTCGCACTCGACATGATCTCACGGCCTAGCTCGACGAACCCAAAGAACAAGAGACACAAGATTTATACTGGTTCGGGCCACCGTTGTGGTGTAATACCCTACTCCGGTGTGGTGTGGTGGATTGCCTCTTGGGCTGAGCATGAACAGTTACAAGGGAAGAAAAGCCTCCTGAGGAGAGGTGTTCTTGTGCTTGGTGAACTTGTTTGGTTGGGGATGATCTGGATGAGCTGATCTGTTCGTCCCTCTATGGTGGTGGCTAGTCCTATTTATAGAGGCCTTGGTCCTCTTCCCAAATATTGAGCAGGAAGGGATCCCACAATGGCCAAATTCGAAGGGAGACAACTAGTACAAGTTATCTTGACAAAAGTAGTCTTCGCCTGCCAAAGGCTCTGGTGGTGACGCCATCTTGGGCTCCACGGTGACCTCCGTCTTGCTGTCCTGCTGGTCTTGATCTTGTTGCACCGATGTGGAAACCTTTGCCTGATGCCTTGGAACTCCTCGCCTGCGCTTGCCTCTTTAGCACCAAAGAGGAAATGAGGACACTGCGCGTGCTGGCGCCTGCCCGGCGCCCGCCTGGCTCCAGTCGTCATGGCTTGCGTCACAGGAACCTCGCGAGGTGTCCCTTGCCTTGATCTCTTTGCCCCTCGCGAGATAGCCTGGTAAGACCGCCCCTGAGGAGGTCTTGCGACGTCTGCCTCGTTAGGCTTGGCCCCTCGTGAGGGTCTTGAGTGTTTTCTGGTGAAGATGGGCCGTACAGGGCTGCCGGAGGAGCCACACCGCGGGCCGCAGGAAGGCAAGTCTGGGGACCCCCATTCCCAGAACGCCGACAGTAGCCCCCGGCCCAAGGCGCGCTTGGGCTTGACTTTGAGGCGAAGCCAAAGGACAAGTGCGGAGCGCCGCGGGCTCCAACATTCTGCGGCCACGGTTGGCATGTGGCGACTGATTGGACATGGGCGTCTCCACTTCCCCACGCTGCCTCGGCAACTGCCCGACTTGACTAGTCCTTGCTGCATGCAAAAAAGATCATTATTACCTTAGATCATGGAGGCCGGCGGTTGGCCTCCCCTTGGCTATAAATGGGAAGAGGGGGCGGAGCCCCGCAATCCAACCCTTCCTTTGCTTCTCCCGCTCCTTCTTCTTCCTCATTCCACCGCTTGCTGGCGCGGTCATGGCGCTGATACGGAGGTTCTCGGCCACGGAGAAGGGCAAGACTCCCCTCAACAAGCCCGAGCTAATCTGCCGAAGAAGAGACGGTCCCATCGTCGCGAGATAATCGTGAGGCCAGTAGTGTCGCGGCCGTGGTATGAGCGGCCACCTCCTGGGTATCCGCTTCCCTTGTACGCCCAAGCCGAGGGCTCCGGAGGGAGGGCCGACAAACGTCGTCGCCCGTGCCAGGGCCATGGTCTCCGCGCCCCGGTGGTGCACGCGGTCGACCCAGGGGTTCATGCCGTGGACTCCTCGCGCGAGTTTGTGTTGTGGGCAGTGATGCCTCCAAGCACTTGGATTCACTTCCCACCATTCTTCACCGCCGAGATGCCGCCGAGGGGCCCTCTCGAGCTTTGTCTACAGCACGCCGACTGCGATGCCCTGGTGACTGGAGCGGAGGTTGAAGCCGTCTCCTCCAAGAGGATCTTCATGACTCGCGGCTGGGGCGAGGTCGCCTGAGTCTGCCGTGCGGAAGGCACCCTTGGCATCCACTTCGAGTACAATGGAGCCTCCATGCTGTTCTTCAAGGTCTTCGACGAGGAAGGTCGCCACTTGGAGTGCTGCCCTGAAGGGGGTTGCCAGGACGGTGTAGTGGCTGATGTCAGGCCTTCTGCTGGCCTTGCCCGCAGCTCCTCCAGTGACAGCGGCGACTCCTGGTGGTCCAGGGACTCTCCTGAGCCCTTTGAGACTCTGGAGACAAGCAATGATAGCTACGTGCCCCCGAGCTCTCGTCGCGCTCGGAGCAAGGCCGCAGCGTCCGGCCACTGTCATCGCTGATCTGGATGGGGTTGGCGTCGGCCTCTCGTGCCCCACTGTTGATGATGGCGTCAACGACGTTAGGCGCGTGTAGATAGAGCTCCTAGGAATTCCCTTCCTTTTGTTCCCTGCGAGGAATCGAAACGGACCCCGCGGGGGTGTGTAAAGCGACTGTAATGTCTTTTGTCGATATTATCTTTATCGTGAAAACTTGCGAACGCATGTCCTGCTAAGGCTCGATCTCCCCTTTCCAACCCCGCGGTAGCTTCGTGCTCTACGCCGACAGGTCTCGGTCCCCAGGCAGGTTGCAGTCATCGCTGGTATGCCAGGTCACGATGTCGTGGTCAAGGCCAGGAGGTGAGCGGCCTGAGGTCCAGTAAGAGCTCCTGGGGCTCAATGCTCAAGAGGTCCCCTTTAGCGCACAAGCAACTACCTGAGGATGGGAAAGGGAGGCGACGTTGCCGCAGTAGGGCCGCGAAAGGCGAGGATCTTATGGCGTAGCGCTGGGTTGATCCAGGCGCGAGACTTATCTTGGCATTCTGGAGCCGGTTCCTTGTGTTGTGCCAGATTTGGGCATCGACCACTGGTGGGTAGCTAGGTTAGGCCCGTGCGAGCCTCCCCCTCTTCTCCATGCTCTCCTGTGTGCTTTATGTCCTCAGGTCCTGGCCCTTGAGCGAGCTCGGCCGCCGCTGGTATGCCAGGTCGCGATGCCATGGTTAAGGCCAGGGGGTGAGGGCTGGAGAGCCAGTAAGAGCTCCTGAGTCGCGATGCTCAGGAGCCCCCCTTTTAATGCGCAAGCGAATTGCATGGAAGAAGAGAGAACCCGTGGTACTGCTCGTTGTAGTCCTCAGGAGGTTCCTGCAAGTTAGCGCGTGGAAGGGCACAAATTGCCATGGTGATTGCTGGTCCACTACTGGTACGCGGAAGGGGACTCCCTACTGCGGAGAGCCCCGGGGGCGTGTACAGCCCCGCCCTGACACGTGGCTGGCACGGTAGAGCTAGAAGAGGTGTGTCTGGGCACTCATGAGCCATCGCGGGACTCACGAGGCCCTACCTCAAGACGGGTTGCGCCTGATCTTGGTTCTTGATGGCTATGGCGTTCCTGCGAGATGGTTAGACAACCTGCGCCGAATGAATTTCATGAGGCTGTTGCACAAGAAGGCCAAGCACCAACGACCCCAGGAGGTGACGTGAACGGGGCCGTCCCGCCAGACAGAGCTCAGCCATTGGGTTTTTCGATGCTGCAGGGACGGGCCCGAGCACAGACGTCGTGCCTAGCCTTCTTATGCGAAGGATCCTGAAGAAAGACGATCGGCGCGCGGCTCCCATGGTGGGTGACAATTAAGCAGGTGATAACCATAGATAGATTATGCATGAGAAGCAAACTAGATTAGGTAAATGCAAGAACGATGCATGCCATTGGGTCAGACCCGAGCGGCCTGGGGATGATGCAGCCCAAGGGGCGCCCGCAGCAAGGTGAAGTAAAGATGCAAATGGATACATGCCATAGGGACAGACCCACGCGGCCTGGGAATGATGCAGCCCAGGGGGCGCTCCTAGCTAAATAAACTTGGAAAGATGTCACCTGGTTTGGTTGTTGAAGGAGTGTTGGGGTAGCTGAAGACACGTGGCAAGGAAGTCGCTCCTCATGAGCCACCGAGACCCAGAGCCTCGGGAGGCTCAGGTGGCCTCCTGAGGACTGTCTCCATCTCCGCCAGGACTGCGTGGTGCCTGGCCTCCTGACCTGCCAGGACACTCCGCAGATTGCGTCAGAAGGCGGCATCCATGCTCGGCAGGCCAAACGGCATGCGAACGTAGCTGTGAGGTGGACCCTCGCACTGGCCAGTGCGCGAAGGCCAGAAGCACTCCTGAGATGCGGCCCTGTTGAGCCTTGGGATGTCGATGCAGACGCGCAGCTCACCACCCTCGCCCGGGTGGGGAGCAGCGCCAAGTGGGCGGCGGTTGCCACGTATGACTCTTGCTTCCTGAAGCTCCTGAGTGGCCTTGACGATGAACTCCTAGGCACCATGCGCTCCTCGCCCGGTGCCCTCCTGAGGGAAACGTGCCGTGAAGCACGCCTCCATGTGGTGCCCAAGCGCCTCCTTCGTGACATTGGCCAGGTCTGAGGCCCTCCAGAAGAGAGCCCCTGAGCCATGCCCGATGAGGGCGCCGGGCGCGCCTCCCTATGCGAGGGAGGAAGGTGCCCCAGGCGCGTGCGCAGATCCTAAGGTGGCGCCGCTGGAGGTGGCCCCGCTGGAGGTGCCGCTCCCTAGAGGTCCAGTGCGGAGTAGCTGCTTCTTCTTCTTGGGGTTGGCCTCTGGAGGGTACTACGCACCCGTGTTTTCAGGGTCTTCGATTTATGCAGCTTGGAAGGCGTGCTCGAGGGAGCACACTGCGTCTCTTTCTTCACAGGGACCGTGATGATTCTGCTGCTTCCCGGCATCTTGAGGACGTCGTAGCCATGGTGGGTGACTGCCATGAATTTGGCTAGCACCGGGTACCCGAGGATGCCATTGTACGGCAGGCGGATGTGGGCGATGTCGAAGTCTCCGAGCTCGGTGTGGTAGTTTTCACGCTGACCGAAGGTGGCAGGGAGACAAACTTGCCCTATTGGGGTGTTGGAGCCGTCAGTCACTCCTGAGAAAGGCCTGGTGGGCTGGAGCTGATCATATGGCACTTGAAGGATGTCGAACGTCTCGACGGATAGGACACTGAGCCATGCGCCGCCGTTGATGAGGGTCTTGGTGACTTGGACATTGCTGATGATGGGTGAACAGAGCATCGGGAGAATGCCGATAGTTGCCACGCACTTGAGCTGGTCCGCCGAGCTAAAGGTGATGGCATAGACGCGTGGCCTCGAGCTTGGGAGGGCTGCGTTCACCTCGCGAGAGAACTGCTTGAAGATGTGCTGGGAGGCTAGGGCCTGAGCGCCACCCAAGATGCAGGCGATGGCGCGAGGCTCCTGGAAGCCCCCAGCCCCTTCGTCCTGCTGATGGTCGCCGTTCCTTCTTGGCGGCGGCAGCGGATAGAGACCAGAGTTGCCCTGAGGACGGTCCTCGTGAGGCTGGTCCCTCCAAGCGCCCTCACGAGGCTGGTCCTGCCAGCGGTCCTCGCGAGGCTGGTCGCGCCACTCCTGGTGGGGCCCACGGTCGTCCCAACGTCCTCCACCTCGTCCACCTCCTCGGTCATAGCCCCGGTAGTTGCGCTCGGGGTGTTGACCAAAGCGTCCACCTCGAATGACCCTAAGCTCTTGACAATTGTTGGTGTTGTGGGTGCGCACGTTGTGAAAGGCACAGAACATACGGCTACCCTTGGACGACTCGGGAAGATCTCGGCTGCGCTTGGTGTTTGGCTCTGCTGCGAGTACGGCCACTCCTTTACGCTTCACGTCCTCGATCTTGGCCCTCTTCTCCTCTGGATCTGCAGCAGGAAGCTAGAGGAGGGAGAGGCGCCCCTCCTCAGCTCTTCCGCACGTGGTTGCTATGTTGAATAGCTCCAAAGTCATGCACAGCTCCTCATGGATGGCGAGCTCCTACTTCATCTTGATGTCGTGGACGCCGTCAGAAAACGCTGAGATGATGGCCTTGTCTGTCACCTTGGGGATCTTCATGCGCATGATGTTGAAGCGTTGGATGTACTTTTGAAGGGTCTCTCCCGGCTGTTGCTTGAGGCGGCGCAGGTCACCCGCAGCTGGGGGCGGTCGCGAGTGCCCTGGAAGTTGGTGACGAAGCGGTCGCGCATCTCATCCCAGGAGGAGATCGAGCCTGGGGGCAGGTTCGGGAGCCATGAGCGAGCGTTGTCTTTGAGAGCCATGGGAAACCAGATCGCCATGACCTTTTCGTCGCCGTTGGCCACCTCGATGCTCAGCTCATAGAGCTGCAAGAACTTCGCAGGGTCGGGGTGTCGTTGTAGCGAGGAGGCAGATCCGGCTTGAACTTGCTTGGCCATACGACGCTACGCAGCTCGGGAGTGAAGGCGCGGCAGCCTGCTGTGGCCACCGGGGCCCGTCGTGGAGGCGGAGCTTGACCTTGGTGCCCTTGCGCCACCACAGCAAGTGGCACATGGCTCTGCCGCAGCAAGCGATCCTGACGTGGCGGTGCTGGGAGCGGTGGAGCGTTTTCTTGCGGACGGGGGATCTCTTGGCAGCTTCTTTCCTCGTGCATGGGCACACGGCACGGTGGATCACGCTGCGGGACCGCACATCTTGGAGCGAGGATGTCGTCTTGACTCGGAGGAGGCGGAGGCGCTCCATGAGCCGCACGCCTCGGCGTGAGGGCGCCATCTTGTTGCGGAGGAGGCGGAGGCGCTCTGTGAGCCGCATCGCCCGCAGCCGGGGGCAGACGAGGCAGCGAGAGGGATGGTGCAGGAGCCCCCCCCCCCCCGCAGCGCTGACGAGCTCAGTGATGCGGTCTAACGACCAGTCTTCGTAGAGGTCGTCGACCGGGCGGTAGCGCAGGAGCTCGCGTGCCATGAGGAGCGCGGCCTGCGCATGCGTGGGGGCACGGCAGGTGTGAGATGATGAGCCGGCCGTAGTCAGCGGTGGGGTGACGGTGCGGCCGTCACGGCGCACGAAGGGGTGAAGTGAAGAGGCTTGATGCTCGTTCGCCGCTGGGCCAGTAGCGGCGTTGGTGGCGGGTGACAGAGAACGACGAGGAGGCCCGCCGATAGGGGCTGTCTGAGCGACGCGGGTGGCAAGGGCGGCCTGGCGCTCGGCACGGGCCCGGCGAGCGTCGGCCATAAGCATGGTGGAGTGGTGAAGCATGGATCGACGAAGAGGAAAGCTTAAGCGCACCCCTACCTGGCACGCCAAATGTCGGATTTCGGGTTCCGGCAAAACCCTTGAGGTTCGAACACTGGGGTGCGCACAAAGATCTCTCCCCCTCTCTAGCTCGCACTCGACACGATCTCATGGCCTAGCTCGACGAACCCAAAGAACAAGAGATGCAAGATTTATACTGGTTCGGGCCACCATTGTTGTGTAATACCCTACTCCAGTGTGGTGTGGTGGATTGCCTCTTGGGTTGAGGATGAACAGTTACAAGGGAAGAACAGCCTCCTGAGGAGAGGTGTTCTTGTCCTTGGTGAACTTGTGTGGTTGGGGATGATCTGGATGAGCTGATCCGTTCGTCCCTCTATGGTGGTGGCTAGTCCTATTTATAGAGGCACTGGTCCTCTTCCCAAATATTGAATGGGAAGGGATCCCACAACGGCCAAATTCGAAGGAAGACAACTAGTACAAGTTATCCTGACAAAAGTAGTTTTCGCCTGCCAAAGGCTTTGGTGGTGACGCCGTCTTGGGCTCCATGGTGACCTCCGTCCAGCTGTCCTGCTGGTCTTGGTCTTGTTGCACCGATGTGGAAACCTTTGCCTGATGCCTCGGAACTCCTCACCTACGCTTGCCTCTTTAGCACCAAAGAGGAAACGAGGACACTGCGCGTGCTGGCGCCCGCCTAGTGCCCGCCTGGCTCCAGTCGTCATGGCTTGCGTCATAGGAACCTCGCGAGGTGTCCCTTGCCTTGATCTCTCCGCCCCTCGCGAGCCAGCCTGGTGAGGCCTCCCCTGAGGAGGTCTTGCATCGTCCGCTCGTGAGGCTTGGCCCCTCGCAAGGGTCTTGAGTGTTTGTTGGTGAAGATGGGCCGTATAGGGCCGCCGGAGGAGCCACGCCACAGGCTGTAGGAAGGCAAGTCTAGGGACCCCCGTTCCCAGAACACCGACACTCGTGACCTCTCTTTGCCTTGTCTCGTGGTGACTACGATGCTGACATGACTGGGTCATGCACTCTGCTCGTTGTGGCCGTGTCCAGGATGTCGCCTAGCTCTGGCCCCTCTCCCTCTTGTCGTCTTCGCGCGTGTGACCATGTATAGTGTCTTGCCCTCATCATCAGCTTCACCGTGGACCCCTCTCGCCCTCCGGAAACCTCCTCGTCTGCGCTCGCCACCACGCACTCACACGCGAAAAATGGCATACATGGCTCTGTTCATCGCCCGTCTTCTTCCTCCCCGTCCCCCATGGCCTCCTATGCCCCATGAAGCTTGCCATCGCTGCCTCGTCGTGTTCACGTGCCCTCCCCATGATCGCTGAGCTCGATAGAGCCTCAGCTGGACACGCACGGTGGCAATCGGGTCGGCCCCCTCTCCCCTCCGCTATTTAAGCATCCCCGGATGCCCTCGACCTCACCAGCCTCTCCCTCTCCCTCCCAGTAGCCACTCAGACCCCTTAGATCCTCGCCGGAGCTCCCCCTACCCTCCTATGGCCACCACGGCCGCCGCCTCTGTCCACTCGAGTCCGAGCCCTCCGAGCTCTCCCTCCTCACCTAGCCACCACCATACACCTCCACCACCACCCCAGAGTCACCCCGGCTCCTCAGCCCCTCCTCTGTTGTACCGGAGCATCATGCCCACCTTCTCCCGACGCCACCGTCCGCTAGCATCATAGCCACCGGCACCTCAGTCCACCCCACCGGTCGTGGATGGCACCATCAGATGCGCCTCTCCGTGGTGAGCTCGCCCGTAGGCGTAGCACCGCGGGAGACGGCCGGAGTCACCAGCAAGCCTTGTCGGGGCCGGTCGGTCCTCTGTCCGGCGCGGGAGCAAGTGAGGCGGATGAAGACGAAGGACAGGAGGGCCCCACCTCTTGCAAGACCCCACCTGTCAGCTGCATGGCCGTTGCCCCCGCCCCCCTGACGTGGATAAGTGGACACGGCTTTCGCGGAATACGTTTTCCTCGGGTGAAGGCGTATTGTGCTGCTCCTCGGTCGAAAATGCACTTTCACTTCTGGAAAGCTTATTTGTTGATATGCGCCTTCTATTTAACCAGCCAGGGACCCGTTTGTAGATATTCTTTTTACATATTGTTTTGTGATCTTCTTCTGCTTGTATCTTTTCACCCGCAACTCCGATTCAGGTGATTCAAAAGCCCACTTCTTTGTATCATCGAGCCCGTTCAGTTGCTATCCTTTTCATGATGTTTTCCGGCGATTCTTTCTGGTGATTTAGGTGATTCCAAATTACTATTATGCCCTTGCCCTTATTCAGCCCTCTCCGAGAGAGAACGTTTTCCGGTGATTCTTTCCGCGAGCTTCTCGCACTTCGTCCCGGTGAATCCATCCACACCAGGCAAGCTACACCCTCCATTTGCATGATTGCAATGCAATGACATGGTTTACTTATTTAAACTTGCTTAAAACTTGCATTAGCTACGTATGACTTGTTCATGGCATTTCTCGGAGTAATATTTTGATCTTGCTATTGCCATGATGTTGCTTGGAGTTCTAGGACTTGCAGCTAATGAGGATGACATGTTGCCATTGGATTATTAGTGGCTATTATGATTATTTTCATGATGGTATTTGATATCATGTTTTGGGGTATTACTTTAGATATCATGTCATCATGTTGATCTATGGTTAGCTAGCTTGCTCTTGTTATTGGAGTAGTAGTATCTTGGTACTTGGATTCTTCATGATAGTAGTGATCTCGGAGTATTTTTTATATGATGATAGTATGCTCTGGATTATTTGACGGATATTTCTATGACTTGGATTATAGGTTGTTATGATATCGGAGTATCAGTTCTCTAAAGATATATTTTGGGGACAAATTCCGTCATTTCGTTGGTCAGGTGCCACCAAACCGGGACTTTCCAGTGCAACCACATTTGCCTTTTTGGGGAGGCCCAAATGCGGTCTATTGTTATGCTTCTCGTCGGTGCCCCCAACTAGGGAAGGTTATACGTGTTCATGTCATGGGAAACCACGACCACCTATGGGACCAACACTACTAGGGGTGGTCGCGCTACTGATACAGCACTACCGCTAATGCTTATAAGTAGCGCGGTTTGACCCGCGCTACTGCTGTTGGGGAACATAGTAATTTCAAAAAAAATCATATGCACACGCAAGATCCATCTAGGTGATGCATAGCAACGGGAGGGGATAGAGTGTTGTCCACATACCCTCGTAGACCGTAAGCGGAAGCATTATGAAAATCTGGTTGATGTAGTCGTACGTCTTCACGATCCGACCGATCCTAGTACCGAAGGTACGGCACCTTCGCGATCTGCACACGTTCAGCTCGGTGACGTCCCACGAACTCTAGATCCAGCTGAGGTCAAGGGAGAGTTTTGTCAGCATGATGGCATGATGACGGTGATGATGAAGTTACCGATGCAGGGCTTCGCCTAAGCACTACAACGATATGACCGAGGTGGAAATCTATGGAGGGGCACCGCACACAGCTAAAAAATGAACTTGTGTGTCTATGGGGTGCCCCCGTCCCCCGTATATAAAGGATGGGAGGAGGAGGCCGGCCGGCCCTAGAGGGCGTGCCAAGGGGGAGGAATCCTTCTCCTAGTAGGAGTAGGATTCCTCCTTTCCTAGTCCTACTAGAGGGAGGAGGAAGGAGAGTGGGAGGGAGAGGGAAAGAGGGGCTGCGCCCTCCTCCCCTAGTCCAATTCGGACTCCCTTGGGGGCGCCACCTCCTGGATGCTGCCCTCTCTCTCCCTTAAAGCCCACTAAGGGCCCAATAACTTTCCGGGGGGTTCCGGTAACCCTCCGGCACTACAGTTTTATCTGAAACCTCCTGGAACACTTCCGGTGTCCGAACATAGACGTCCAATATATCAATCTTTATGTCTCGACCATTTCGAGACACCACGTCATGTCCGTGATCACATCCGGGACTCCGAACTACCTTCGGTACATCAAAACACATAAACTCATAATACCGATTGCCACCGAAAGTTAAGCGTGCGGACCCTACGGGTTCGAGAACTATGTAGACATGACCGAGAGTCATCTCCGGTCAATAACCAATAGCGGAACCTGGATGCCCATATTGGTTCCTACATATTCCATGAAGATCTTTATCGGCCAAACCGCATAACAACATACGTTGTTCCCTTTGTCATCGGTATGTTACTTGCCCGAGATTCGATCATCGGTATCTCAATACCTAGTTCAATCTCGTTACCGGCAAGTCTCTTTACTCGTTCCGTAATGCAACATCCCGTAGCTAACTCATTAATCACATTGCTTGCAAGGCTTATAGTGATGTGCGTTACCGAGAGGGCCTAGAGATACCTCTCAGATACACGGAGTGACAAATCCTAATCTCGATCTATGCAAACTCAACAAACACCATCAGAGACACCTATAAAGCATCTTTATAGTCACCCAGTTATGTTGTGACATTTGATAGCACACTAAGTGTTCCTCTGGTATTCGGGGGTTGCATAATCTCATAGTCATAGGAACATGTATAAGTTATGGAGAAAGCAATAGCAGTAAACTAAACGATCAAAGTGCTAAGCTAACGGATGGGTCAAGTCAATCACATCATTCTCTAATGATGTAATCTCGTTCATCAAATGACAATCTTATCCATGGCTAGGAAACTTAACCATCTTTGATTAACGAGCTAGTCAAGTAGAGGCATACTAGTGACACTCATTTTGTCTATGTATTCACACATGTACTAAGTTTCCGATCAATACAATTCTAGCATGAATAATAAACATTTATCATGATATAAGTAAATATAAATAACAACTTTATTATTTCCTCGAGGGCATATTTCCTTTAGTCTCCCACTTGCACTAGAGTCAATAATCTAGATTACATAGTAATGATTCTAACACCCGTGCAGTCTTGGTGTTGATCATGTTTTGCTCGTGAGAGATGTTTAGTCAACGGGTCTGCAACATTCAGATCCGTATGTATCTCGCAAATCTCTATGTCTCCATCCTTGACTTGATCACCGATGGAATTGAAACGTCTTTAGATGTGCTTGGTTCTCTTGTGAAATCTGGATTCCTTTGCCAAGGCAATTGCACCAGTATTGTCACAAATGATTTTCATTGGACCCGATGCACTAGGTATGATACCTAGATCGGATATGAACTCTTTCATCCAGACTCCTTCATTTGTTGCTTCCGAAGAAGCTATGTACTCCGCTTCACACGTAGATCCTGCCACGATGCTCTGCTTGGAACTGCACCAACTGACAGCTCCATCATTCAATAAAAATACATATTCAGTTTGTGACTTAGAGTCATCCGGATTAGTGTCAAAGCTTGCATCGACGTAACTGTTTACGACGAGCTCTTTGTCACCTCCATAAACAAGAAACATATCCTTTGTCCTTTTCAGGTATTTCAGGATGTTCTTGACCGCTGTCCAGTGATCCACTCCTGGATTACTTTGGTACCTCCCTGCTAAACTAATAGCAAGGCACACATCAGGTCTGGTACACAGCATTGCATACATGATAGAACCTATGGCTAAAGCATAGGGAATGACTTTCATTTTCTCTCTATCTTCTGCAGTGGTCGGGCATTGAGTCTGACTCAACTTCACACCTTGTAACACAAGCAAGAACCCTTTCTTTGATATATCCATTTTGAACTTCTTCAAAACTTTATCAAGGTAACTGCTTTGTGAAAGTCCAATTAAGCGTGTTGATCTATCTCTATAGATCTTGATGCCCAATATATAAGAAGCTTCATCGAGGTCTTTCATTGAAAAATTCTTGTTCATGTATCCTTTTATGCTATTCAGAAATTCAGTATCATTTCTGATAAACAATATGTCATCCACATATAATATCAGAAGTGTTACAGAGCTCCCACTCACTTTCTTGTAAATACAGGCTTCTCCAAAAGTCTGTATAAAACCATATGCTTTGATCACACTATCAAAGCGTATATTCCAACTCCGAGAGGCTTGCACCAGCCCATAAATGGATCGCTGGAGCTTGCACACTTTGTTAGCACCTTTTGGATCGACAAAACCTTCTGGTTGCATCATATACAACTCTTCTTTAAGATATCCATTAAGGAATGCAGTTTTGACATACTCATAGAATGCGGCAATTGCTAACATGATTCGGACGGACTTAAGCATTGCTACAGGTGAGAAGGTCTCATCATAGTCAACTCCTTGAACTTGTCAAAAACCTTTTGCAACAAGTCGAGCATTGTAGACAGTAACATTACCGTCAGCGTCAGTCTTCTTCTTGAAGATCCATTTATTCTCTATGGCTTGCCGATCATCGGGCAAGTCAACCAAAGTCCACACTTTGTTCTCATACATGGATCCCATCTCAGCTTTCATGGCCTCAAGCCATTTTGCGGAATCTGGGCTCATCATCGCTTCCTCATAGTTCATAGGTTCATCATGGTCAAGTAACATGACCTCCAGAATAGGATTACCGTACCACTCTGGTGCGGATCTTACTCTGGTTGACCTACGTGGTCCGATAGTAACTTGATCAGAAGTTTCATGATCATCATCATTAACTTACTCAGTTACTGGTGTAGGAATCACTAGAACTGATTTATGTGATGAACTACTTTCCAATAAGGGAGTAGGTACAATTACCTCGTCAAGTTCTACTTCCCTCCACTCACTTCTTTCGAGAGAAACTCCTTCTCTAGAAAGGACCCATTCTTAGCAATGAATATCGTGCCTTCAGATATGTGATAGAAGGTGTACCCAACAGTCTCCTTTGGGTATCCTATGAAGAAACATTTCTCCGATTTGGGTTCGAGCTTATCAGGTTGAAGCTTTTTCACATAAGCATCGCAGCACCAAACTTTAAGAAATGACAAAATTGGTTTCTTGCCAAACCACAGTTCATAAGGTGTCGTCTCAACGGATTTTGATGGTGCCCTATTTAACATGAATGCAGCCATCTCTAAAGCATAACCCCAAAACAATAGTGGTAAATCAGTAAGAGACATCATAGATTGCACTATATCTAATAAAGTGCGGTTACGATGTTCAGACACACCATTACGCTGTGGTGTTCCAGGTGGCGTGAGTTGAGAAAATATTCCGCATTGTTTCAAATGAAGACCAAACTCATAACTCAAATATTCACCTCCACGATCAGATCGTAGAAACTTAATTTTCTTGTTACGATGATTTTCCACTTCACTCTGAAATTCTTTGAACTTTTCAAATGTTTCAGACTTATGTTTCATCAAGTAGATATACCCATATCTACTCAAATCATCTGTGAAGGTAAGAAAATAACAATACCCGCCGTGAGCATCAACACTCATTCAACCACATACATCAGTATGTATTATTTCCAACAAGTTTGTTGCTCGCTCCATTGTTCTGGAGAACGGAGTCTTAGTCATCTTGCCCATGAGGCATGGTTCACAAGCATCAAGTGATTCCCAAATCCCATCAGCATGGAGTTTCTTCATCCGCTTTACACCAATATGACCTAAATGGCAGTGCCACAAATAAGTTGCACTATCATTATTAAACTTATATCTTTTGGCTTCAATACTATGAATATGTGTATAACTACTATCAAGATTTAGTAAAACTAGACCACTCATCAAGGGTGCATGACCATAAAAGATATTGTTCATATAAATAGAACAACCATTATTCTCTGATTTAAATGAATAACCGTCTCGCATCAAACAAGATCCAGATATAATGTTCATGCTTAACGCTGGCACCAAATAACAACTATTCAGGTCTAATACTAATCCCGAAGGTAGATGTAGAGGTAGCATGCCGATGGCGATCACATCGACTTTGGAACCATTTCCCACGCGCATCGTCACCTTGTCCTTAGCCAATCTTCGCTTAATCCGTAGCCCCTATTCCGAGTTGCAAATATTAGCAACACAACCAGTATCAAATACCCAAGCGCTACTGCGAGCATTAGTAAGGTACACATCGATAACATGTATATCAAATATACCTTTCACTTTGCCATTATTCTTATCCGCCAAATACTTGGGGCAGTTCCGCTTCCAGTGACCAGTCCCTTTGAAGTAAAAGCACTCAGTCTCGGGCTTAGGTACAGACTTGGGCTTCTTCACTTGGGCAGCAACATGTTTGCCGTTCTTCTTTTAGTTCGCCTTCTTCCCTTTACCCTTTTTCTTCAAACTGGTGGTCTTGTTGACCATAAACACTTGATGCTCCTTCTTGATTTCTACCTCCGCAGCCTTTAGCATTGCGAAGAGCTCGGGAATTGTCTTATCCATGCCTTGCATATTATAGTTCATCACGAAGCTCTTGTAGCTTGGTGGCAGTGATTGAAGAACTCTATCAATGACACTATCATCAGGAAGATTAACTCCCAGCTGAGTCAAGTGGTTGTGGTACCCATACATTCTGAGTATATGTTCACTGACAGAACTATTCTCCTCCATTTTGCAACTATAGAACTTATTGGAGACTTCATATCTTTCAATCCAGGCATTTTCTTGAAATATTAACTTCAACTCCTGGAACATCTCATATGCTCCATGACGTTCAAAACGTTGTTGAAGTCCCGGTTCTAAGCCGTAAAGCATGGCACACTAAACTATCGAGTAGTCATCAGTTTTGCTCTACCAGACGTTCATAACATCTTGTGTTGCTCCTGCAGCAGGTTTGTCACCTAGCGGTGCTTCCAGGACGTAATTCTTCTGTGCAGCAATGAGGATAATCCTCAAGTTACGAACCCAGTCCGTGTAATTGCTACCATCATATTTCAACTTAGCTTTCTCTAGGAACACATTAAAATTCAACGGAACAAGAGCACGGGCCATCTATCTACAACAACATAGACATGCAAAATACTATCAGGTACTAAGTTCATGATAAATTAAAGTTCAATTAATCTTATTACTAAAGAACTCCCACTTCGATAGACATCCCTCTAATCATCTAAGTGATTACGTGATCCATATCAACTAAACCATGTCCGATCATCACGTGAGATGGAGTAGTTTTCAATGGTGAACATCACTATGTTGATCATATCTACTATATGATTCACGCTCGGCCTTTCGGTCTTAGTGTTCCGAGGCCATATCTGCATATGCTAGGCTCGTCAAGTTTAACCCGAGTATTCTCCGTGTGCAAAACTGGCTTGCACCCATTATATGTGAACGTAGAGCTTATCACACCCGATCATCGCGTGGTGTCTCGGCACGACAAACTGTAGCAACGGTGCATACTCAGGGAGAACACTTGTACCTTCAAATTTAGTGAGAGATCATCTTATAATGCTACCGCCGAACTAAGGAGAATAAGATGCATAAAGGATAAACATCACATGCAATCAATATAAGTGATATGATATGGCCATCATCATCTTGTGCCTTTGATCTCCATCTCCAAAGCACCGTCATGATCACCATCGTCACCGGCTTGACTCCTTGATCTCCATCGAAGCATCGTTGTCGTCTCGCCAACTATTGCTTCTACGACTATTGCTACCGCTTAGTGACAAAGTAAAGCAATTACATGGTGATTGCATTTCATACAATAAAGCGACAACTATATGGCTCCTTTCAGTTGCCGATAACTCTGTTACAAACCATGATCATCTCATACAATAAAATTTAGCATCATATCTTGACCATATCACATCACAACATGCCCTGCAAAAACAAGTTAGACATCCTCTACTTTGTTGTTGAAAGTTCTACTTGGCTGCTACGGGCTTTTAGCAAGAACCGTTCTTACCTACGCATCAAAAACCACAACGCGGTATAGTGATTGCTTTTTGATCTTCAGAAAGAACCCTGTTCATTGAATCCGATTCAACTAATGTTGGAGAAACTGACACCCACTAGCCACCTGTGTGCGAAGCACATCGGTAGAACCAGTCTCGTGTAAGCATATGTGTAATTTCGGTCTGAGCCGCTTCGTCCAACAATACCGCTGAATCAAGAATCAACAAGTGACGGCAAGCAATATGTATATACCCACGCCCACAACTCCTTTGTGTTCTACTCATGCATATAACATCTACGCATAGACCTGGCTCGGATGCCACTGTTGGGGAACGTAGTAATTTCAAAAAAAAAGTCCTACGCACATGCAAGATCCATCTAGGTGATGCATAGCAACGAGAGGGGATAGAGTGTTGTCTACATACCCTTGTAGACCGTAAGCGGAAGCATTATGACAACATGGTTGATGTAGTCATACGTGAAAGGATCGAGATGGACCTAGAGGGGGGTGAATAGGTACAAATACAAATTTTAATTGTTACTTGGGAATTTCAGGCAATAGTACGGAATATGAAAGTGAGCCTAACAATTGCAAGTGTGATGCTAAGAGCTAAACAAGATAATCAAGTAATACAAGTAGATGAGTAAGCTAGCACAATATGATATAGGTAAGTGCAGACGAGACAAGTAACCACAAGTAGAGAGTTAAGGTTAGGGATAACCGCAACTCTGAGAGACGAGGATGTAAGCCGATGTTCACTTCCTTGGAGGGAAGTTACGTCACCATTTAGAGAGGTGGGTGTTACCACGAAGGCACACCAACGCCACGAAGGCTCACCCTATTCTATCTTTGAGACAACACCACGAAGGCGTTTCTCAACCACTAGTGGTAGACCTTGGGGTGGTCTCCAAACCCTCACAAACTTTTCCGGGGGTAATCACAAGGGTCGATTCCTCTCCGAAAGACTCCTACCGCCTAGGAGTCTCCAACCTCCAAGAGTAACAAGAACGATGGGGAAAAGCTCAATACTTGCTTAAGTCACAAATTCCTTTGGTGCAAAGAAGGGGAAGGAGTGAATCTATCACTTGATAGGACAATTTCTCTCAAATGCTCTCAAATCCCTTGGGGATCTAAGATTTGGTGTGGAGGAGTGAGAGAGAGTGTGTAATGTGTTGTAGGGTTTGTTCAAAGTGAGTGGTCAACCCTATCCTGTGGGGAAAGAAAGCTATATATAGTGGTAGTGAAAAGCTAGTCGTTTGGCCACATAAGGCACAGGAGTTGCCGGACGTCCGGTGGGTACCGGACGATCGGTTACACAGATAGGACCGGACGTCCGGCAGGGCGGCCGGTCGTCCGGTGGCTGGGACACCAACCGGGGACACATGTGAGGAGTGAGGCGCACAAGCAGTGGACATCCGGAAGGCGCCGGACGTCTGGAGCCCGGACGTCCGGTGTTGTCGGAAATCCGTTAATTGTAGTTCTGTTGGACTGCACCTGATATCCGGAGATGAGCGGACATCCGGTGTGACCGGTCTTCCGCTAATATCAGTGCTGTGATGACTCACCGGACAACCGGAGAGAGTCGGATGTCTGGTTGGTTGAGAGAGGCCGGACATCCGTAGACTTCGGACGTCCGGTGAAAGTTGGACCTTTTAGCTTAGAAACATACTACCATTTTTGCACAAGTTAGAGGAAGAATTTTGAGATGGTATGAGAGGGAATTTTGTGGTTTTGAGCAAGTTCTTTCGCGAAATCCATCGATCCCCTCTTAATAGTGCGGGATCCCTACACTCAAGAGCAAACCGAAAACAAGGAGCCGAAGCTTTTTATCTTTGTCTTGTGTCTCTGCTCTTGAGTGATATATGTTTTTATGTCTGTAGTCATGATCCACACACACACATAGCCCTTGGGACATAATCCTAAGAAATACTCGATAAACATGATTAGTCCCAATATGCATGTTGTCATCAACATCAAAATATGATTAAGGGCATGATTGCATTTTCAATCTCCCCCTTTTTGGTAGTTGATGACAACATACATGCACTTTTTAGAATAAAGCTTTGAATATCGAAAGAATTTAAAAACATTGAATATCGAAGGATTTGTTGCGGAGCTCCCCCTCAATATGTGCAATAACTAATAGGTAAGCATGAAGAGAGAGCTCCCCCTCAATATGATACCAACACAACCGAAACTCATACACAAGATAATCAAGATAACATCAGATTTAGAATAGGCTTCACAAAGATTCATCACTCATAGCATATAACATAAGTCGGTACAAACATATCGAAACATATCATAAGTTCAATAACAGGTTTATCACATAGCATGAGTTCGATAACAAGATAATAAGATAATATCATAGCATCATATCACATAAATAAGTGCCTACTCCCCCTTGGCAGCAAATACCCAAAAGGAGGTGTCATAACAGCATCAAAGAGCATCATCGTCGTCATCATCATGAGCACCACTACCACCAGCCTCGTCAAGGAAGTCAGCCCACTCAGGACCCGAAGGAAAGCTGAAGTCAAAAGGTGGATCATCAGGAAGACGTTCATCGTCACTCACATCGTAAACTCCGGAGTCTCTCAGACGAGCCTTCAAAGCATTCTTGGAGGTGACCAAGCGTGTGACAACGTCATGATTTTGAGAGCAATGAAAGGTAAACATCTTCATCATGGCAGAGTGAGCTTTCCCTAGAAAGCGAGAGATGCGACCAAAAGGTGCGGAGCCGGAAGAAGTAGACCGAGTGGCGGAAGAAGGAACACTAGCTGGGGTATGACGAGTAGGAGCAGAAGAGTCCTTGGGAACCCAATCATCCACCATGTGAGATGGAATGACCCACCGTTTGTGCAAGTGAGTGCGGGCAATGGGAAACGGATCAACACTCTCGATAAATGCCTGAATAAAGGGGGCATGAGGAAAGGCTCGCTTGTGTTGAAAACAGGCCAGACGGATCTCATGCCACGGAAAATGAGGGATATTTATCTTCCCTGTGGGAGACACATAGAGGCGATACATGAGATCAATGCAGTAGCTGTTACATGACCCCTTGTCACCCATCTTGGGATATATGGTGCGAATAAGACACTGAAAAATGATGTAGAAGGGTGAGCGCCAAATTGAAACTTGGTTCATGCCCTTTTGTTTCTCCTGATTAGACATTTCACTTATGGGCTTGAGAAGATCCGCACAGACCTCTATGCCCTTGGGCCTATGGTTAGGGTCATCCTTATGGATTTTGAACCCTGTGTCAGGAAAACCCAGAGCAGCAACAAATTGAGCATAGGATGTCGTGAGCATGGTGTCGGAGGTCATCCAAGTGACAGTTTTATCGGGACCAAAGTAACAAGTGGCATAGAATTGATGAATTGCAGCATGGTTAAAATCATGCTAGAATTCAAATGGTGCAGCAGGACTGGACGACTCAATGAGCTCAATAGCTCCCGGATATTTCGCTGGATGAGTGCGGATATGCTCTAAGTCGATGCACATATGGATAGATAAACCTTTAGGAATGACTATAGTGGTGAAAATGTTGGCTCGGACATTTGTGCGAAAACGAGCATCCTGTGAATCGCTAAGAACAGTGAATTGATCTACATCACGACGAAGCTTAAGGTAAGAAGCGACGGGAACCTCATTGAACTGTTTAATGATGCGGCCGTGAAGGAGTGGAGGTTCAAGAGATATGCGACGTGCATCACCTTGAGGTTGTACCGGAGGAGGAGGAGGCTTGAATGTGGGCTGACGAGTTCCAGGCTTGGGTGCAGTGGTGCGAACAGCAACATAAGCGGGTTCCTCAATTTCTTCCAATTCATCCTCGTAGTCGGATTCTTCCATCGAAGAGGCGCTAGTGGAGCTGCGAGGGTGAGCGACACGCTTCCGAGGACGAGCGTGCTCCTGCGAATCATCGGACCCACCACGACGAGATGGACGAGAGCCCCCAGCGGTGACCTGCTTGCGAGCAGAGTGCCTTTGTCCATGGCATTGCTACCTAGGGAAGGAGAGGACTCCAAACCTTAACAATCGCCATAGATCAAGAAGGTTAGAGCAATGGGGGGAAGGAAAATAGCAGTTGCTACCTCAGGAGGTCGAGGAGAAGATGCGACGGAGAAGAGGTTTCCCCCGACGCCGGCCGGGTCAAGAGAAGGGCGGCCGAAGGTCCGGCGACAGCCGGAAGGGCCCAACGGGGTCCCGGCGACAAGGGGCCCAGCCCGTGAACGCAGCAAGGAGAGAGTGTGGCGGCGACAGCGAGAGGATGAGTGGAGAGAAATTAGGTTTAGAGACGACCGGACCGCACGCCCCAGTATATATAGGTGGGCGAGAAACGTACCGGACATCCGGTGTGAACCGGATGTCCGGGACCTGAGAGGGAAACCTGATACGAGAAGTAGCGGACGATTGGCAAAAACGGACATCCGACGCGTTTAGACAGAGCAGTAATTAACGGAAGTCCGGTTACAGTGGACGACCGACGATAGGGCACCAGAGAAATTTGTACGGATGACGGGTACAGATCGGACGACCGGTGCAAGAGCACCAGAAAGGATTTGACGGACGTCCATTATTGACGGACGTCCGATGGCATTTTTTTATTTAGTATCTTTTCGAGGAAGACTAGGGTGCCATAGTTGGTGCTAATGACAATGATGGAGAGATGATGAGTGAAATATGTAGTAGGATGCAAGGACACCCAAGGTGAAGCAATGAGTTTCCTAAACCAACAATAATAAACACACATACTGCTCACATGTTGTTCTAATGACAAGGCGGTGGCTGATGCCACCATGTATGAGTATACGTGACATGACACTGCAAAGATTTGAACTTTGGGTCCATAATCACTATGCCATCATTGAAGGCGCCATAGTTAGAGTAACATGGTAGCTTTGAGAGTGTTTGTTCTTTTTATGCATTTCATAGGGTGAGAGAACGCATGAGTTGAGTGTCTCCCCCTAAATATATGCCTACATAGAGACAGGACATTATGACAATGCATGCATGAGTACTAGTTTTCACATAATGTTGTCAAGCTCCAAGATACCAAGTTCATGCCTAAGTTGACAAAATCTTGCCTCATCCAATGGCTTGGTGAAAATATCTGCAAGTTGCATATCTGTGCCAACATGAGCAATGTCAATATCACCCTTCTCCACATGATCTCTCAGGAAGTGGTACCTAATGTCAATGTGCTTGGTGCGGGTATGATCTTTGGGGTTCTCAGCAATATTAATGGCACTTTCATTATCACATAGAAGAGGCACATGTCTATAGGTGATATCATAATCCTTCAAAGTTTGCCTCATCCATAGTAACTGAGTTGCACAACTGGCGGTTGCAATATATTCAGCTTCGGCAGTGGAGAGGGCAACACAATTTTGCTTCTTCGAGGACCAACTTCAAGGAGCGTCCAAGAAATTGACATGCACCGGAGGTGGATTTACAATCCACTTTGTCTCCAGCCCAATCCGCATCCGTGTACCCAATGAGATCAAACTTAGCATCCTTGGGGTACCATAGACCCAACTTTGGGGTGTGAACAAGGTATCTAAGAATATGCTTAACCGCCTTATGATGGCTTTCCCTAGGGGAAGCTTGAAATCTAGCACACATGCATACACTAAACATGATGTTTGGTCTAGATGCACAAAGATAAAGCAATGAACCAATCATAGAGTGGTATTTAGATGGGTCGAAGGGGATACCGTTTGAGTCTTCAGTGAGTACAGTTTTGGTTGGCATGGGGGTCTTACATGGGCTAGCATCAGACATGCCAAATTTTGCTAGGATATCCTTGAGGTATTTGGCTTGAGACAAGAAAATTCCTTCTTGAAATTGTTGAATTTGAAAACCGAGGAAGAACTTCAAATCTGCATTGAGTGACATTTCAAAATTCTTGGTCATTGATGCCGCAAACTTCTTGCATAAATGAATGTTAGGAGAACCAAAAATGATATCATCTACATAGATTTGTCATAAGATCAAATCACCTTTGTCCCTCTTAGTAAAAAGAGTGGGATCGATCACCCCTCTCACAAAACCATCATCGAGTAGAAACTTCTTAAGATGATCATACCAAGCACGAGGTGCTTGTTTGAGGCCATGCAAAGCCTTATGAAGTTTATACACATAGTCTTTATGATCGGAGTCAACGAACCCAGGTGGTTGTGATACATATACTTCTTCTTGTAGAGGACCGTTAAGGAAAGCACTCTTCACATCCATTTGATGTAATGTAAAGCCATTGAAAGAAGCATAAGCAAGTAAGATGCGAATGGATTTAAGACAGGCAACGGGGGCAAAGGTCTCACCAAAGTCCAAACCTTCAACTTGTGAGTACCCTTGTGCCACTAACCTTGCCTTGTTGCGGATGATTACGCCATTCTCATCTTGCTTGTTCTTGAAAATCCACTTTGTTCCAATGACGTTGTGTTCCGTAGTTGGCCTCTTGACTAATGACCACACTTGATTGCGCTCAAAACTATTCAACTCTTCTTGCATAGCAATAAGCCAATCGTTGTCTATCAACAAATCTTGTACCTTGAGAGGCTCAACACTAAACACAAAAGAGAAGTGAGCACAAAAGTTTGTCAATTGTTTACGAGTGACTCTACCTTCCGATATGTCAGTGAGGATTTTATCAACGTCAACACGACCGGCCACTCGAGGCATGATGGAGGTTAAGGTTTCACGAGGTTCAACTTCATGTCCATCATCCACATCCTCAACATATGGATCATTAATGTGTGGTGGAAAATCTTCTTCTTCTTCTTGCATTTGTTGAGGTTCATTGTCAATGATTGCACTTTCTTATTCTTTCCCTTGAGGATGATCTTGTTCTTGATGATTATCATGAAGAGGAACTTGATCATCATCTTGTACTTGGACTAAGGGCATTGATTGAGTAATAGGTGCTTGTGGTGGTATGGGTGTGGAAGTAGTTTGATGGTGTGTGAGGCCTTCATCTTCTTCTTCATCATCATGAGGGTCTTGTTCCATTGGAAGAAGTGCACCAACACCCATCGTCAAGATATCTTGAGAAGAATCTTCTTCACCTACATCACTTAGATCAACTTGCTCCCCATGGGAGCCATTAAATTCATCAAACACCACGTCACAAGTTTCTACAACACATCCATTGGATTTGTTGTAGACTCTATAGGCATGAGAGTTTGATCCATAACCAACAAATATGCCCTCAATGGTTTTAGATTGAAATTTTCCTAACCGCTCTCTTTTGTTGAGGATGAAGCATTTACACCCAAATACACGAAAGTACTTGACATTTGGCTTGTTCCCGGTTAGGATCTCATATGGAGTCTTTTCCAATATCGTGCGGAGGAAGAGCCGGTTTGAAGCATGACATGCAGTGTTGACGGCCTCGGCCCAAAAACTATGTGGCGACTTGTATTCATCCAACATGGACCTTGCCATCTCCACAAGGGTGCGGTTCTTCCTTTCTGCAACACCATTTTGTTGGGGAGTGTATGGAGCTGAATATTGATGCTCAATCCCTTCATCACTAAGAAATCCTTCCAAGGTGTAATTCTTGAACTCGGAACCATTATCACTTCTTATTTCCATGATTTCTTTGTCAAACTTGCGTTGTGCTTGCTTGGCAAAATCAATGAAGGTGATCTTCGTCTTTTCTTTGGACTTGAGGAAAAAAACCATGTGTATCTTGAGTAATCATCCACAATGACAAGTCCATACTTTTTCCCACCAAGACTATCCCATGAAGGAGGCCCAAACAGATCCACATGAAGGAGCTCCAAAGGCCTTGAAGTAGACACAATATTCTTGGGTGGGTGCTTTGATTGATGTTGCTTCCCGGCTATGCATGCACTACACACATGATCTTTCTCAAAAGAGACATTTGTTAGTCCAAGGATGTGATTTCCTTTAAGAGATCTTGAAGATTTCTCATGCCGACATGGGCTAGCTGGCGACGCCATAGCCACCCCTTGTCGGCCTTGGCAATTAGACAAGTTGCATGGAATGTGCTCTCTTTCGAGAAATCAACCGTGTAAAGGTTTCCATCCAACTCTCCTACAAAGGCCACTTCGAGAGTATCTCTCTTAAAGACTTTCACATCCGTTAGTCCAAATAGTGTATCATAACCAACAGAAGCCAATTAGCGAACAGAAAGCAAATGGTATTTAAGGGATTGGACAAGCATGACATTTGCAAGAGACATGTCATTTGTGATAGCCACCTTAGCCAAACCGAGTACCTGTCCTTTTGATCCTCCACCAAACATAATGCTCATAAATTAAATGGTTGAATAGCTTCCATGAAATCGTAGAGCAACTTGCTATCTCCGGTCATATGATTGGTACATCCACTATCAATCACCCATTTTACTCCACCGAAGAAGGCAACCTACACACAATTATTACTTGGTTAGAGGCACCCATTTTGCAATGGGACCTCTCAAGTTAGTCACAAGGGTCTTAGGGACCCAAATAGCATAAAACCGAAATGCATTTCGAGGACCAACAAACTTTGCACAAACTTCTCCATCCTTAGTCTTACGAAGAACATAGGATGGAGGCATGAACTCTTTTGGCTTGTTGACAGTGGACATGCCCCTTGTGGCCTTCCCACAAACAACCTTACCTTTCTCCTTGTGCCCTTCTCGTACAAAAGTTTCTTTTAGAGGGGTGGTGCACTTTTGAGAGGATGTCTTCTTCTTGCTTGTGCTTGGGTCAAACCCGAGTCCTTCTTTGGCAAATACTTCATTGTGTTGGCTCAACACCTCATTAAGGTTCTTTTGCCCTTGAGCACATGTCATGAGCCCTTTCTCGATTTGAGCTTTGAGAAAGCGATTCTCCTCAAGAATAGATGCTAGATCACTACTACAGTTAGTAGTACAAGCATCAACATTGATAATAGGAGAAGAGTAAGCCTTGGCTAGAGTTTCAAGATAAGTAAGCTTGAGTGTCTCAAAACTCTTTGTGAGAAGGGTGAGCTCTTCTTCCTTGGTCTTGTGGGACACGGATAGGAGCTCACAATCCTTAGAGAGAGAAGCATTAGACTTTACAAGCTTACTTTTATCATTCATCAACTCTTCACAAGATTCGATAGCCTTTTTCAAGGAGGCAAGATCTCTAGTATGAACATCAATGTTTGCACCAATTTTTAAGCATAGTTCATCATTGCGTGCTTCCTCATATTGGACTTTCCGCTCAAGGATTTCATATTTTTCCTTTTCCTCGGTGACGAGGGTTTCGAGTTCCTTAATGGAAATGGTGTGCTTACTCACCATGTCCATAAGCATATGAAACATAGTGAGCTTCTTTCCTTTAAGAGAGCACATGAACTTATTTAGTTTAGCAAGCATAGGATCATTTATATCATCATCCTCATACCTATCCTCCGCATCAAGATACTCATCACTAGGAGGAGGAGTGAAAATAGGAGGGTTTGATCGTGGGGTTACCTTGACCTTGTCAGGAGAGTGTTGGTCCTCTCCATCTTCTACCACGGCCTTCGCCATGAGACACTTGTGAGTGTTGCCCTTGTAATCCTTCATGTAGTTGTAGGTGACAACTTCACCACTCTTGTTGACTAGCCTCAATGTGTTTTGAGAATCTTGAGCAACTCCGGCAACACCACTAACATCATCCGGATCGGATTCTTCTTGAGAAACCATTGCTTTCCCATCTCTCTTCTTGAGCTTGGAGTTCAAAGGATTTGGCAACTTCTTCTTAGGAAAGGTCTTGGGAAACCTTGGTTTATCTTCTCTCTTCTCATAAGGGCACTCATTGGAGAAGTGGTTGGTTTATTCACAGTTGTAGCATTTTCTTACTTTCTTCTTTTGAAACTGTCCCTTGAATTTTCCCGCTAAACTTCTTGACAAAGAGAGCCATGTCTTCATATGAAGGGCCCTCATCGGATTCAACCTCATCACCATCTTCTTCTTCACTTTGCTCATCTTCACATACATGCTTGGCCTTCAATGCAAGATTGATCTTCGACGATGGAGTACCATGCATGGCAAGATGTTTTGTAGCATTTGCCTTTGACTCTTCAAATAGTTGGAAAGTGGATATGATGTCATATGTAGTCATTTCCTTGAAGGCATGGTGTTGTCTTATGTCCCATACCATCTGATGGTGATATGGAGCAAGCGCGTGGAGCAACTTGTCCACAAGGAATCACTTAGTCATGTTAAATCCATCTTGTGTCTTGTCACACTCACATGACTCAATATCAGTGGTGAGAGTCATGAGACGCTCAAGGAGTTGATTTGGAGTTTCACCTTTCTCCATACAAAAGTTTTGCAATTGCCCCTTGGCAATTTCATATTGAGCACTCCGGAGGGTGGAGGTACCGGTCTTGGATCTTATAATACTTTCCCATAATTCCTTGGCACTTGTGATGTGTATGAAAGGTCTCCTTTGCTTTTCAACCATACCTTTCCTTATACACATGATTGTCATGTCATTGAGATTCTTGTCATAAATTTCTCTTGGTGTAGGATTCTTTGGATCAACCACATGGTAACCATACTCCAAGATCTCTAGCATCTCATCGTTTCCAAATCGAAGATGATCCTGCATAGCAACTCTCCACAAAGAAAAATTGGAAGTGGAGTCAAGTAAAGGAGGTTTGCCTTGAGAGTTATATTTTGGTTTCTCAACTTGGGGTCTTGCATAAAGCCAAGGAACACTAGAGTGTTCATTGCTAAGAGGTTGTTGACCAAGTGACGGAGTAGGCACAGTTGGTCTTGAAGCCGCACCACCCGAAAGTGGTGCAAGCACCGTGGACAATGTGGCTATACTCATTTGGACCAAGGCCTCTACAGAAGCATCATGCTCCTCCTTTTGCTTAGCAAGGGCCCATTCTAGATCCTCAAAAGTAAAGGTCTTGACTTCAGAAGAAGCCTCGCCTTTATCCTTCGGATCTACAACAAGGGGAGTCCCATCGGGGTTCATCTCGCTCTAGGGCGGTTAAGCCACAAGAATAGAGCACGAGGCTCTGATACCAATTGAAAGGATCGAGATGGACCTAGAGGGGGGGGGTGAATAGGTACAAATACAAATTTTAATTGTTACTTGGCAATTTTAGGCAATAGTACGGAATATGAAAGTGAGCCTAACAATTGCAAGTGTGATGCTAAGAGCTAAACAAGATAATCAAGTAATACAAGTAGATGAGTAAGCTAGCACAATATGATATAGGTAAGTGCAGACGAGACAAGTAACCACAAGTAGAGAGTTAAGGTTAGGGATAACCGCAACTCTGAGAGATGAGGATGTAAGCCTATATCACTTCCTTGGAGGGAAGCTACGTCACCGTTTAGAGAGGTGGGTGTTACCACGAAGGCACACCAACGCCACGAAGGCTCACCCTATTCTCTCTTTGAGACAACACCACGAAGGCGTTTCTCAACCACTAGTGGTAGACCTTGGGGTGGTCTCCAAACCCTCACAAACTTTTCTGGGGTTAATCACAAGGGTCGATTCCTCTCCGAAAGACTCCTACCACCTAGGAGTCTCCAACCTCCAAGAGTAACAAGAACGATGGGGAAAAGCTCAAGACTTGCTCAAGTCACAAATTCCTTTGGTGCAAAGAAGGGGAAGGAGTGAATCTATCACTTGATCGGACAACTTCTCTCAAATGCTCTCAAATCCCTTGGGGATCTAAGATTTGGTGTGGAGGAGTGAGAGAGAGTGTGTAATGTGTTGTAGGGTTTGTTCAAAGTGAGTGCTCAACCCTATCCCATGGGGAAAGAAAGCTATATATAGTGGTAGTGAAAAGCTAGCCGTTTGGCCACTTAAGGCACAGGAGCTGCCGGACGTCCAGTGGGTACCGGACGACCGGTTGCACAGATAGGACCGGACATCCGGCAGGGCGGCCGATCGTCCGGTGGCTGGGACACCAACCGGGGACACATGTGAGGAGTGAGGCGCACAGGCAGTGGACATCCGGAAGGCGCCGGTCGTCTGGAGCCCGGACGTCCGGTGTTGTCGGAAATCCGTTAATTGTAGTTTTGTTGGACAGCACCAGATATCTGGAGATGAGCGGACGTCCGGTGACCGGACATCCGGTGTGACCGGTCTTCCGCTAATATCAGTTCTGTGAAGACTCACCGGACGACCGGAGAGAGTCGGATGTCTATTTGGTTGAGAGAGGCCGGACATCCGTAGACTTCGAACGTCCGGTGAAAGTTGGACCTTTTAGCTTAGAAACATACTACCATTTTTGTACCAGTTAGAGGAAGAATTTTGAGATGGTATGAGAGGGAATTTTGTGGTTTTGAGCAAGTTCTTTCGCGAAATCCGTCGATCCCCTCTTAATAGTGCGGGATCCCTACACTCAAGAGCAAACCAAAAACAAGGAGCCGAAGCTTTTTATCTTTGTCTTGTGTCTCTGCTATTGAGTGATATATGTTTTTATGTCCGTAGTCATGATCCACACACACACATAGCCCTTGGGACATAATCCTGAGAAATACTCGATAAACATGATTAGTCCTAATATGCATGTTGTCATCAACATCAAAATATGATTAAGCGCATGATTGCACTTTCAATACGTCTTCACGATCCAACCGATCCTAGTACCGAAGGTATGGCACCTCCGTGATCTGCACACGTTCAGCTCCGTGATGTCCCATGAACTCTAGGTGCAGCTGAGGTCAAGGGAGAGTTTCGTGAGCACGACGGCGTGATGATGGTGATGAAGTTACCGACACAGGGCTTCGCCTAAGCACTACAACGATATGACCGAGGTGGAAATCTTTGGAAGGGGGCACTGCACATGGCTAAACAATCAACTTGTGTGTCTACGGGGTGCCCCCCTCCCCCATATATAAAGGAGGGGAGGAGGAGGCCGGCCGGCCCTAGAGGGCGTGCCAAGGGGGGAGGAATCCTCCTCCTAGTAGGAGTAGGATTCCTCCTTTCCTAGTCCTACTAGGAGGGGGAACGAAGGAGAGGGGGAGGGAGAGGGAAAGAGGGGTCACGCCCCCCTCCCCTAGTCCAATTCGGACTCCCTTGGGGGGCTCCACCTCCTGGCTGCTGCCCTCTCTCTCCCCTAAAGCCTACTAAGGGCCCAATAACTTCCCGGGGGGGTTCCGGTAACCCTCTGGCACTGTTTTATCTGAAACCTCCCGGAACACTTCCGGTGTCCGAACATAGCCGTCCAATATATCAATCTTTATGTCTCGACCATTTCGAGACTCCTCGTCATGTCCGTGATCACATCCGGGATTCTGAACTACCTTCGGTACATCAAAACACATAATCTCATAATACTAATTGTCACCGAACGTTAAGCGTGCGGACCCTATGGGTTTGAGAACTATGTAGACATGACCGAGACTCATCTCCAGTCAATAACCAATAGCGGAATCTGGATGCTCATATTGGTTCCTGCATATTCTACGAAGATCTTTATCAGTCAAACCGCATAACAGCATACATTGTTCCCTTTGTCATTGGTATGTTACTTGCCTGAGATTCGATCGTCGGTATCTCAATACCTAGTTCAATCTCGTTACCGACAATTCTCTTTACTTGTTCCGTGATGCAACATCATGTAACTAACTCATTAGTCACATTGCTTGCAATGCTTATAGTGATGTGCATTACCGAGAGGGCCCAGAGCTACCTCTCTGATACACGGAGTGACAAATCCTAATCTTGATCTATGCCAACTCAACAAACACCATCGAAGACACCTTTAGAGCATCTTTATAATCACACAGTTACGTTGTGACATTTGATAGCACACTAAGTGTTCCTCTGGTATTCGGGAGTTGCATAATCTCATAGTCATAGGAACATCTATAAGTTATGGAGAAAGCAATAGCAGTAAACTAAACAATCAAAGTGCTAAGCTAACGGATGGGTCAAGTCAATCACATCATTCTCTAATGATGTGATCTCGTTCATCAAGTGACAACTCTTGTCCATGGCTAGGAAACTTAACCATCTTTGATTAACGAGGTAGTCAAGTAGAGGCATACTAGTGACACTTATTTTGTCTTTGTATTCACACATTTACTAAGTTTCCGGTTAATAAAATTCTAGCATGAATAATAAACATTTATCATGATATAAGGAAATATAAATAACAACTTCATTATTGCCTCTAGGGCATATTTCTTTCAACTGCTATCTAGGGATAGCAACAGCGTCGGTCTGCAACACGCGCTGCTGCTAATAGCTGCAGTGCCCTTGAACAAAGAGCGCTATTGCTAAGAACACGCTGCTGCTAAATCTATACCCCGCACTACTGTTATTAGTTTTTGAATTATTTTTTCTGCTCCATATTTTGTGCTGCTGAATTTTGTTTAGGGCTTTATACAATAATCTCTAGCATATCATACACATACAAATGTAATCATAGCAGATACATAAAAATAGTCTCATCAAATTGGGTCATCATCATAATCATCATCCAACACAAAGTGGTCTCTCGTCATCATCTCAAAAATAGCGATACAAGTCTCGAATACTTGCAACTACATCGTCATCCATCTAAACAATGATATACGCAAGAAGAGCTATCACTATGAGTGAGAGCGGAACTATGCAGCACATGAGGCAGTGGTTACGAGTCCTCTCTCGCGCTAGCGTGAACCTCAAGTAACTAGCTTCCGCTTCTTGTCTGCTTTTGAAGCCTTTATGGCTGGCGCTCAAGAACCCATCCACTTGCATCTGACACTCAGGCCACTCGTCGTACACTCCCGGAACCTTCCCCCTGTACATGACATAGCACTGCTTCTTTGCCATCAAGAATCTAGGTACCTGTTAGAGATGCATCTTCATCAAGAGAATGTACGACCATATGCAACAAAATATACTAGAGCAACACGAAAAAGAAAGGGTTAGCAACTAGATGCAACATGTAGTACGCAAACTAATTAACTAGAGGTACGCAGGTCATCGTACCCAAACTAACAAAGTAGCGTTACGCAAGTTTGGCAAGGACCATGGACATCACAAAGTTTCATCGCTACAGAATGTATACAAGTTCAACCGACACATATCATCATCATTGGCATCATAAATCACTAGAAGTTCCATCCTTCCATATCATCAAGGATGGACCCTATGGCGTGAGGTCATGACGCTGCCTGTCTATGCGAGTTCGAACGTGTGCTCGCGATATAGGGCCGTGGTGGAACATCCCCTTCTCATCGATGGCTTCTTTCATGATGATCGTCGCAATGTCCCTTTGGATGCGACAGAAGTCATCTCTAAGTTTATAATCCGCTTCTCCACGAGATTCTACCCACTTGCGGATATGATCATCGTTTCTGCTTGTCATGCAAAGCTTTTGGTGATCCGTGCTGAACTCAATGATGAGATGGTGGAGGTAGAATCCATCTTTCTTGCTTGGTTTTGGGACATGGATGCAGCAGAAGTTTGTTTTATGGGAGAAACCCAACTTCTTGTTCCCTTGTTTCCTGATCTGCAGGTGGCCACCCCTAATGTTGAAGCCTTGGAGAGCATCATCTAGAATATTCATTATGTGGGTGTAGTCCTTCTTCTCGTAGTTTCTGGTAGGGTCAAAATACACGGTGTGGGGGACTCGTGGGTAAAGAACGATATGGACGGCGTGCCCGTTGCTGTGGGGAAAAAGACACCTCAAATTATTCTCCATATGAGCGAGAAGGAATGATTGAAATGTACAAAAGGGTTGTCCGGAATAGACTTACTTTGGATGATAAGGCAAGAGGACAATTTCCTGGTCCTTATTCTGTACCATGAAGTTTTGGAGGTACTCCCTAGTAGTTTCATGCTCAAAGTCGCCGAGACTCAAGAAGGACTCGTGCATGTAGTACAGATCCGCCACACAGATTTGCGAGACTTCTTCTCTCTTCAGGACCGAGCTCATATGTAGCGCAAAAAGGCGAACGATTGTAAAATCAAGCCGCCTTGTCAGAAACATCTCGAAGATATGGTCAAACTGCAGGAAGAACACCTCCACAAGCCGTGTGTCGACGTAGCACTTCCCCTCAGGCACACGAGCCGCGTATGTTGGATATCGTGGATCCTTTGAGGCTAGTAGGATTTTCTCAATCGATGATACTGTTGGAAATATGCCCTAGAGGCAATAATAAAAGCATTATTATTATATTTCCTTGTTCATGATAATTGTCTTTATTCATGCTATAATTGTGTTATCCGGAAATCGTAATACATGTGTGAATAATAGACACCAACATGTCCCTAGTAAGCCTCTAGTTGACTAGCTCGTTGATCAACAGATAGTCATGGTTTCCTGACTATGGACATTGGATGTCATTGATAACGAGATCACATCATTAGGAGAATGATGTGATGGACAAGACCCAATCCTAAACATAGCACAAGATCGTATAGTTCGTTTGCTAGAGTTTTCCAATGTCAAGTATCTTTTCCTTAGACCATGAGATCGTGTAACTCCCGGATACCGTAGGAGTGCTTTGGGTGTACCAAACGTCACAACGTAACTGGGTGACTATAAAGGTATACTACGGGTATCTCCGAAAGTGTCTGTTGGGTTGACACGGATCAAGACTGGGATTTGTCACTCCGTATGACGGAGAGGTATCACTGGGCCCACTCGGTAATGCATCATCATAATGAGCTCAAAGTGACCAAGTGTCTGGTCACGGGATCATGCATTACGGTACGAGTAAAGTGACTTGCCGGTAACGAGATTGAACGAGGTATTGGGATACCGACGATCGAATCTCGGGCAAGTAACATACCGATTAATTGAATGAATCTCGGGCAATCTCGGGCAAGTAAAGGGAATTGTATACGGGATTGATTGAATCCTCGACATCATGGTTCATCCGATGAGATCATCGAGGAGCATGTGGGAGCCAACATGGGTATCCAGATCCCGCTGTTGGTTATTGGCCGGAGAGTCGTCTCGGTCATGTCTACGTGTCTCCCGAACCCATAGGGTCTACACACTTAAGGTTCGGTGACGCTAGGGTTGTAGGGATATGTATATGCAGTAACCCGAATGTTGTTCGGAGTCCTGGATGAGATCCCGGACATCACGAGGAGTTCCAGAATGGTCCGGAGGTAAAGAATTATATATAGGAAGTGCTATTTCGGCCATCGGGACAAGTTTCGGGGTCACCGGTATTGTACCGGGACCACCGGAAGGGTCCCGGGGGTCCACTGGGTGGGGCCACCTGCCCCGGGGGGCCACATGGGCTGTAGGGGGTGCGCCTTGGCCCATATGGGCCAAGGGCACCAGCCCCAAGAGGCCCATGCGCCAAGAGATAAGGAAGGGAAGAGTCCCAAAGGGGGAAGGCACCTCCTAGGTGCCTTGGGGAGGAGGGATTCCTCCCTTGGCCGCCGCCCCCCTAGGAGATTGCATATCCTAGGGCCGGCGCCCCCCCCCCCTAGGCTCCCTATATATAGTGGGGGAAGGAGGGCCTCTCACCCCACGCCTTTGGTGCCTCCCTCTCCCTCTCCAACACATCCTCCTCCTCCATAGAGCTTAGCGAAACCCTGCCGGAGTACTGCAGCTCCTCCACCACCACGCCGTCGTGCTGCTGCTGGAGCCATCTTCCTCAACCTCTCCTTCCCCTTGCTGGATCAAGAAGGAGGAGACATTACGCTGACCGTACGTGTGTTGAACGCGGAGGTGTCGTCCGTTCGGCGCTAGGATCTCCGGTGATTTGGATCACATCGAGTACGCCTTCCTCATCCCCGTTCTTTGAACGCTTCCGCGCGTGATCTACAAAGGTATGTAGATGCAATCCGATCACTCGTTGCTAGATGAACTCCTAGATGGATCTTGGTGAAACCGTAGGAAATTTTTTGTTTTCTGCAACATTCCCCAACAGATACGTCTCCAACGTATCTATAATTTTTGATTGTTACATGCTATTATATTATCAACCTTGGATGTTTTATATGCATTTATATGCTATTTTATATGATTTTTGGGACTAACCTATTAACCTAGAGCCCAGTGCCAGTTTCTGTTTTTTTCTTGTTTTAGAGTATCTCAGAAAAGGAAAATCAAACGGAGTCCAATTGACCTGAAACTTCACGGAACTTATTTTTGGACCAGAAGAAGCCCACGGAGTATCAGAGTTGGACCAGGAGAGTCCCGGGCTACCCACGAGGGTGGGGGGCATGCCCACCCCCCTAGGCGCACCCCCTGCCTCGTGGACAGCCCGGAGGTCCACCGACGTACTTCTTCCTCCTATATATACCCATATATGCTAAAAACTTCGAGGAGCACAATAGATCGGGAGTTCCGCCACCAGAAGCCTCCGTAGCCACCAAAAACCAATCTAGACCCGTTCCGGCACCCTGCCGGAGGGGGAATCCTCTCCGGTGGCCATATTCATCATCCCGGTGCTCTCCATGACGAGGAAGGAGTAGTTCTCCCTCGGGGCTGAGGGTATGTACCAGTAGCTATGTGTTTGATCTCTCTCTCTCTCGTGTTCTTGAGGTGGTACGATCTTGATGTATCGCGAGCTTTTCTATTATAGTTGGATCTTATGATGTTTCTCCCCCTCTACTCTCTTGTAATGGATTGAGTTTTCCCTTTGAAGTTATCTTATCGGATTGAGTCTTTAAGGATTTGAGAACAATTGATGTATGTCTTGCGTGGGATTACCATGGTGACAATGGGTTATTCTATTGATTCACTTGATGTATGTTTTGGTGATCAACTTGCGGGTTCCGCCCATGAACCTATGCATAGGGTTGGCACACATTTTCGTCTTGACGCTCCGGTAGAAACTATGGGGCACTCTTTGAAGTACTTTGTGTTGGTTTGAATAGATGAATCTGAGATTGTGTGATGCATATCGTATAATCATACCCGCAGATACTTGAGGTGACATTGGAGTATCTAGGTGACATTAGGGTTTTGATTGATTTGTGTCTTAAGGTGTTATTCTAGTATGAACTCTAGGATAGATTGAACGGAAAGAATAGCTTCATGTTATTTTACTACGGACTCTTGAATAGATCGATCAGAAAGAATAACTTTGAGGTGGTTTCGTACCCTACCATAATCTATTAGTTTGTTCTCCGCTATTAGTGACTTTGGAGTGACTCTTTGTTGCATGTTGAGGGATAGTTATATGATCCAATTATGGTATTATTGTTGAGAGAACTTGCACTAGTGAAAGTATGAACCCTAGGCCTTGTTTCAATGCATTGCAATACCGTTTGTGCTCACTTTTATCATTAGTTACCTTGCTATTTTTATATTTTCAGATTACAAAAACCTATATCTACTATCCATATTGCACTTGTATCACCATCTTTTTGCCGAACTAGTGCACCTATACAATTTACCATTGTATTGGGTGTGTTGGGGACACAAGAGACTCTTTGTTATTTGGTTGCAGGGTTGCTTGAGAGAGACCATCTTCATCCTACGCCTCCTACGGATTGATAAACCTAAGGTCATCCACTTGAGGGAAATTTGCTACTGTCCTACAAACCTCTGCACTTGGAGGCCCAACAACGTCTACAAGAAGAAGGTTGTGTAGTAGACATCAAGCTCTTTTCTGGCGTCGTTGCCGGGGAGGCAAGGAAAGTGGCACTAACACCCCGTCAACTAAGCTCTTTTCTGGCGCCGTTGCCGGGGAGGTTAGCGCTTGAAGGTATATCTTTAGATCTTGCAATCGAATCTTTTTGTTTCCTGTTTTAGCACTAGTTTAGTTTATAAAAGAAAACTACAAAAAAATATGGAATTAAGGGTACCTCATATGCTTCATCTTTTTAGTATCTATCATGAAAATAAGGATTCCGATAATTGTGCTCAAGTGCTAGAAGAAGAATGCATTAGAATGTTTTGCACTAAATATTTGAATGATGAGCATGATTGCAATGTTGTTAGTATGAATTCCTTGAATATCCATGATGCTAATGACCACAAGCTTGGGGAAGCTATGTTTGATGAAGATGATATTTTCTGTCTCCCAAGTTTTGATGAGCAAATTTATTATGATGAAAGCATGCCTCCTATTTATGATGATTATATTGATGAAAGTGGATTTGGAGAGGTCGTGACTTTATTTTGTGATGAATCCACTATTTCGGAAGAGGTTCCAATTGATTATGGGAACAAAGTTGCTATCTATGATGATTATTGTGATGACTTGTATGCTATAAAGAATAATGATATCCATGAAACTTGTCATCATGAATTTAATTTTCAATTGGATTATGCCTCACATGATAGTTATTTTGTTGAGTTTGCTCCCACTATTATGATGGGTTGAAACAACTCATGAACGAAGAGAAAACGATGGTTTTAAAATATCTCATTCCTGACAACTTCACTTCATGACTCCTTATGAATCAAGAATGATATACCACCACCTCAAAACATAAGGAAGAACGAATTACACTTCGGAATGCAAGATGATGAATGCTTGAGCTTCTCCAACAAGAATTTTGACAAACACTTCGAGAATGAAAGAAATCCTTGATGAACCACCATGTTGAGCCTTCATGAAGAACTCCGGAAGAAAATAATTAAATCATCTCGAGGAAACAAGAATAAGAATTATATCATGTTTAACCATTCATCAACTTAACTTGATGACAAGCAACGGATGGGCATGCTACTTATTATTATTGAAAGGATTGAGGAGAGATACAGCGCGAACTTCAGAAAATCTTCAATGAACCACCAATATGATTTTGGAAAGAACAACTGAATTAAACGATAACAAAGGAAGATGAATCTTGAACGAACCACCATAAGAATTTGGAAATGAATGAAGAAAGAGAATTCCTCACCGGGAAGAATTGGAAAACGACGAAGATACTTGAGGGAATTTAGATACAAGCGAATGAAGTGATCATCAGCTGACTAGAGAATACTTGAACTATGCACCAGAAGAATTGGGGAATGAGAGCTGAACGTTGAGAACGAATAAATCTTCTAAAATGATGGCCTTCGAATGATCGAGAAAGGAAATAAACTCCTAAAATACTTTAGATGGGTATGAAGAGAATTCTCACAATCGAAAACAATTATGAGGATGGTATGAAGCTAGAACCATGAATCTTCAAGAGAAACGACCGAGATTTAAGAGATACTCTTCTTCGGCCTTCAAATGTTGAGAATGACGATGAGAAACACCACCATGAATTGTTGAGGCACTCCGGAACAACGAAGAATAGAAATTTTGAACCAACGTTGAAAATAATTTGAAAGCGATCTTGGAGAAGGCATTTGACTGATCAAAATTCATTCTTACATCAAACTTTGAAAAGCGTTAGAGAATCACTCTAGAAAATTAGAAGAGTCAGGTAAAAGACTTGTGGGTTAGTGTTGATGACCCACAAGTATAGGGGATCAATTGTAGCTCTTTTCGATAAGTAAGAGTGTCAAACCCGACGAGGAGCAGAAGCAAATGACAAGCGGTTTTCAGCAAGGTAATGTCTGCAAGTGCTGAAACTGTAAGTAACAGAGTAGTTTCATAGAAAGATACTTTGTAACGATCATAGTAGCAAGGTGCAGCGAGGTAGCCAAAAGGACAGGCCAAAATGGTCTCTTATGATAAGCAAAGCGTTCTTGAGGGTACATGGGATTTTCATCTAGTCGCTTTCATCATGTTGGTTTAATTCGTGTTCGGTACTTTGATAATTTGATATGTGGGTGGACCAGTGCTTAGGTGTTGTTCTTACTTGAACAAACCGCCTAGTTATGATTAACCCTCTCGCAAGCATCCGCAACTACGAGAAAAGTATTAAGAATAAAATCTAACCATAGCTTTAAACTTTTGGATCCAATCGGTCCCTTACAGAATAGCGCATCAACTGGGGTTTAAGATTTTGTCACTCTCGCAACCCATCATCTAATTGCTACTCCACAATGCATTCCCTTAGGCCCAAATATGGTGAAGTGTCATGTAGTCGACATTCACATGACACCACTAAGGGAATCACAACATACATACTATAAAATATCGAACACATATCAAGTTCACATGATTACTTGCAACATGATTTCTCCCGTGACCTCAAGAACAAAAGTAACTACTCACAAATGATACTCAAGATCAGAGGGGTATTAAATAGCATATTGGATCTGAACATATAATCTTCCACCAAATAAACCATATAGTAATCAACTACAAGGTGTAATCAACACTACTAGTCACCCACAAGCAACGGTCAATAGTTCCGGTAATAAGATTAAACACAAGAGATGAACTAGAGTTTGAGATGAGATGGTGTTGTTCAAGATGTTGATGGAGATTGCCCTCCCCAATATGGGAGAGTTGTTGGTGATGATGATGACGATGATTTCCCCCTCCGGGAGGGAAGTTCCCCCGGCGGAATTGCCCCGCCGGAGGGCAAAAGTGCTCCTGCCCAAGTTCTGCCTCGAGACGGTGGTGCTCTGTCCCGAAAGTCCTATCCCTATTTTTTCTAGGTCAAAATGACTTATATACCAGAAGATGGGCACTGGAGGTGGGCCTGGGTGAGCATAACCCACCAGGGCGCGCCTGGGCTCCCTTGCGCGCCCAGGTGGGTTGTGCCCACCTGGTGGGCCCCTCTGGTAGTTATTTGCTCCAATATTCATCATATGTTTGATAAAAAATCTCCGTGAAGTTTCAGCTTGTTTGGAGTTGTGCAGAATAGGTGGCCTGACGTGGCTTTCCCAGGTCCAGATTTCCAGCTGCCGGAATTCTCCCTCTTTGTGTATACCTTGCATATTATGAGAGAAAAGGCATTAGAATTACTCCAAAAAGCATTATTATGGATAAAAAATCATAAATAACAGTAGTAAAACATGATGCAAAATGGACGTATCAACTCCCCCAAGCTTAGACCTCGCTTGTCCTCAAGCGAAAAACCGAAATCGAAAAACATGTCCACATGCTTAGAGAGAGAGGTGTCGATAAAAAACAAAATACGGACATAGAAGCATCATCTTCATTATTATAATAGCAACAAACTTAAACATAAGAGTCTTGTCATTGAACTTTTATCATATACTTCTCATGAACAAGTAACAGTTCATCACACAATCGAAGTATAAAGCAAAAACTCAATTATAAACCAACAAACTATGTTCTCAGCCAACTTTGCAACTACAATTCATCATCTTTTCAAGAAGGGTCACGTATCGGAGCCTTTAGGAAAGTCCACATACTCAACCATCATATAGTCTTCTATGATAGGTAACACTCACCGCGTACACATGAGCAAAACGTTTCAACCAGACAGATAGAAAGATAGGGGCTTATAGTTTCGTCTCCCAATGTATTCACCTCAAGGGCGATGTCAACAATAATAACTCATGCTATCTATATTCAATTGGACATATGTGCCTAGATCTTTCCTCACCACATGATGCTTGCCAAAGGAGAAAAATAAAAAGGAATAGAAGGAAAACTTTGACTCTTTGCATAAAAGTAAATACATAAAAGTAAAATATAGGCCCTTCGCAGAGAGAAGCAGAGGTTGCCATGCGCTTATTTGTTTGTATGCTCAACCCCTTAGTGCAAAAGAACGTCATGTTGTATTGCCCCTTGTGATAGCAACCTTTATTATGCAGTCTGTCGCTTTTATTCTTCACCATCACAAGTTCGTATAACGCTCAATTTTCTCTTACACTAAATGATCTCACACTTTTAGAAGCAATTTTTATTGCCTTTTTGCACCGATGACAACTTAATTGAGGGATCTTGCTCAATCCCTAGGTAGGTATGGTGGACTCTTGAAAATAAGATTTGGGTTTAAGGGTTTTTGGATGCACAAGTAGTATCTCTACTTAGTGCGGAATTTTTGGCTAGCAAAGATAGGGGCAAGCACCACATGTTAAACAATCCATGACAATGTGACTACTATGTGAATATAAACAAACATAAACCATTAAGTTGTCTTCCTTGTCCAACGTCAACAATTTTGGCATATAATATTTTGATGAGTGCTCACAATCAGAAAAGATTTCTAGGATAGTATATCTATATGTGAAGCTTCTCTTCCCTTATTAATTCTTTCATGAGTTGCATCATTGACTAATGCTATGTTTGTCAATCTCTAATAAAATTTTCTACTTATACTTTTCCTTATGTGGTGTCATCACCTACCATAATATTAGTATATGATCTTTTTCATAATTTCTTTCCTTTTATTTATTTCCTTTCTCTATTCTTCCTTATTTCTTTTCTTTTAATTTGCAACATGAAAGTAAAGAAAGCAAAACTTAAACTAAACTTTATTATATATCTTGCACAAGATTACAAGGATAGATCACTACGCAAACTCTTGAAAAGAAAGGATCGAACTAAAATTTTATTCATCTAAAGCAAAAGATCAAACTAAAATAAGTAAAGGCAAAAGATAATGGGATGATATGATACCGGGGCACCTCCCCCAAGCTTGGCGGAAGCTAAGGGGAGTACCCATACCCGGTACTCAATTCTCTTTTGGTGATGAAGAAGAAGGTGGTGGTGATGAAGAGATCTTGTCCTTGGATTTCCATGGCAATGGTCCACCATCATAAGGAGGGAGTCTCACGGGTCCTACAACTAGCAGCCAAACTCATACCTTTAAACCTCGCCTCATATTCAAAGACTTGGTTTTGGAGCTCGTAGATTTGGCTTTGGAGAAAGTTGATTTGCTCGTTGAGGGTGAAGACGATGTCCTTCATGTGCTTGTCATCCACCTTGAGATCACGGGAAGGGTCCGTGATCATGAGGTGATTGGCATTGAGTCCATGCTCCACCATCCCCTTGCAGCGGAAGACATCTTGTTCCATAGCTTCAAGCCTGGCCTCCACAGTTCCTGCCCCTTGGGACATGGCACATCGCGGAGGTGAAGCACCCCTTCATACATCTGGATGACTTGAGGTCGATGCACTACCTCCCGCAAATATGGGTTGATGACGTTCTTGAAGAACTTGTCCGTGGAGGAGCTTGAAGCGGCCATGGTAGATGGGATCTGACAGAAAATAGCAAGAAAATAAAACAGAAGATTTCTCCCCGATACGGTGGTCAATAGGTTCGGGGGGTATATAAAGATTTTTATCTTGGGGAACAAGCAAAGTATAGAAAAACAGAGTCCAGAAGGTGTCCCAGGTGGGCACAACCCACTTGGGTGCGCCAGGCAAGCCTGGCGCGCCTTGGTGTCTTGTGCCCACCAGGGTACGCTTCCTGGAAGTTTCTTATTTTCCTATTTTTTAAATATTCCAAAACTGACAAAAAATATTTTTGTGGATTTTTCGAAGTCCGTTTACTTACCGTATCATGTACCTCCTTATTTTCATGATTCTGGAGTGTTCCGAAAGGAATCTTTTATGTGTTCTTCCGGTGTCAAAGTTTGGATAATATTACTTTCAACATTAATGTGCGTACCTGAGATATAATGTTTTATTCGTTGCCTGTTAACAACCTTCTGGTTAGTATGTTCGGCATTATTTATTTTGATGGCTCCAGACCGATAAACCTCCTCGATAACATGGGGTCCTTCCCATTTTGAGAGGAGTTTTCCTACAAAGGATCTAAAACGAGTGTTGTACAAAAGAACATATTCTCCGACTTTAAACTCATGTTTTTGGATTCTTTTATCATGCCATCTTTTAAAATTTTCTTTAAACAACTTAGCATTTTCATAAGCTTGGGTTCACCATTCATCTAAAGAGCTAATATCAAATAACCTCTTTTCACCAGCAAGTTTGAAATCATAATTGAGTTATTTGATTGCTCAATATGCTTTATATTCTAACTCAAGAGGCAAATGACAAGCTTTTCCATAAACCATTTTATAATGAGACATACCCATAGGATTTTATATGTTGTTCTATAAGCCCAAAGTCCATCATCTAATTTCTTAGACCAATTCTTCCTAGACCTATTGACAGTATTTTTAAGATTAAATTTATTTCTCTATTGCTAAGTTCAACTTGACCACTAGACTGAGGATGATAAGGTGATGCAATTCTATGGTTAACATCATACTTGGCAAGCATTTTACAGAAAGCACCATGAATAAAGTATGAACCACCATTAGTCATTAAATATCTAGGGACTCCAAACCTTAGGAAAATAACTTCCTTAAGCATTTTAATAGAGGTTTTGTGATCAGCACTACTAGTTGGAATAGCTTCTACCCATTTAGTAACATAATCAACAGCAACCAAAATATGTGTATACCCATTAGAGGAAGGAAAAGGTCCCATGTAATCAAATCCCCAACATCAAATGGTTCAACAGCAAGTGAATAATTCATAGGCATTTCTTGACGCTTACCGATATTACCTATTCTTTGGCATTCATCAAAAGATAAGATGAACTTACGGGCATCCTTGAAGAGAGTAGGCCAATAAAATCCAGATTGCAATACCTTGTGAGCAGTTCTATCTCCAGCGTGATGCCCTCCATAAGCTTCGGAGTAACATTTCCCTAGGATTTGTCCCTATTCATGCTCAGGTACAAAACATCTAATAATACCATCTACTCCTTTGTAAAGATGTGGGTCATCCCAAAAGTAATGTCTTAGGTCATAGAAGAATTTTTTCTTGTGTTGGTATGTAAAGCTAGGTGGTAAATATTTAGCAAAAATGTAATTAGCATAGTCAACATACCAAGGAGTACTACGAGCAACATTTATTGTAGCTAACTGCTCATCGGGAAAACTATCATCAATAGGTAGTGGGTCATCAGGCACATTTTCAAGCCTAGATAAATTATCAGCTACGGGGTTCTCAGCTCCTTTTCTATCAATGATATGTAAATCAAATTCATGTAGCAAGAGAACCCATCGAATAAGTCTAGGTGTAGCATCTTTATTTTCCAAAAGATATTTAATACCAGCATGGTCTGTGTGAACAATTACTTTTGAATCAATAATATAAGGTCTAAATTTATCACAAGCAAACACCACCGCTAAGAATTCTTTTTTAGTAGTTGCATAGTTTCTTTGAGCACTGTCTAGAGTTTTACTAGCATAATGAATAACATTCAGTTTCTTATCAACTCTTTGTCCTAGAATAGCACCAACAACATAATCACTTGCATCACACATAATTTAAAAAGGCAAGTTCCAACAGGTGGTTGAATAATAGGTGCCAAAATTAAGGCTTTCTTGAGTGTTTCAAAGGCTTCTAAACAATCATCATCAAAAACAAAAGGAATATCCTTTTCCAAAAGATTCGTAAGAGGCCTAGTAATTTTAGAAAAGTCTTTGATAAATCTCTAATAGAAACCAGCATGACCTAAGAAACTACGGATACATTCTATATCTTTAGGACAAGGCATTTTCTCAATTACATCAACCTTAGCTTTGTCCACTTCAATACCTCTTTCAAAAATTTTATGACCCAAGACAATGTCTTCATTAACCATAAAGTGGCACTTCTCCCAATTCAAGACAAGATTTGTTTGTTCACATCTCTGCAAAACTCGATCAAGATTGCTTAAACAATCATCAAAACACTTCCCATAAATAGAGAAGTCGTCCATGGAAACCTCAACAATCTTTTCACAAAATTCAGAGAATAGAGCAATCATACATCTTTGAAAGGTAGCAGGTGCATTACATAAACCGAAGGGCATACGTCTATAAGCATAGGTTCCAAAGAGACAAGTAAAAGTGGTCTTTTCTTGATCAGGTTGAGAGACAGGTATTTGTGAAAAACCAGAGTATCCATCAAGGAAGCAAAAATGTGTGTGCTTAGATAATCTTTCTAGCATTTGATCGATAAAAGGCGGAGGGTAATGATCTTTTCTAGTTGCTTTGTTTAATTTTCTAAAATCAATTACCATTCTATAGCCTGTAACAATTCTTTGTGGAATAAGTTCATTCTTATCATTAGGAACAACAGTTATACCTCCTTTCTTAGGGACACAATGAACAGGACTTACCCATCTACTGTCAGCTATGGGATAGATTATACCTGCTTCCAGAAGTTTTAAGATTTCCGTTCTTACCACTTCCTTCATCTTTGGATTTAACCGACGTTGGTGATCAACAATGGGTTTAGCATCAGGTTCCATATTAATTTTGTGTTGACATAGAGTGGGACTAATGCCCTTTAAATCATCAAGAGTATATCCAATAGCAGCTTCGTGCTTCCTTAGAACTTTCACTAATCTTTCTTATTCATGTACTGAAAGGTTAGCACTAATAATAATAGGATATATCTTCTTTTCATCAAGATAAGCATATTACAAAGTGTTTGGCAATTGTTTTAATTCAAACACAGGACCACCTTTAGGTGGTGGAGGACCTCCTAGAGTTTCAATAGGCAAGTTGTGTTTAAGCAGAGGACGTTGTTCAAAGAAAATCTTGTCTATTTCATTTCTTTCATGCATATGTAAATCATTTTCATGGTCTAGCAAATATTGTTCTAGTGGATCAGTAGGTGGTACATCAATAGAAGAAAGACCAATTATTTTTTCCTTACTAGGCAATTTTTTTTCATGAAGCTTTCTACTAAAATTGGAAAAATTAAACTCATGAGACTCATCACCAAAACTAACATCGACAATTTGTTTCTCACAGCCTATTCTGGCATTAATGGTGTTCAAGAAAGGTCCACCAAAGATAATGGGACAAAATTCATCTTGTGGGGAACCAAGAACAAGAAAATCAGTAGGGTATTTTATTTTCCCACACAAGACTTCAACATCTCTAACAATCCCAATTGGTGATATAGTGTCTCTATTAGCAAGTTTAATAGTAACATCTATGTCTTCTATTTCTGCAGGTGCTATGTCATTCATAATTTCTTTATATAAGGTGTAAGGAATATCACTCACGCTAGCACCTATGTCAGATAAACCATGATAACAGTGATCTCCTATTTTAACTAAGACAATAGGCATGCCAACAACAGGTCTATGTTTATCCTTTTTATCAGGTTTGGCAATTCTAGCAGCTTCTTCGCAGATGTAAATAACATGCCCATCCATATCTTCTTCCAAGAGATCTTTAACCATAGCAATACTAGGTTATACTTTGATTTGTTCATCAGGTGTAGGTGTTCTAATATAGCTTTTGTTAACCACAGTTGAAACTTTAGCATGTTCCTTTATCCTAACAGGGAAAGGTGGTTTCTCAATATAAGCAGAAGGAACAACTGGATCAACATTATAAATTATGGTTTCTTCCTTAATTGGTACCGGTTCTTTAATTTCTTCTTTAATGGGTGGGTGATATTTAAACCACTTCTCTTTAGAGAGATCAACATGAGTATAAAATGATTCACAAAAGGAGGCTACTATCTCAGAGCCAAGTCCATATTTAGTGCTAAACTTTTAAAAAGCATCAGTATTTATAAAAGATTTAACACAATCATACTTAAGTTTAATACCTGACTCTATACCTTCCTCGAGTTCCCAATCTTCAGAGTTGTGTTTAATTATTTACAAAAGATACCACCAGAATTCAATAGTCGTCTTCATAAAAGAACCGGCACAAGAAGTATCGAGCATGGTTTGATCATTACGAGAAAGCCGAGCATAAAAATTCTGGATAATAATTTCTCTTGAGAGCTCATGATTGGGGCATGAGTATAACATTGACTTAAGCCTCCCCCAAGCTAGAGAAATACTTTCTCCTTCACGAGGCCAAAAATTATATATGTAATTCCGATCACGATGAACTACATGCATAGGATAAAAAAAATGGTAGAACTCCAATTTCAAACGATTCCAATTCCAAGATCTAATATCATCGCATAGCCTATATCATGCAAATGCTTTTACCTTCAAAGATAAAGGGAAAACCTTTTTCATAACTTCATCCCCGGGTAAACCTGCAAGGTTGAACAATCCACAAATTTGTTCTACATATATCAAGTGCATATCAGGATGTTCGGTTCCATCTCCTCCATAAGGATAACTAGTAGTTGTTCTATCATACCCGAAGGAATTTCATATTCAATATTTTAAGTAGGTTCAGTAGGTTGAGGGGTAGCTAATTTTGGTTCCGCTCGAGGTGAAGATACCCCGAACAAACCCCTCAAAGGATTGTTTTCCATAGTAACAAGTGACAATAAATTTCAGCACACTATATAAATGTTTCCTTACCAAAGGCGCATCACTCCCCGGCAACGGCGCTAGAAAATAGCCTTGATGACCCACAAGTATAGGGGTCAATTGTAGCTCTTTTCGATAAGTAAGAGTGTCAAACCCAACAAGGAGCAGAAGGCAATGACAAGCGGTTTTCAGCAAGGTAATGTTTGCAAGTGCTGAAATTATAAGTAACAGGGTAGTTTGATAGCAAGATACTTTGTAACAAGCAAGTAACGATAATAGTAGCAAAGGTGCAGCAAGGTACCCCAATCCTTTTGAGGCAAAGGACAGGCCAAAACGGTCTCTTACGATAAGCAAAGCATTCTTGAGGGTAAACGGGATTTTCATCTAGTCGCTTTCATCATGTTGGTTTAATTCGTGTTTGGTACTTTGATAATTTGATATGTGGGTGGACCGGTGCTTATGTGCTATTCTTACTTGAAAAAACCTCCTACTTATGATTGACCCTCCCTCAAGCATCCTCAGCTATGAGAAAAGTATTAAGAATAAATTCTAACCATAGCTTTAAACTTTTGGATCCAATCGGTCCCTTACGAAATAGCACATAAACTTGGGTTTAATCTTCTGTCACTCTCGCAACCCATCATCTAATTGCCACTCCACAATGCATTCCCTTAGGCCCAAATATGGTGAAGTGTCATGTAGTCGACGTTCACATGACACCACTAAGGGAATCACAACATACATACTATCAAAATATCGAACACATATCAAGTTCACATGATTACTTGCAACATGATTTCTCCCGTGACCTCAAGAACAAAAGTAAGTACTAAAAACTCATAATCATGCTCAAGATCAGAGGGGTATTAAATAGCATATTGGATCCGAACATATAATCTTTCACCAAATAAACCATATAGTATATCAACTACAAGATGTAATCAACACTACTAGTCACCCACAAGCACCAATCTATAGTTCCCGTAACAAGATTGAACACAAGAGATGAACTAGGGTTTGAGATGAGATGGTGTTGTTGAATATGTTGATGGAGATTGCCCTCCCCAAGATGGGAGAGTTGTTGGTGATGATGATGACTATGATTTCCCCCTCCAAGAGGGAAGTTCCCCCGGCGGAATCGCTCTGCCGGAGGGCAAAAGTGCTCCTGCCCAAGTTCCGCCTCGAGACGGCGGCGCTCCGTCCCGAAAATCCTCTCCCTATTTTCATAGGTCAAAATGACTTATATACTAGAAGATGGGCACCGGAGGTGGGCCTGGGTGAGCACAACCCACTAGGGTGCACCTGGGCTCCCTGCCCCCTCTGGTAGTTATTTACTCCAATATTCATCATATATTTGATAAAAAATCTCTGTGAAGTTTCAGCTTGTTTGGAGTTGTGCAGAATAGGTGGCTTGACATAGCTTTTCCAGGTCCAGATTTCCAGCTGCCGGAATTCTCCCTCTTTGTGTATACCTTGCATATTATGATAGAAAAGGCAATAGAATTACTCCAAAAAGCATTATTATGGATAAAAACATCATAAATAATAGTAGTAAAACATGATGCAAAATGGATGTATCAAGGGCTCACTCAAAGATACTCCGTTGAATGATTTAGAGAAGAGATTGCACTGGTTGAATTAAATGGCTTGAATGAGATAACAACCTCGAAATAGCTTGAACGGATTGAGAATGGAAATGCGGATCTTCTGAGATATCTTCGGCACTCTAGATATGACTAGAGTGAGGTGAATCAATAAGAGAGCCTTGGATAAGAACTTCCAGCATGATAAAGCGTTTAACAAAAGAAAGGGATATGATCAACACTGAAAACTTGAATTGACTCCACCGTAGAAGAAAAAGGAACAAAGAATTATAAACTTGTAGAGCATCTTCATGAGAACCACCGGGCGAAACTTGGAAAAAAAGGTCGACGAAACTTCACATCAATAAAATGGATACTTGATTAAGATATCTGAGTCCTTGAAGAAAATGGTGGGACGATGGGAAAAACATAGGAAACTTGGGATGGATGAGACAACATCATTGAGAAGAATTGAGAATTGATCGTGCAATGGGGAAAAGATAGGATCATCTTGAAGAGAAACACACCGGTTGGAAAAGAATTGTCATGACAATCTCGATGATCACAAAGGATTAGCACTCTCATAGAAATATGAGAACACCGGTTAGGAAAGGTATGGAATCAACACTTGACTTCGAAGCAACTCGAATACCACAACTCAAAACAAAACAAATATTTGGCTTGCAGAATAAGCCGGAACAAACATATGATAGAGATTTCGTCCGAAATTTTCATGGTGGGGCCCACACAGGCTCGATCGTACAGCACCATCATGTACAAGGCAATGCACATGACATACGAAGCACCCCCGAGTCAGCATAGCCAAGGACCCTTTAAGACACAACGAGACCACTGTAAAACCAACCGTGGATAGGCGGACCACTAGATGTCAAACACCAATCTCATATCATGCATCTATCGGAAAGATATCCTAGGTAACTACTTGAATTCCCACCTGTGAACTCCCAAAATTCTCTGGTTATGCAATCTGGTGTTGGGGATACAGGGAGGCACAAATATCTCGCACAACTAACAAATCCTACACTCCAACTGTATCCATCCGTCAACACATAACCAAGAAAACCTCGGAAATCGTGTACCTTAGACCTTCGAAAAACATCTGATATACTTGTTGTGGCAATACATCTGATCGCTCTCCCCAATACTGGGTGTCATCAAACTACTCTCACCACAAAGAGTATAGAAGCGTTTTCGATGTCGGCGACCTCTGGTATTTCCGGAACTGAAACGATAACCACTGTGACAAAAACAGCTTGGAGCTCAACTCCCTCGGACACTTCCACAACCCCTAAATGTTAGGAGGCACCAAGACAGAATCTCCGTCACAATGATATCGGAACGATTCCACAACACCCGCGTGATCCTAAAAAAATTCGAGTGAAAAAAAGAGTGATGGATCCAAAACACCTACGTCACGAGTCCTCACCAGAGCGACGATGGGGATAAGGAGTAAAAATAATTCCTACTCTCCGATATAACTAGACTCAAAATAGATTTTTTTTTCTAGACTCGACAACGTTAGCGGTTCGATCAATCAAGGGGGTTCCTATGGTCGGCAAGGCTCTGATGCCAGCTTGTAGCCCCCAAGATGCGATTCTATCCCAATCACGTGATGAACTCATGATGGAGGCACAACCGCATTTTGAGCGCATAGCAAGGTGTATATCATTACAACATACCTTGTACTGAATAGATGAGAATACAAGATAAAAGGCTTACACTTGCCACAAGCTATAACATGAAGACAACAGTTCATCAATACAAAGCAATTATCATACAGAAGAGCAAGATCTGACTACAGATGAATTCAAACGGAAAAGAAGAACGACATCCACCCTACTAATCCCAGGCTCCCGACCCGGTACCTATCCCTTGATCGAAGAAGGAGAAGTAGAAGAACTCTAAAACTAGCAAACATCGCTCTCACATCAAAACATCGCTTTACCTATACCTGCAACTGTTGTTGTAGTAATCTGTGAGCCACAAGGACTCAGCAATCCCATTACCATGGGTATCAAGACTAACAAAGCTTAATGGATATGGAATGGATAAGTGGTGGGGTTGCAGCAAGCACTAAGCATTGTATGGTCGCTAACTTACGAGTACAAGAGTAAGAAGAGTTACTATGCATAACAGTCGCAACTAGTAATGATCAATAAGTGATCCTAAACTACTCACATTCAAACATAACCCCATCGTGTTCTCTTCTCGAACTCACTCGAAAAGCGACAATCATGGTTATGCACGCGGTTGGTGTATTTTAATTCGGATCTGGTGTCAAGTTCCCTACAACCGGACATTAAAAATTCCCATCTGCCACATATCCGTGGGCACGGCTTTCGAAAGACAACCCTGCAGGGGTGTCCCAACTTAGTCCATCACAAACTCTCATGACCAACGGAGGAAAATTCTCCTCCCGATACAACCCGATCAAGCTCGGAATCCTGGTTCACGAAACATTTCGAGAATGGTAAAAAAACCAGCAAGACATCCCGACGTGCCAACACCCTGATAGTAGCTGTGCGTATCTCGTCTCAGGCCACGATCGGATTGTCCAAACTTCAGATAGGCCAAATCCAGAGTTGCCCCTGGCGGTCACCGGCGGTTGACAGGTTTGGACCAACACTCATGAGGAGCACTGGCCCGAGTTGTTAATTAAGTCCCCGGGTCCAGAAAGTTCCTATGCAAGTTTTAGTTGTTATTAGGCAAATGGTAAAACCAATGTTGGGCCTTGCTGGAAGAGTTTTATTCAAAGCGAACTATCAAGGGGGACCCATAAACCCCGACCGTGTTAGGAACGCAAAATTAAGGAACATAACACTGCTATGACGGAAACTAGGGCGGCAAGAGTGGAACAAATCACCAGGTAAAAGGTCAAGCCTTCCACCCTTTGCCAAGTATATATGTGCATTAATTAAATAAGAGAATTGTGATATCCCATGATATCCATGTCCCAACATGGACAACGTGCAACTAGCAACATATAAAAGGGGTTGAGCAAAAAGGTAACATAGCCAAACAACGGTTTGTTACGATGGCTGTCATGGCAATTTGGGATGCTTGATAAAGAAGTGGTAGGTAGCGCGACATAGCGATAGCATCGAGACAACTAGCATAGCAAAGATAGTAGTGAGATCCAAGGTGTCGGTCATCTTGCCTGAAATCCTGCCAGGAAGAAGACTGAATCCATGAAGTAGATGAGCGAGCATAGTCGAACGAATCCTCACAATCGCAACGTAACCAAAACTATCACGAAGAAGAAGAACCGGAAAGAAGCAAACAACATGGTGAACCAACAAGCATAAACATGGCATGACGCAATCAAGTATGATGCATGTCCGGTTTAATGAGTCATGGCATAGCAAAGTGCAACAAACAATACTACAAATTAAGTGAAGCTCAATATGCAACGAGTTGCATATCGACGAAACACCACATTTTAGTTCACTCTTGTTTAGGTACTCAAAAATATTAAATGTTGATTAACATGGCAAGAGGTGAAGCATAACAAAACTACCTATCTAGGCAATTTAAATGAGGCCGGCAACAACAAACAACAATTCCGGAAAATCCCCATATGCATATTTTGAATTTGGTACTGTTCTGCCCTAAACCATATTTTAATGTTGTTAAACGGCAAAGTAAAGTGCACCATGTCAATCTATGCATTTTTCTACCCCATTTACATATAAATTTTACTTAATTCGAAGCTACGGTTAATTAGTTATGAAATAAGTCATTTTAGCATGTCATTTAGCAAATTAATGCAAACAACAATTTTAAACATTTCAAACAAGGATGCAAGGGGTATATTATGAAACTAGATGAAATTTTAAGCATTTTACATATACGGCATGTTTAAATCCGATGCACGGTTATTTATGTATGAGCACTTTAAAGCAATGGCATTATATGTAATATGCATGCACTAGATATATTAGCAGAATCGTTCCGAGGGAAAAAATAGACGATGGGCTGAATCTGAGCAGTGCACTGGGTGGCTGTGCTTCTCACCTAGCTGGGCTCGGCCCAGGTCGGTGGAGGTGGGAGTTGGGCCACAGTCAACGGGCGAAGTGGGAGGTGCTAGGCAGGCCCAGGTGGCGTCAGCGAGCAGTCAACGGGCGTGTTGCTCATTCTGTCGCTCGAAGCAGATGACACGGGCGGGGGACATGGAGGAAGGCGGCCGCTTGGCGCTGGCTCGCTACTCCATCCGCAGCGAGACGAAGCAGGGGCGCAGCGCGGCGAGACTGCAACGGCGGATGTGGCGGCTCGACGCAAGCAGGGCACCGCGGCTCCAGGAACATGGCGGTGCGGCAGAGGCACAGGAACGGGCCTGGTCGGAGAGGAGAGGGACTTGGCGAGACAGCGAAGAATCTCCAGGGCGGCTTGGCTCGAAGATGAACTTGGCGCGGGGTCAGGGAGGTCGCGTCGTTGCTGGAGAAGGCGGGGAAACGGCCGAGGGCGGCAACTCCAGGCCGGGTCCGGGCGGTGGGAAGCAGCGGCGTCCCGATGAACTTGGCGGCGGCCATGGCGTGGGTCCGGCGACGAGGTAGGCGGGAACGGGTCAAGCAGCTCGAGGTCCACCAGATCTGGGCCGAGATGGAGCATGCCGGCGTTGAGGATGTCAGGCCTGTAGCTGTCAAGACAACTGCGAGATTAGCCACCGTCGATCTCCAGATCTCAAGATGGACGGTTGTGATGCACGCGCCTTCGTTTACCTTGAATGGGACACAGTCGCTGTAAATGGTCCCTGTCGCTTTCTACCTTTTTCTTTCTGAACCTCTTTTTAACCCCTCCTCCGGCTTGTGGAGAGGGGCATTCTGGATGATTGGGCTTGGCCCTTGAAGCCGCCGTGTCCCGGCTGGCGAACCCTAGCTCTTGTATTCAGATCCCTCTTGAAGCAATCCCAAATTCTTCCGCTGAATTGAGTGATTTTTTCCTTGTTTTCCTGAAAACTAGTTGACAGTCATAGCTTGTTCCTGTCAAGTGGTATACAGAGCGTAGGTTGTGTCCTTGGCGGCGTGAATCGAGCTCCAGATCCGATCTGGGCTCTGATCCGGGCGGCGGCTTACGGAGGCGAAAGGCGGCGGTAGACCGATCGGTAGCAAGAAAGGCGGGCAGTGGTTTCTGAAGAACACTTCTTCAGTGCAAAATCCCACCCAAACCCACCCAAATCCAGCAACGAGCGGCGTGGCTGCGGCGAAATTCGGCCAGTGAGGTTGGTTGCCGGTTGTCTGGTGTAAAATCCCTCCCTTCCCCTACTCAATTTCTCTCCAAGGGACAGTTTTGCCTCAAGGATGGTCACTACGGATCTGGGAGAAAGGGCAGGCGAAACCGAAGACACAGAACTGTTGGAATTAGAATCTCTCCAATTGGACATCAAAACACTACGTCAAGACAGGGAAGAAGACAGGAAAGAATTCTATCAGTTCACAGAAACTGTCAACAAAAACTTCGCTAGCATCCAGAGGAACTTCAAGAAGATACAGCAGACCTTGCAAAAGTTAGCTTCGGGACCGTCAACAGAGGAAGGGGATGAAGAAGAAGAACCTCCAGATCTGCCATCAGGCCAAGGCAGTACGGCTGTCCCTCCAGGTCGACCCAAACAACTGCCCAACAACCAGTTAAACACTGATAAACAAGAGCCGGCAACAGCTGGATCAGCCATATTGGTGGACAAAAATACTGGCAGAGAATTGAACATGGACGGCACACCAAAAGGACCTTACAGACACCCAAATCATGCAGCAAACAAACAGGACTTCCACACACCACAACAGTATCTAGGGCAAGGAGGCAAGCAAATTCTGACTGTGGAAGAGATACCTGAAGAGGAGATTAGGAAAGAAAAACACAGATCACACACACCTGAGTTCAGAAGGAACCTCCTTTGTGTCAAACCTGCTAAACTTAACATTGCTGAGTTTGAAGGAACAGATGCAGATTCGTGGATACAGAATATTGAACAATATTTCTCTGCTTCCAGAATTCCTAATGAGCAAAGAACAGAAATAGCAGTATCTTATCTCAAGGGTGAAGCTATCCAGTGGTGGAGAGGCACTGGCTTTATTGTATCACACACACCATGGCATAAATTCTGTTCTGCTCTCACTCAAAGATTTGTTGTAACATCCATTTGTGAAAATGTGAAATCCTTCCACCAGCTCACACAAACATCTTCAGTGGCTCAATATATTGGGGAATTTGAACAGAACATGAATCTGATGAGAAGGGACAACCCAGCAGTCCCTGATAACTATTACATGCACAGCTTTTATCTCCGGGTTGAATCCCTACATACAAAGCCATCTTGAGTGCTTAGAACCAGCGGATATGCAAAAGGCCATGTGGCTAGCAAGGAGAATTGAAAAGTCATGCCCACCTGCTCCTCCAAGACCATATGTGTCCAACTACAAGAAAACAACAACCTGGAAACCACCAAAAGCACCACTGCCCAGCAGTACTTCTGCTTCGGCTGTTATTTAACAAGCTAGAGAAAAAGGAATTTGCTACAAATGTCGAGAGCCGTGGTTCCCTGGCCACAAACAAGTGTGCAAGATGTCTCAAAAAGCACAGATTCACGCATTGCAAGAACAGTCAGGAAATCCTGATATAATCTACATAATGGATGCAGATGAGGAACTGTCTGATGCTGAAGAAGAACCTCCTGACAAACAAGAGCTTAAGATATCCATGCATGCAGCAACTGGGATACCTGAAGCTAAGAACAAACACACATTTACACTGCAGGTCCGAATAGGAAAAGCAGTAGTTCTTGCTCTGGTAGACAGTGGCAGCACCACCACTTTTATATCTCCAACAACTGCTCTTCAATCTGGGTACAACATTACTCTAGTAAAACAAGTTCCAGTTACTGTAGCTAATGGAGGAAAGCTTTTTAGTGACTTCTCCTGTTTGCAAGCCCCTTATCAAATTCAGAGTGTTGACCTTGTGTCTGATTTCAGAGTCCTGCAACTTACAGGATATGACATAATCCTAGGAGCTGACTGGATGTACAGACACAGTCCGGTCACCTTTGATCTACCAAGAATGAAACTAACACTCAGAAATACTGCTAGAGGAACAATAACATTTCTTGATGAAAGCTTACCCACAAGTCCTTGTACTCCAATACTACAAGATATGGAAACTATATTGGATGACATGCTCACTGGGGCTCTGATGTGGATGCAACCGGTCCAATTGGACACTGTTTCTGATACGGTACACAAACCTGGAATAGTTGAAATGCTGGACAGTTTCAAAGATGTTTTCTCTGAACCAACTGGCCTCCCACCCAAGAGAGATTGTGATCATGCAATCAACTTAGATCCTGAAGCTCCTGTGATAAACCAAAGAGCTTACAGACTTCCTCATCACCAGAAGAATGCATTGGAGGAAATAATCAAGGACCTTCTTCAGAAAGGCATTATCAGATTAAGCCATAGCCCTTACTCCTCCCCTGCCATATTGGTTAAGAAAAAGGACCTCACTTGGAGACTATGCATCGATTACAGGAAACTAAATGCATATACTATCAAAAACAAATACCCTATACCTATGATCGAAGATTTGCTGGATGAACTCAATGGAGCAACCATCTTCACCAAGATAGATCTCCGAAGTGGATACCACCAAATCAGAATGAAGGAAGGAGATATAGAAAAAACTGCATTCACCACACATCTAGGGCTATTTGAATTTCTGGTCATGCCATTTGGAGTGACAAATGGACCTCCAAGTTTCACACAGCTGATGCACACTGTTTTGGGCCCCCTATTAAGACACTGTGTGCTAGTTTTCTTCGATGACATCTTAATATTCAGCAAGACATATGAGGAACACTTGGAACATCTAGCTCTGGTCTTGGAAGCCTTGAGGAAACATCAATTATATGCCAAAATCTCTAAGTGCACTTTTGCACAGTCAAAGGTGGAGTACCTGGGCTATGTAATTACTGACAAGGGAGTCTCCACAGACCCTGCCAAGGTGGAAGCAATTGTCAACTGGCCTACTCCCCAAAATGTGACACATTTAAGGAGTTTTTTTGGGACTAGCTGGTTACTACAGAAGATTTATCCGGAACTATGGCTTGATTTGCAAACCCCTGTTTGAAGCACTGAAAAATGAGGGCTTCAAGTGGACTAATGAGCAAGCTACTGCCTTCCAGCAACTAAAGGACAAAATGACCACAACACCAGTCCTGGCTCTACCTGATTTTTCCCTTCCATTTGTCCTGGAAGCGGATGCATCTGGCTATGGTATTGGGGCAGTTCTAATGCAGAAGGGACAGCCCATTGCATTTCTCAGTAAGGCCTTGGGACCCAAAGCAGCTGGCTGGTCCACTTATGACAAAGAGGCCTTAGCAATTATTGAAGCAATAAAAAAATGGAAACACTATTTTGCTTCTTCTTCACTCATCATCAGAACTGATCAACAAAGTTTGAGACACATCCAAGAACATAAGTAACAGAAGGAGTGCAACATAAGCTCCTCATTAAATTGTTGGGCTACAAATTCACAGTTGAGTACAAAAAGGGCAAAGAAAATAGAGTGGCTGATGCCCTCTCTAGAGTCAAGCATGCTATTCTGACTTTGGGAACTAGTACTACTATTCCAGCATGGATCACAGAAGTGGTAAACAGCTATAAAAATGATCCCAAGTGCTCTGATCTCATCACTCAACTTGCAATTACCCCCACAGGACACCCGCCTTACACCCTCACAAGTGGAGTTTTGAGATACAAAGGGAAGATTGTGGTTGGTCACAACAATGCACTAAGGACATCACTTCTCAACTCCTTCCACAACTCTGAATTGGGAGGACACTCTGGTGAAAGAGCAACCTATCACAGGCTGAAAATCTTATTCACTTGGCCAGGAATGAGAAAAGAAGTACAAGCTTTTGTGTAACAATGCCCTGTTTGCCAACTCAACAAAGCCCATCATTTTCCATCCCCTGGGTTGCTCCAACCCCTACCTGTCCCTGACTTTGCTTGGACCCACATCAGCATGGATTTTGTTGAAGGCCTTCCCAAATCTGAGCATAAGAATTTGATACTTGTGGTGGTGGACAGATTTACGAAATATGCTCACTTCATAGCAATGAGACATCCTATAACTGTCCAAACAGTGGCCCAGGCCTTCACTGACAATATTTTCAAACTCCATGGCCTTCCCAGTGTCATAGTCACTGATAGAGACAGGATATTTACCAGCAATCTTTGGCAAAAGTTGTTCACCAACATGGGAGTGAAACTACACATGAGCACATCATATCATCCACAAACGGATGGCCAAACAGAGCGAGTAAACCAATGCTTGGAGAATTATTTGAGGTGTATGGCTTTTGCTCATCCCAGGAAATGGCACAAATGGCTTTCCATGGCTGAATGGTGGTACAACACAACCTTTCACACTTCTCTCAAGATGACACCATTCCAAGCACTATATGCTAGGGCCCCTCCTCAGATTGCTGAATTAATGCTCCCCCCAGTTGAAGGAGATGACCATCAAGCTGAGTTGGACAGAAACAGTATTGCACAACAGATCAAGTAAAACTTAATCAAAGCACAGGAGAGAATGAAATTCTTTGCTGATAGAAAAAGGTCTGATAAACACTTGGAGGTAGGAGACATGGTCTATGTCAAATTACAGCCCTACAGACACACAAGCTTGAGCATCCATAAACACTTAAAGCTACATTCCAAGTACTATGGCCCCTTCAGAGGCATGGAGAAAGTGGGGTCAGTTGCCTACAGACTACTGCTACCAGATGACTGCCAACTCCATCCAACATTCCATGTCAGCCAACTGAAGAAGCACATAGGCCCTGAAGCCATACCAAACCCCAAGCTTCCACTATTGGATGAACAAGGTCATATCTTAATCCAACCTGAAGCTGTCCTCGAAAGAAAGTTGATTCCACGAGTATAAGGAGACATCAGCATTCCGGTGGTACAATGGCGCATCAAATGGCTCAATCTGCCAAGGGAAAATGCCACTTGGGAAGATGCAGCGTTCATACAGAAGGTTTTTCCTAGTTTCCAGCCTTGAGGGCAAGTCTGTTCTCAGTCTGGGGGAATTGTCAGGCCTGTAGCTGTCAAGACAACTGCGAGATTAGCCACCGTCGATCTCCAGATCTCAAGATGGACGGTTGTGATGCACGCGCCTTCGTTTACCTTGAATGGGACACAGTCGCTGTAAATGGTCCCTGTCGCTTTCTACCTTTTTCTTTCTGAACCACTTTTTAACCCCTCCTCCGGCTTGTGGAGAGGGGCATTCTGGATGATTGGGCTTGGCCCTTGAAGCCGCCGTGTCCCGGCTGGCGAACCCTAGCTCTTGTATTCAGATCCCTCTTGAAGCAATCCCAAATTCTTCCGCTGAATTGAGTGATTTTTTCCTTGTTTTCCTGAAAACTAGTTGACAGTCATAGCCTGTTCCTGTCAGAGGAACTGGCGGCTTGAGGTTGCGGGGGCTCCGGCTGGGTGCTCCTGCGAGAGACAGAGAGGGAAAGTGAGGAGTAGAGGAGAAGGGAGAAGAAGGCAGGCGAAGGAAGGAGAGATGGGGCAGGAGCGGTGGAGCTGCTGGTCTGCTCCAGCGGGCGGCGCGGACGTGGTGGCGGGGTCGAGGTTCTTGGGAATGAGGGCGCCATGGGAGGAGCATGAGAGGAGCTCAGGGTAGGAGGCGCGCTAGTTGGTGGATGGATCTGGAGAGGTGGTTGGCTCGGGATGGATCCCGAGAGAACAGTGGCGGCGGCGGACACGGATGGATGGGACATTAATCCTAAACTTTAGGGTTAGGGTCTATTTATAGAAAGGGGTTAGCTTGAGGTAGTTATTGGGTCATCCGATCACGATTGGACGTCTCCGGAAAAAATAGGTAGAGAGTCCAAAAAAAGAAACCAAAGATATCTTAGGGATGTTTCGGGGTGATCCGGACCCATCGGTCATGACTGCTCAGGTCGGATTCAGGACAACTTTCGGACGCGCGCAAGGGGTCTGAGTAAAGTGTAGAGAGGGTCAAACGGCTAGACAAGAGGGACTCAGAAAACTCGGTTGGTCTCGAAACGGTCAACGAAGGCAAGGGGTTTGATGGGCTCAGAAAAGAGAGTGAAGAGAGTGGTCTGGTTGATTTGAGAGAAGGTCGACCGAGATAAGGAAGAAGCGGCAACTACTAGTGGATGCAAGTTCTATGAAAACATGTGAATGCAATGCACATGATGAATGCAACAAACAAATAAAACACATGACGACAACGAAGAACATGAAAGGCGTCTGGAGCATCGGTCTCGGGCTGTTACAAGCTGGCATGCGGACTCAAGCCGGACATCAAGCGGACACGCGATGCATCCATATCGTGTCAGTGTGGATGCAAATCCGACCTAATTACGGACAAAGAATGTCTTTGCGCCTACGCGTTAGGACGTGATTTTGGCCTCGCGGACTCAACGACATAACCGAATGAAATGGGTCGGTCGGTTGGAGTAGCCCTAAGTGATGGGAACTCTCGTCTTCTTCATCGGACGCGCCTTTGCTGCATGATGTGAACAGAAAGTCCTCTTGTTGAAACATAGTACACAACCGCCAACGTAAGAAACTTCGCCACCCGTGTGGATTGATTAGTGTAGAGAGATAGGTTTGGCAATGCAACACACAATAACATTGATCGGACGCATATGCACGTATATATGGTGTACAATGTGGGCCTCGACCTCTACTATACAAAGACTAGGAGGTGCGCCAAGATATACAATATACATGCAAAACCATATATTCAACACCGCCCCCCCCCTATGCAGTCGAAGCGTCGCCGGAGACGCGGAGACTGGACCTAAACTCCTCAAAGACGGGCGTAGGAAATCCCTTAGTCATCACATCAGCGAACTGTTGCGCCGTCGGGACGTGGAGAACCCGAAAGCGCCCAAGGGCCACTTGCTCGCGAACGAAGTGAACGAGCTCAATATGCTTCGTGCGGCGATGATGAACTGGGTTGGCAGAGATGTTGTCGCAGTACACAAGCGTGGCCTTGTGAACATCACAAAGCAACTCCTGGAGAAGTTGAGAAGCTAGGAGCATTCGGCGACGGCGTTAGCCACTGCCCGATACTCTGCCTCGGCGCTCGAGCGGGAAACCATGAGCTGTCGCTTGGACGACCAAGAGATCAGTGAGGCCCCAAGGTAGACACAGGAGCGGAGTGCAGTGCTGCTAGTAAAGAAGGATCCCAGGGCGTTGGAGGGAGCGCCGGTGCCGACGGATGCGGCTGCGGTTGCGGTGGTAGTGCCGAGAGCAGCGGAGGGAGACCGCCTACCTGAGGCAGCGGTCCATAGGGCGCCAGATAGCCATAGGGCAGCGGAGGCACGTACTGCTGCGGGGCAGCATGCAGTGCCTGGTGAGTCGCCATATGAGCGCCGAAGTGGCCGGGGACGGGAGCGAGCGGGACCGGCATAGAATACGTGTGGACAACACCCGTCCATGGGTTCTGCCCGGCGTACCATGGTGCCAGCTGGTACTGCTGCTGCTGCTGTTGGCGGGGTGCCCCTCCCTGGGTACCCGCCGGCTGCGGCTTGCGACCGCGGCGGCCGCCTCGGCGGCGATCGGCAGTGGGCACCTACTGGACCGGCGGTGGCGGTAGGGGGTAGCCCGGCGGTGGCGGATGCGGGGCACCACCGCGAGATGTCCCCGCAGCGAGGGTGGTGTGGGTAGCCTGAGTACGCGTCATCTGCATCCGTCGCTTCTCCAGTTTCAGGTACGCCACAACCTTGGGGAACGTCAGGTTGGGATGAGGGTGAGGTTGGAGGTAGCATTCCGAACTCCTCGTTCAGGCCGGCGGGGAGAGTACTAAGAAGAAGCTCAGTGGAAACCTTCTCGTCGAGATCACGGAGCTCATCAGAGAGCTTCTTGAGGCGCATGCAAAAGTCGTCAATAGACGAGTCATGCTGCTGACACCTAAAAAACTCGTTGTGCAAGAAAACCTTGCGCTGAAGCTTGTTGTCGGTGAAGAGGCCGTTGAGCTTCGTCCAAACGGCATGATCATCATCCTCATCAGAGACCATCGTGTGGGAAAGATCCTTCGAGATGGTGGTGTAGAACCAGCGGATGAGAGTGGCATCGATGGTCATCCACTCGTCATCGTTCACCATGAGGCTGGAGTCCACGGAGCCGACGTAATCCCGGAGATTGTACTCACGGAAGACAAGAGAAAAAAATATGTTTTTCAGGCATAGGAGGTGGAGGTATTGTGATCGAGGATGACGGGAACACGACCAAGGATGTTGAGGTCGCGGATGAGAATGGGATCGGGACCGACGAACGGATTGGTGCGGGAGATGGAGGAGCCGGGGGGACGACATGATGCGGCGAGAGGGAGGGAGGTGCGGTGGCTATGGAGAACATGAGCGGCGGGAGGGATTGCCGCGGCTGTGAGGGAGGGCAGCGACAGCGGGGTGGGATAGCGCGGCGGCTGTAGTGCAGGCGCGGCGGCTGTAGTGCAGGCGCGGCGGCTGCGATGCAGGAGGGCAAGGGACGGCGGGTGCGGTGCGGGAGGACAGGGGACAGCAACGGCGATGGGTGCAATAGCGACGCCGAGGTTAGGGTTTTGAAGGTAGGGGCGGAAGCTAGGGTGGGGGCGGCGGCGGCTTGGGGAAGACGCGGCGCCGACGGCGGCTAAGGGTTAGGGTAGGATTGAAGGTATGATACCATGTAGAGAGATAGGTTTGGCAATGCAACACACAATAACATTGATCGGGTGCATATGCACGTATATATGATATACAATGTGGGCCTCGACCTCTACTATACAAAGACTAAAAGGTGGGCTGAGATATACAATATACATGCAAAACCATACATTCAACAATTAGAAAGTACCATAGAACCATTATCACAAGGGGTCCACCAAAACACTACATTATATTAAAGAAAAAACTTCATTGTCTTCCGCACGCGCCAAACCAATTTTATCTTTTATGAAATCCCAACACCACCAAGGCTCGGGAATAGAGGCTGCTTTCAACTTCGTAGAACCGCTTTTTTGCTCCAGAAAGCAATCCTTTCCCGATCGAGTTTCCGATGACCCCACATAATAATTCAAAAATAATCACCTGCTTATAAACCAATAGTTTCAATTCAACATCTACTAAATAACAGTTCCAAATTCATTACCTAATTTGTACATTCTTCTAAAATAACAACTGGCTGAGGTATATGTTAAGTCACTCTTTGTTGCATGCTAAACTATGATCCAGATTTCTTGACTGCTCTGCTGCTGCTGCTGCTGCTGCTTGCCACCAGATGTAGTTTCTCGTCCGTTGAAGAATCTATTGCATCACTTATTGAAGCATATCTCTTAACCATCATTGCACTGAACCCATCCGGCCTTTCAGGTTTATGCATTGCAAAATTCTTACCACTTCAGCTCTGACAACAAAATGAGCTGCAAAACAAGATTTGTCAAACACTTGGATACATATAATGCATCGTAAGTGGACGTGCAGCACACAGAAAATAAAATAACAGACCTGTTGGGCAACATGGGCTAGTTGGTTGTCGCCTTTAGGTGATTCTACGAAGTGATTTTGTGTCTCAGGCTTTGCCTGAGACTCTTGTTTGTCAGCTAGACTAACCAGACTGCTGCTGTTCAAAGACACATTCTTCCGTTTCCTGCGATTGAATGTGTATTTGATACATCTCACACCTTCAGATTGCATGGAAACACCGGATGCTGCTTTCGCGTTTTGTTCTTTCTCCAAGGAGCTGATGATTAAATGATCAGCTCTGTCTGAAGTTAAATTGCAACTTTCATCCACTTTAACTTCTTTCCTTTTTGCTGAATTATTCTCCGGTGTTCTGCAGTCAGGATGCTTCGCTCGTAATTCACCTGCATAATTTTAGGCTAGTTAGAGTTCAATCTACATAAAAAAGGTATTTCATGTAAACACACAAGGTTTCTAATAGGTACCTTCACCATCAACTTGACTTTTGGTTGACTGAAATACTAGTGGGGAGCTGCCCCCAGACTGAAATTGATCATTATTGGCACCACTCGAATGAATCAGAATTTTAGTCACATCACTTAAAACGGAAGCATTATTTATGGCGGATGTATCAGAGTGATCATCTATCCTTTCAGAGCTCTGCCCATTCTCAAAAATGGTATCCTCATTGGTTGATCTTAGCAGATTGTTACCTGGAACACTTTTGGACTCAGAACAACCAGCTTCAAAAACCCTAACCATCTTAGATCTTTTTCTCCTTGTCGCTCGCATGTTGCTGATTGCATGTGCATCTATTGGGTCAGGGGAGGCCATGCAAGAATTGAAGTCAGCAACCTTCCCACCCATCAACAAATCGTCCTTCAAATCAGTTAACCCCTCACCACTATGTCCGGAAAACAAATCTGGAGGTGAAAGATCATGTTCGAGTGCCTGAAGAAGCAGCAAACACCCGTTTTCATCAGAGGTGCCAGATGATTTATCTTCTGTTTTAACATGCACATCAGAACTATCATGCTTATAACCAGGCCTGCTTCGTTGACCTCTCTTGCGCTTGCAGTTCGCCAGAAACTTTGTTTGAAGTATCTGTTCGATGGTGGATCTCGTCTGTCTAGTGCTCCTAACACTATCGCTCTTTCCAGTCTTTGAATGGTTATTCGACGCACTAGCCTCCTTGCTGCTTTGTTTAGAGGAGTCTGCAGCAGGATCCCGCTGTTTAAGAGCGCGAATGCGCTGTGTACACCCATTACGATACAACTCACGTTTCTTATTTCTTGCTATAAATGATGGCATATCAGAACCACGATGATACAGGTTTTCCATGTTTACAACAGCTCCATTTTCCTTGGCGTCACTGGAAACGCGGCAAACGGTATTTTTGTCCTTTGATGACAAACTTCTATTTTGGAGATGCACCTTAGAACGAGAGATCTTGCTTTTATTTGAACCAATCTTACCACAGGTTGGAAGGATATTCATTCTTTCCTCTGCTAAAGTTTTCCGTGTCTCCTCCAATTCGGTATTTGCTCTCTGCAGCTCAACTTGAAGGGATGCCACAGTATTTCGAGCATCATGTAATTGCTCCTGAAGTTCACTGATCTTTCTAACATGTGCCAAAGATTGCAATTCCACCTGCTTCATCTGTGAACATGAAAAAAAGTTTCAAACATGCATAACTTAAAACTGAGACAATTAAAAAGGCTACAACTAGTTAAAAATGTAATCATATTTGAGCAAATGAAAGCTAAATTAACTGGACAAGTATTGGTGCAGTTGCAAACATTCTTTAAACAAAAATCAGCATCAACAGCTGATGGCGTATCAATCCAATTGACTGGTGCAAATCATTCTATTCAACTTGTCAGTATGATTAAGACTTGATTCTATAAAATGTGGCATGCATGCAGCCCTTGTGTAACTGGTCGGATCAACTGTGGATGTTGGGGAGCTAGCTCACCCTCCTTGTGTTATTTTTATAGGGAACACTAGAAAATATAGGAGATTCGTTCGATTAGCTGAAGCTAGGCAATGCAACACATGTAAGATAGTATTCTCCATCTGTCTGAGCGATTTACTCACTGCGCTGATGGAAGAGTAATTATTGACATACAATATGAATGGAAGATAACTACAACATAACTCGAATAACTTAATGTTATTATTTATAGAACCCCAGCAATGATTGGAGAAGATCAGTGGAGGAATTCAGGATATCATCCTGGCAATAGATAGTAGAACAAGCACGATGGCCTTAACATGTGAATATAACATCCTCCCACATGATTGGCATTGCCACATAGTGATTCGACAGAAATACCGCACAGGCATACATCAATGGACACTGCAACCATCAGCAAGCCCATACAACTGTCAATAAGGATTCATAGGTGAAGATCACAACCAGTCATCAACCCTAGACACTTGTAAATTGTAACTCTGGCAGGGTTGGTTTGGCCAATCGACATGTGCTATACATGTACCCTAGGCAAGAGGTTTGGGTTTCTATGAAATGAAAATTTATTAAAGAGGGAAAGCATTCATTTTTGTTTACGAGTACTAGCTGAGTGTCCATATATTCCTCCCGGAGTAATGAAAAAGTGCAAGCATGTGGCATATCAATCTTTATTCAACTACAATAGTCAAAACAATTAACTAGAACTTGAGAAGAAATAAGAAAAGGTAACAAACAAATAGCATAATAAAATACAAAAATTATACACATTATAAAAAACAAGACCGCGGAGATAGTAGACAGACTAAAATCACCAAGTAGTACTAGGAAAATAAGAGTAGGGAGACATAAGCTAGGTTGATTTGTAAAAGGGGGATTCCGGAAATAGTATGAACCACGTTTGTCTTCTATTCTTAAACGTGACAATGAATAGATACTTGTGCGCTCATTGCTTCTTAGCAGTGACTCAGAGTTATCCATGGTTTGGGTAGAAGATCAGGATTAGTTGTCGTGGCCTTCAAGTTGCAAGCCTAAATTCAAGAATGCCTTTTACAACCATGGTTGCATTTGCCTAGAACAAGATGGGGCCTTTTCAAAGGTTCTATGCTACTAGGCAACGATCATAAAAAAATGAAATTCAATCTGCAAGATCACTTGAAAAAAATGGGACGGGATTTAGGGAACTATATTCACCAACATTGAAGTGCCACTGCCTGTAAAATACTTCAGCTTTTCAAACAGTTAAAGTAAATTGCTATAAGAAATTAAGTTATTCATCCCTTTCATGGTTTCACCACAACAATCTGAACAGATCACAAAATTACTACGTGAACAAGTACAAGGACTGGTAAAGCAGATCGGTAATATTGTAGTCTATGCGGCATATCATCAATATGCCATCCGATTTATGAGCTTACAAATTGCCAAATTTGCCTCATATCACAAAAAAGTTGTAACAGTAAACGGATTTGGAGAAACTAAATCACAAGGTTTCTTAATGCTCATGTCCTACTCGAGCAACCTGCCGATTGTCTGAAGAGCAAGAGAACCTTCCCATGTCTGGAAGCCCGCGGCAATCCAATCAGATAGAGAAAATCCCCTTTCAAATGTCTAAATTCCATCAAGAGTGGATGAAGTATAAGCACGAAATCGCGCCAGGCTCCAGCTTCCCTAATCTGTTAACAAGGCGAGAACATACCCTCTCAAACAAGCTCCAAACGGCAGGCACATCGGACAAACATGGTTTGGGATTTGCACCGTCAACATCTCGCGAACAGAAACCAGAAGAATTCCGAAGGACAACCTAAGCAATCGGTTCCCAAAACCTGCCCTAAAACGCGCATACTCTCAAACACCCGAACTCCAAACTTCCCGTACGCTCACACATCGGCAAAAACAACTCAACTCGAACGCAACCACCGACCCAATCATCCATCCAACCAAAGTAAATCAAAGCAAGCGATTCGAACGGGGGGGCAGTCGTACCCTGTCCTTCATGATATTCTTCAGCCGGACGAGAGCCGCGACGCCATCCTCCTTGGCCGCCGCAATCCCTCCAGTCAGCACGGCCACGCTCCGCTCCGCCGCCAGCACCCGCGTCGCCGACTCCTTGGCCATATTTAGCATGATTGCCGCGTACGCCTTCCGCAGCCCCTCCACCTGCGCACACAAAAAACACCCCGTCAGCGCGAAGCAGACTACGATGGCGCCGGCGGCGGGAGGTTTCGGTTTTGGAAGCGGAAATTCACCTGCGAGTCCGCCATTTTTTTGAGCCGAAGGAAACCTGAGGTGGAAGGAAGGCGGTTGGAATAGAGGAGGGGAAATGGGATGGGGTGGAGCGAAGGTAGGCGCGGCCGCGGCCGCTCTACTGGTTTTCGCTACTGGCTGCTGCCGTCCGTTGGGGGGCTCGGTTCCATTTTTTGCGCCCCTTGAGTTTTGGGGGTGGAGGCGGAGGCTCAACTTCCCTAATGTTCTAGGCTGGCGGAGAGGTCCCTCGGCTTTGGGTATATTGCATTCTGTAGTGATGTAGAACGTCTTATATTACTTTACAAGGGGAGAACGGAGGAAAAAGATCTTGATCGGCCGACCAGCTTGGCGCTCACGCCGGTTGCACGCGCGCTATCTGATCTACGCAAGATCCCACACCCATGCATCTTTTATGCCACGTGTTTTTCCGGCACACACCAATCTCTTCCCCAGCCTTACCCTCTCGATTTTTCTCAAAAATGTTTTCTGCATGCCCGACTTCACCTTCCCTCCCTCACCAACACCGTAGCAAGTGGGTATCGATTTGCAGCGCTTCTGCTAGACACCCTGACCATCGTTGCCTACTGCCACAAGCTAGGGACTGCCATGACAAGGCGCTCCTGCTTTTTTCCTCCCCGAGCTCTGCTTTTTCTCCAAGGCAACCAGGGCGAGAGCACGTGACCCCCACGCGAATCAATGCTGCCAGGGGTGGCCGGAGCCCGCTTTAAATGGTGCGACAAGTGATGTGGGGACGGCCACCGTCGATGATGGAATTGGCCAGTTAGGATGATGCAACCCCGAGTGGGGGCGCTTTAAACGGCCCGCGTCGATGCTGGAACCCCAAGCGGGGATGCTGGGAGCTGCCGACATCGATGCTAGGGAGTGGGTGGCTATGATGTTGCCGAGGTGTGGTTTGGAACCAGTGAGGCGAGGTGTTGCAATGGCGACATGGTTCCTAGGACCGACAAAGTGTGGTGCTAGAAACAGTAGTGAGGCGAGGTGTTATGGCAAGGCTGCTACTGCTAGGAGCGGCCAAGCAAGGTATGTAGTAACGAGATTGGTGGGTGTGTTACGTACGTGGGGACAGCCAGTGACGACGAGCTTCCGCGGGCACGGGGACAATTTTTTCACCTGCCTTTTTGATTGAATCCGAAGGGACGGAAGGAAGACATTTATGTAGGATCCAACGGTTGATGCCTAGGTGATCGAACGATATACAGGGTGACCAATCTAATGCCTGCGTCGGTCGGCCTTTCATTGAATAGGTTGCCCTTTTTGAGGGAACGGGTAGTTTCTTTGGTCGAGTGTGGAACGGTTGGGGAAAGATTGTGTATGTGTATGTGTGCAAATCACTTCCTAGTCACACACTTGTATGTATGCAATATATCCAGCGAAAACTAGAATCCATTGAAATTTTGAAAAGTTTCATTATTGCCATTGTGTGCATGAGATCCCTCTTAGTGGTCATTATTTGTGCAATGGAGCTCTACAACACTTAATGCAACTTTAGTTGGTAACCCCTCGTGTGGGGGAGGCAATTTGTGGAACACAGATTCTGGGTCTTGATCTGCGGCACGATTCTGAAACATGTTTGTGTATCTCCTGTATCCCTATCGTATAATACCCGGAGGCCTCCAACCCGGAGGCCTCCAACCCGGATGTCTGGCATATCCCTAGACGTTCGACCCCTGTCTACGTGCAAATCAGGCCATGAGGCCATGTTTCCCTCTCCTACCTCCCTCTTTTGCTCTAGACTATATATACTCTACCATGGACTCTCATTAGGGTTAGCAAAGCATATACCTAAACCTTGAGAGATTCTTGCTCATCATATCTCCTCCTAGAGGATGAAGACCTCTTAAGGGAGAATGGTTCACCAATTGGATCATCATGAACTCCTCTCTCTCTAGGGTTTGGAGAAGAACATCTCTTAAGGCCCCATCTGTTTAGAGATTTGGGAAGAATTTGTCCTTTTTACTTCTACTTTTCTTGCTTGTGGATCTATGTGTACCTTTGTTTGGATGTTTGGAGAGCACATGTGTAACGGTACTTGTTCAATCTAGTTAATCCCCTTGTGATCCTTGAGCCATTTGTGTTTTTTCTCCTTGTTCATCTCCAAATTGTTAAGGTTGGGCGTAAATTCAGACTTGGTCTTACATCATTTGGTATCATGAGCTTTCATTGATTACGAGCCCCTCTCCCTCACTTTCTAGCCCAATTTTAGAATCCCCACAAAAACAGCCTCATTCAATTTCTTGCAATTTATTGGTTCTTGTGAGAGTTTGTTCATTTTGGTCCATGGATTTGATGTGTTACTACCTTACTAGTATATCTAACCTCTCTTTGTGTTGCTTTAGCCAATTTCCTCGAATTCCACCCAAAAAATATCTTCTCCATGTCCCAATTTTTGAGATCCATTCCCGAAGAAGAAGACCTGAAATTGACCTACCTAGACGTATGTACAATGCTCTGACCAACTGGCCAGTTATCCGAACGTCCGACTTCCTCTGAAAACTGCTAAATATTTTCCCTAGTTCGCCCCATTTCATTTCGTGGTTGACTTTTGCTTTGATTCCCGTTACCCAAGCTGGTTTGGCTGCTATAGGGACTGCTTCAACATCTACGACAACCATTCAATTTTGCTACCAATATTTTAATCAATGACAAGGACTACACAGTCGTTTTGACACCAAAACCGGAAGCAATACATGTTCACTCATTCAGCAAAAATTTCTCGCAAACTTCTTGGGCGCGATCCAACATCGGGGCCAAAGGAAGCTTTGCTTGCTCTCTCGTAAGAGTGGTTGGGCAACCCCTAACTATAAGGGTGAATGGGTGGTGTAACCTAGCAATAAGTATTTCACTCAGTAGAGAACTAGGGTTTATCGAACCAGAAGGAGTTCTCCGCACAAACAAAGCCATTGGTACCTATAGTCCTATACACAAAACACACCGCAAATGTATCCCCAACACGTTAAGGTTGTCAAGATTCGTATCCTGCTAGTTACAATATTAAATTGCAAGGGATAATGGTAATTGATAGAAAGATAAAATGGTACAACAAAGAATAATATTTTTCTAAAGTTTCCAGTAATGTAGATAGACCCATGGGGCAAGGTTCACTAGGCATCTCTCATAAGCATAGCAAAATAGTGTTGTAAACAAATTATAGTGGGGCAGTGATTAAATTGCAGTATTTTATATTTATGAATATATGATCATTCATGCTATTATCTCATATATGCATTACATATGTGATATGCAGACTGATATCCAACTGCATCTATAACTAATACTCCACCCCAAGACCAATATACTAGCATGCATCTCGAAGTATTAAGTTCATGGTAAATAGAGAATTGCAATAAGCAAGATGGCATAATGTAGATAGTAAAATATCAAGAAATATGACAAGAAAAACCATCGTTTTATCCTTAGTGGCAACAATACATTAAGTGCCTTGTCCCTTTCCGTCACTGTGATATAGAACACTGCAAGATTAGAAACCACTACAAATGCACCACCCCTCTGAAGAAATACCTATCAAACTTGGCCTAAGAAGATAGATAGACCAGAGAGCAAACAGATCTATTTAATTATACATCAAAGAAACCTCAAAAGATTCAATTGAATTCAATGAACAATCTGATATAATTCATCATATCCCAACAAACACACCACTGATTACATCGAATTGATCCCGATCATGTGAGACGGCTCACATGAACTTGGTATTGAAGATCAAAGAGAGAGAGAGAGAGATAGATCACCCAGGAACAATATGAAGATGCGATGAACGGTTTGGATCAGATCGTTACCGACTCTGAGTTGCAGCAGAAGAAGACGAGTGGGTGTAGATCGTACTTGGAGTCTCTCGAACCGAAGATGAACGATCTCGTGGACCACCCATGAGCAGTCCCTCGAACGAAAGACCGAAAGCATGACCTCTCTACGAGTTTCAAGCGTGCGGTCTTCACGACCCGACAGTGCTTTGCCATCTAGAGCTAATCGTCGTCGAAGAACTAGAGGGAGGAGATTAGAACCACAGTGGACTTCTAATTATGGGTATTAGAGGATCTAGGTATAGCTCTAATTAGTCAACTAGGACCAACTAGAACTATAACTGGTGAGGACTAGACGAGGCTCCAAAACTTGTGTGTACAAAGGGCCAAAATACTCAAGTATATATAGGTTGGAGGGAGGGGAGAGGGGCACCACAAGGGGAAGGAAACCTTCCCCTTTGGCCATCCAAGGAGGGGAAGAATAACCCTCCAATTCGGCCTTCCTTCAACAAGGAGGAAGGGGGCGCCTCCATCTATTAGGCCCAAGTGGACCAAGTAGCCCTCCACCACTTGTCCTTTTGAGGCCCATTGGTATTAAGTTAAATATAAAACCATCCTAACTATTATTATAGCCTTTTGTTATGAATTTAACATCTCCGGAAGCATTTCCACTTATATATATATATATATATTATTTATTGGCAATACCCGGTATTGTCCGATAAACTTTGAAACCCTTCCGGTGACCCCGAAACACTTTCGGTTCCTCTCAAAACTATTTCGAATATTAACAAAACTATTTCAAAAATATTTCCTCGTTACTCCATCCTATTAACACTTAGAAGATCATGATTACCTTAAGCTTGTGACCCTGGAGGTTCGGTAAAACATAGACATGAACAAAACTCCTTTGTTCAATGACTGATAGTCGGATTGTGGACATCCATATCGATCCCTATGATTACAAGAATGACATACAAGTGAACCTTTGGTTATCATGTGTTGTTCCTTTTGCTTCGCGATACTTTATAAAACTCGAGGTGAGATATATTGATATCCTCTTGAGTCATTGCTACTTGTGATCTGTATTGGGATTTCCCCGAACAAGAGAGGATGATGCAGTACAATAGACATATGTATTTCCCTCAGTTATGAAACCAAGGTTATCAATCCAGTAGGAGAACCAAGCAACGACTCGTTAGTAGTACCTACACACAAACAACAAATCCTTGCAACCCAATGCGAACAAGGAGTTGTCAATCCCTTGACGGTTATGAGCAAGATTAAATTCTATAGTTTTTGATAGATAGATCGAACTAAAATACAAAATAAAATAAATAAAAGAAAAATGCACCAAGGTATTTTTGGTTTTAATATATGATAGAAGATAGACCTGGGGGCCATAGTTTTCGCTAGAGGCTTCTCTCTTGAAAATAGCATACGATGGGTAAACACATTACTATTGGCCAATTGATAGAACAACAAATAATTATGATGATATCCAAGGCAATGATCACATATAAGCATCACGTCTGAGACAAGTAGAACAAAACGATTGTGCATCTACTACTATTACTCCACACATCGGCCGCTATCCAGCATGCATCTAGTGTATTAAGTTTGTGGAAAAATGGAGTAACGCCTTAAGCAATATTACATGATGTAGACAAGATGAACTCATTGTCGGATTTTGGGCTTCGCAGATCCTTGATAGATTCGAACTTTGGGGTGCGTGCGAAGAACTCAACCTCCTCAGTCTGCCTGCTCGCCAATCTCATGGCCTAGCTCGATGAATAGGAAGCAAATGGGACATATCGGTTTATCCAGGTTTGGGCCACCTTGCGGTGTAAAACCCTACTCCTGCTTTGTGGTGGATTGGCCTCAAGGTGGGCTGAGGAAGAACTAGTACAGTGGAGGAACAACCTCAGGAGGTGTTTTCATGAGCTGGTGGGGGAGGATGATTTGAATGATCCGTCCGCTGGTCCATCGATCCCCCTCTACGGTGATGGCTAAGCTATATTTATAGTGGCTTTGGTCCTCTTCCCCTAAAATGGTGGCGGGAAGGGATCCCACAAAGACCAAATTCGAAGGGAGACAACTACTACATCTTATCCTGACAAAAGTAGTCTTCGCCTACAAAGCCTATGGTCGTGACGCTGTGGTGGGCTCGGTGATGACCACCGTCCTGCCGTCCTGGAGGTCTTGGTCTTGTTGCATGGGAATGGAAACCTTTGATTGATTCCTCGGGACTCCGCGCCCGCGCTTGCCTCCTTAGCACCAAAGAGGAAATTGTTGTACTGCGCCCGCTGGCGCCCGCCTGGCCTTAGTCGTCATGGCTCACGTCATCCGAACCTCGCGAGGTGAGGCTTGCATAGAAATCTCTGCTCCTCGGGAGCCAGCCTGAGGAGGCCGCTCCTTTTGGAGGATTTGGTGTCGTCCGCCTCGCGAGGGTCTTGAGTTGTTGATGCCGAAGCTGGGCCATACTAGGCCATCGACGGAGCCATGCCGCGGGCTGCATGCAGGCAAGTCTGGGTACCCCCGTTCCCAGAACACCGACAGTAGCCCCTGGGCCTAAGGCGCGCTCGGACTTGGCTTCGAGGTGAAGCCAGGGGCAAGGGCGAAGCGCCGTGGGCCCTAATCGTGTGCGGCCTTGGTCAATGCATGGCGCTTGATGGGACGTGGGCGTCTCTGCTTCCCATGCTGCCTCGGCAACCATTCGACTTGACAAGAGCCTGCTGCATGCAGAGAAAGATCATCATTACGTGGGATCGTGGAGGCCGGCGGTTGGCCTCCCTACAACTATAAATGAGGAGAGGGGCTGAGCCGTCCCCTGCTCATCTCCATCTTCTTGCTGCCCGCTCCTTCTCCTCCTTCTTTGTCTCGTCGTCTTGTCGTAGCATCCATGGCACCGGTCAGGAGGTTCTCTGTGGCGGAGAAAGAGAAAACCCCTCAGGAAGAGCTTGGGCCACTTCCGCCGAAGAAGAGGCTTGTCCTCCCTTGCGACACCAGCGAGGGGCAGGAGGTAACACGACCTTGGTATGAGCTATCGGCGTTCTAGGAATGTGGGTACCCAGACTTGCCTGCCTGCTGCCCATGGCGTGGCTTCATCCACGGCCTGGTACGGCCCACCTTCAACATCGACAACTCAAGACCCTCGTGAGGGGCCGAGCCTCGCAAGGCGGACGACACCAAGACCTCCACGAGGAGCGGCCTCCTCAGGCTGGCTCCCGAGAAGCGGAGATTCCTATGCAGACTTCACCTCATGAGGTTTGGATGATGTGAGCCATGACGACCAAGGCCAGGCGCGTGCTAGCAGGAACTATACCAGTTTCCTCTTTAGTGCTAAGGAGGCAAGCGCAGGCGCGGAGTCCTGAGGAATCAGCCAAAGGTTTCCATTCCGGTGCAACAAGACCAAGACCGCCAGGACGGCAGGATGAAGGTCATCGTCGAGCCCACCGCAGCGTCACGACCAGAGGCTTTTTGCAGGCGGAGACTACTTTTGTCAGGATAGCATGTACTAGTTGTCTCCCTTCAAATTTGGCCGTTGTGGGAACCCTTCTCGCCTTCATTTTGTGAAGTGGACCAAGGCCACTATAAATAGGGCCTAGACACCACCATAGAGAGGGATTGGAACACGAGAGATCATCCTCTCCCCCACCAGGTCAAGAGCACACCTCCTGAGGTTGTTCCTCCATTGTACTAGTTCATCCTCAGCCCCTCGAGGCCAATCCACCACAAAGTAGGAGTAGGGTTTTACACCGCAAGGTGGCCCGAACCTGGGTAACTGATGTGTCTCATTTCATTCCTGCTCATCAAGCTAGGCCGAGAGATTGGCGAGTAGGAAGACTAGGGAGGTTGAGTTCTTTGCACGCACCCCAGAGTTCGAACCTCTCAAGGGTCTGCGGAGCCCGAAATCTGACATTTGGCGCGCCAGGTAGGGGTGCGTCGAAGATCTGCCTCTCTGCCTGTTGCGTTCTTCTGTTCGGCTTCCATGGCGGACGCTACTCCACCGACCAGACCGATGCGTGCTTACGAAGGAGTTGAGGACCTTCGAGCTTTCACCCCCACCCTACGGCGGGTGCAGTGGCCACCCAAGTTCAGGCCAGTGTTGCCGCCCCGATACGACGGCGTGGCGGACCCGGCAGGCGCACCGCGCGCCTGGCTGCTTGGCTTGCCAGGATCTTCTGTAGTCTCTTGGGAGGAGCTGTGCGGCCTCTTCATCACGCACTTCACGGCATCGATGCCCCCACGCCACCGCATCCCTCCTCGGTGGTTCGCAGGCGCCGCCCTCGGGCCACCACGTCAAGCTGTTCTTCCGCTAGGTGGGGCCGCTCATGTATAACAGGGAGCTCCTACGGGCTGGGAGGCGCCTAAGGCCGACCTCACCTTCGACCGGAGGGACCACCCACGCCCATCGCGGGAGCCGGCGCGCTCCCAATGCTCTGCACCCCCACCATCTGCAACGTAGCAGTCACCAAGACCCTTATTGACGGTGGAGCCGGCCTCAATGTGCTCTCTGTGGAAGCATTTGGCTTGCTTCACGTGCCCCATGGCCGGCTTCGCCCCACCAAGCCCTTGTCCAGAGTCGTCGATGGCTCCACCTGCCCCCTAGGGCAGATCCGCCTCCCCATCACCTTCGGCACCCGCGACAACTACCGCACTGAGTTAATTGACTTCGACATCGCCCACATCGGCCTCCCATACAACGCCATCCTTGGGTACCCAGCCTTGGCCAAGTTCATGGCAGTAACTCACCCTGCCTACAATCTCATGAAGATGCCGGGAAGCAGCGGCGTCCTCACTGTGGTGGGGGACACAAAGGAAGTGTTGTTGGCCCTCAAGCTCGCCTTCAGGGTCGTGGCGACCGTGTGGCCGAGTGAGGAAGGAGCCCCGGAGGCTATGGGGGCTACGCCAGCAAAGAAGAAGCAGTTGTTCTCTCAAGATTGGACCGAGATGAAGCAGGTGCTGATCGACGAGGACAGGGCATTAGGCGCCACCTTCACCATAGGCACCGGCCTCCCTCTAGATCAAGAGGAGGCGTTGGTCAGATTTTTACGCACAAATAAGGATGTGTTCTCCTGGGAGCCCAAGGACTTGGTTGGAATTCCGAGGGGGATAATCGAGCATCACCTGAGGGTATGCCCCAATGTACGCCCGGTGAAGAAGAAGGTGCGGCGGCAGTCCATAGAGAAGCAATCGTTCATCATCCAAGAGACCCACAAACTGCAAGAGGCTGGTGTCATTCGAGAGGTGCGGTACCCGGAATGGCTGGCAAACCCAGTTATTGTCCCCAATAAAGGGGGGAAGGAGAGCATGTGCGTTGATTTTACCAACCTCAACAAGGCTTGCCCTCAAGACCCCTTTCCGCTCCCACACATCGATCAAACCGTCGACTCCGCCACCGAGTGCAACCTACTGTGTTTTCTCGATGCCTTCTCAGGCTATCACCAAATCAAGATGGCAGTGCAGGACATGGAGAAGACGGCTTTCCTAACCCCTTGCGGGGTGTATTGCTGCACTTGGATGTCGTTTGGCTGCGTAATGCTGGAGCAACCTTCCAGCGGCTGATGCACATCGCCCTGGGTCAGCAGCTTGGGAGAAACGCTGAGGCCTGCATCGATGACGTAGTGATGAAGTCTCGGGAGGCAAGGACCCTTATTGAAGACCTGGAGGAAACATTTGCCAGCCTATGCAAGGTGGATCTGCGACTCAATCCAGAGAAGTGTGTGTTTGGCGTCCCCTCCGGCAAGCTACTGGGCTTCCTGGTGTCGCACAGGGGGGGGTCGAGGCCAACCCGAAGAAGGTCAAGGCAATGGAAAGATGAGCCCACCACAAACCCTCAAGGAGATGCAGAAGCGGGTGGGCTGCATGACCTCGCTGGGGCGCTTCACCTTCAAGCTGGGGGAATGTGCCCTTCCATTCTTCAAGCTGATGAAGAAGAAAGGACCATTCGAGTGGACTCCAAAGGCTGAGGCGGCGTTCCAACACCTCAAGAAGTACCTCACCAGCCCGCCGGTAATGGTAGCACCACGTCCCCTTGAGCCCTTGTTGCTTTACCTGTCCGCCACACCTCACTCTACCAGTGCAACGTTGGTGGCGGTCCAGGAGGAGCGCCTGGCCAAGGGCTCATGGAGCAACACCCCACACTCGGTAAAGAGATAGCGGCTTTAGGACGGTGCTCCTGAGGCCTCGGCTGCCCCAACAGATGACAAAGCTCCTCAGGACGGTGTTCCTGAGGCCTCGGCTGCCCCAACGAGCAACCAAGCTCCTGAGGACATCCAGTCTCGGGAGGTACAAGACTCCACTGACGCTTCCGCCCTCGTCGAGCACCGAGTGTACTTCGTCAGACGGTGCTACGCGATGCGCGGGCACAATACCCTATGCAGAAAAAGCTCTTACTCGCACTCCTTGTCGCCTCCCGCAAGTTGCGCCACTACTTCTAGGGCCACCCCATCAAGGTCGTCTCAGCTTACCCCCTGGAGAGGGTGCTCCAGAGCCCCAATGCTGCAGGGAGAGTCGCCGAATGGAACATAGAACTGGAGGCGTTCCAGTTGGAGTTCAGCACCACCAGAGTCATCAAGGGCGCAACACTCACCGACTTTGTGGCGGAGTGGACCAACATTCCCTGAAGGAAATATGCCCTAGAGGCAATAATAAAGTTATTATTTATTTCCTTATATCATGATAAATTTTTATTATTCATGCTAGAATTGTATTAACCGGAAACATAATACTTGTGTGAATACATAGACAAACAGAGTGTCACTAGTATGCCTCTACTTGACTAGCTCGTTGATCAAAGATGGTTATGTTTCCTAGCCATAGACATGAGTTGTCATTTGATTAACGGGATCACATCATGAGGAGAATGATGTGATTGACTTGACCCATTCCGTTAGCTTAGCACTTGATCGTTTAGTATGTTGCTATTGCTTTCTTCATGACTTATACATGTTCCTATGACTATGAGATTATGCAACTCCTGTTTATCGGAGGAACACTTTGTGTGCTACCAAACGTCACAACGTAACTGGGTGATTATAAAGGTGCTCTACAGGTGTCTCCGAAGGTACTTGTTGGGTTGGCGTATTTCGATATTAGGATTTGTCACTCCGATTGTCGGAGAGGTATCTCTGGGCCCTCTCGGTAATGCACATCACTTAAGCCTTGCAAACATTGCAACTAATGAGTTAGTTGCGGGATGATGTATTACAAAACGAGTAAAGAGACTTGCCGGTAATGAGATTGAACTAGGTATTAAGATACCAACGGTCGAATCTCGGGCAAATAACATACCGATGACAAAGGGAACAACGTATGTTGTTATGTGGTCTGACCGATAAAGATCTTCGTAGAATATGTAGGAGCCAATATGAGCATCCAGGTTCCTCTATTGGTTATTGACCGGAGACATGTCTCGGTCATGTCTACATAGTTCTCGAACTCGTAGGGTCCGCACGCTTAACGTTACGATGATAGCTTCATTATGAGTTTATATGTTTTGATGTACCAAAGTTTGTTCGGAGTCCCGGATGAGATCACGGACATGACGAGGAGTCTCGAAATGGTCGAGACATAAAGATTGATATATTGGAAGCCTATGTTTAGACATCGGAAGTGTTCCGGATGAAATCGGCATTTTACCGGAGTACCGGGAGGTTACCGGAACCCCCCGGTAACCTAATGGGCCTTAATGGGCCTAGTGGAGGAAGAAGAGAGGAGGCCAAGGGGCAGCCGCGCGCCCCTCCCCCCAAGTCCGAATTGGACAAGGAGGGGGGGGGGGCGGCGCCCCCCCTTTCCTTTCCCCTCTCTCTCTCCTTCCCCCCAAGTCCTAGTCCAACATGGAAAAGAGGGGAGTCCTACTCCCGGTAGGAGTAGGACTCCTCCTGGCGCGCCCCTTGCCTAGCCGCACCTCCTCCCCCTTGCTCCTTTATATACGGGGGCAGGGGGGCACCCCATAGACACAACAATTGATCATTGGTCTCTTAGCCGTGTGCGGTGCCCCCTCCACCATAATCCTCGATAATATTGTAGCGGTGCTTAGGCGAAGCCCTGCGACGGTAGAACATCAAGATCGTCACCACACCGTCGTGCTGACGGAACTCTTCCCCGACATTCTACTGGATCGGAGTCCAGGGATCGTCATCGAGCTGAACGTGTGCTAGAACTCAGAGCTGCCGTAGTTTCGGTGCTTGATTGGTCAGGCCGTGAAGACGTACGACCACATCAACCACGTTGTGCTAACGCTTCCACTTTCGGTCTACGAGGGTACGTGGACAACACTCTTCCCTCTCGTTGCTATGCATCACCATGATCTTGCGTGTGTGTAGGAATTTTTTTTGAAATTACTACGTTCCCCAACATTCCCAACCCTGAAGTAGATGAGGACCGACCCCTCTCGCATGGAAGCGAGGCTCCGGACGGTTGGTTCATGTGCTTCGACGATGCATTCGCGCGTCAGGGCGCGGGGGCTGGAGCCGTGCTCATCTCGCCCACCCAGGACAAGCTCTACTATGATGAGCAGCTCTGCTTCCAGCAGAGCGAGAAGGTCTCCAACAACATCACGGAATACGAAGGCCTAATCACCAGTCTCAAGGCTGCGGCAGCCTTGGGAGTGAAGCGCCTCACCATCAAGGGCGACTCCCAGCTCCTCGTCAACTTCTCCAACAAAGTATACGAGCCGAAGGATGAGCACATGGAGGCATACCTTGAGGAGGGGGCAAGGACACGAGCTGCTGGCCGATATACATGGCGGGGATTGTGGGCATCACTCTTCGTAGTGCGCCCTCATGGGCAAGGCGTTCCGCAGTGGGTTCTACTGGCCCACAACGCTCAATGACGCCACTGAGTTGGTGAGATCCTATGAAGCCTGCCAACTCCATGCCAAACAGATCCACGAGCCCGCTCAGGGTCTCCAGACCATCCCGCTCTCATGGTCGTTCGCGGTCTGGGGGCTGGACATCTTGAGCCCGTTCCCTTGAGGGCCCGGGGGCTACCGCTACCTATGTCGCCATCAACAAGTTCACCAAGTGGGCGGAGGTGGAGGACGTCCGCACCATCCCAGCTGGCTCGGCAGTCAAGTTCATCAAGGGCCTCATGAGCTGGTTCAGGGTCCCTAATTGCATCATCATCGACAACGGCTCACAGTTCACTAGCAACCTTTACAAAACATATTGTGCTATCCTTGGAACGCAGATATGCTACGCCTCAGTGGCACACCCCAGGAGCAACGACCAGGCCGAGCGCGCCAACGCGGAGGTCCTGAGAGTCCTGAAGGCAAGAACCTTCAAGAAGAAGCTCAAGGCCTGTGGCAGGGGCTAGCTCGATGAGCTCCACTTCGTGATGTGGTCCATCCGCACTACCGCGACCAAGCCGACGGGTGAAACTCCATTCTTCCTCATCTACGGAGCTGAAGCGGTTCTCCCTCATGAGGACAGGCATCGCTCTGCGCGGGTCTTGGTGTTTGACGAGGCACGCCAAGACGCCTCGCGGGGGATGGACCTCGTGCTGGGGAAGGAACGCCATCGCCGAGCCTTGTTCCGAGCAGCGAGGTATCAGTAGGCGTTGCGGCGGTACCACTACCGCAGTGTCCTCTCCAAGACGCTCGATGTGGGTGATCTCGTCCTGAGGTGGGTGCTCTCCAAGGAGGGGCTACATAAGCTCTCACCCATGTGGGAGGGCCCGTTCAGGATCGCCCGCGTCTCCAGGCCTGGCGCCGTGCGCCTGGAGAAGCAGGACGGGATCCCCATCCAGAATGCCTGGAACATCCAGCACCTCCAGAAGTTCTACCCATGAAGCAAGGCCCCGTGCCTGTGAAGGTCTCCACTCGTGACACTCTCACGTAATAATGAGTGGGGTTGTACACGCCCGGAGTCTCCTGAGCGCCGCCCATGGGCCTCATGGGGGCTCCCTCCCACGTCCTAGTGGCAGCACTTAGTTCCGCGCTGGTGAGAAGACTAGACTAGGTGCCAGACGCGGCTGTTCTTTTGCTCGCTTTCTGTAGTTGGTTGCAACTTTTTAATGGAATTCAGAGTTTCCACGTTTTTCCGTTCGCCTGAGTTGGATTTTTCTCCTCTTACTTCCCTCACCTCTCAGTCTTGACCCGGGAAGAGCGGCACGTCGCTCTTCCTCGCGCATTCCGTGCACGGGGGCTAGGCAGGTGTGCATGTTTGGGTTCACTCGCATGCAAACACACCTCGCCGAAACCCCATTGCCCCAGTGCTTCGGCTTTCTTAATCCTCGCGAGACGCTCTCGAATGAGCTCGTGGACATGCACACCCTCCCAAGTCCGTGCCCCCGGGCAGCGCGACGCGGTGCACTAGCCGCAACCAACCCACGCCCGGGGGCTCATGCGAGGAAGAACAAGGCGCCCCATCAAGCTTTCTAACAACTCTGCAGCTCTACAACGTCTCCTGAGGCTGACGGCTCCTGAGTTGTCAGGAAGGGGGCTTCGCTATGTGCCGTTGGAAGGGCGCGCCCTCGTTGGTGGGAAACTACCACAAGCACATCAAGCTAAGTTACCCTAACCGCACCTACTCGGGACATAGATATCATGGCATAACATCAAAATAATAAACATAGCGTAGTGTCATAAGTGCCATGGTTCATTACACACCCCAGCGGGGTCCTCTACTTTTTTGAAATGCAGGAGAAAGGAAAGGTTAAACAAAAGCAAGCCGCACGCCTGCAGTAGCTCCCGAGGCCTGGCTCCAGCAACGCCTGAAGCTCAGTCAGAGCCTTCCTCCCGCTTCACCGGAGCACGATAGCAAGATGGCCTGTCGCCTTCCCCGATCCGAGCCTGTCGGCGGGGTGGCTGATCATAGCCGCCGCCGCTGGTGCTCTTGCCGGAGGAGGAGCCGCCGCCGCTGGGGCTGCCGCGGCCATCGCCAAGGGCAAGCTCACCCTCGTCATCGTAGCGGCCGTCGTCAAGGCCAAGCTCATCATCATTGCTGCCATCTTCGGGGCAGCACCCCGCGCGGCGGTCGTCTTCCCCAAACACCCTCACATAGAGGGTCGCAAGGCCGTTGTACTTGAAGTCGAGGGTGCACCTCCTGCTCAGGCCGCGTGCACGGGCAAATGCCTGACAACCGCGGGTCAAGGACACGTTGCCTACGGCGGTGACCTCGACCCCATCCCATGAGGCCCTACTACAGCAGCCATCCGCCTGCAGCCAGAGGCCATCGAGCCCCGCAGTCGGAAGCGCACCCACAAAGAAGCACCGGAGCGGGAGCTAGGTGCCCGTGGGCCTCTCTGACCACACGACAAACTCCAGGAACGCGTCTGCTGAGTGGAAGCGCGGCCGAGGAGGTCGGGCAACCATGGCACGCCTTCCCTCATTACAGGAGCTACCTCGTCCACGATGCCTCCCGCTGCAAGGAGAAGCGCCAACACGACCGTTGGAGGCAGCGCCCGCTCTTGGAGGAGTGCGCTTGCGCCCCTGAGGGACCGCCGTCGGGGTCGCAACATACTTGCGGGGGCGTCCGCGGCCCCTCTTGGGTGGTGGCGAACCCGGCCCCTCCTTGGGGGCCTTCCCCTTCTCAGCGACGGAGAACTTCCTTGTCGGCGCCATGAGAACTTCAGCAAGACGGCAAGACGATGACGAAGAAGGAGCGGGCAGCAAGAAGATGGAGATGAGCGAGGGGGGCTTTGCCCTTCCCCTAATTTATAGCCGGAGGGAGGCCAACCGCCGGCCCCCACAATCCCACACAATGATGGTTTTCTCTATGCATGCAGCAGAGTCTCGTCAAGTCGAACAGTTGCCGAGGCCACGTGGGGAAGCGGAGACACCCACGTCCCATCAATCGCCACGCGTCAACCAACGCCGCAGGCGGTTAGGGCCCGCGACACTCCACACTTGCCCTTTGGCTTCGCCTTGAAGCCAAGTCCAAGCGTGCCATGGGCCTGGGGGCTACTGTCGGCGTTCTGGGAACGGGGCTACCTAGACTTGCCTGCCTGCGGCCCACGGCATGGCTTCATCGACGGCCTAGTACGGCCCACCTTCAGCATCGACAACTCAAGACCCTCGCGAGGAACCGAGCTTCACGAGGCGGACGACACCAAGACCTCCACGAGGAGCGGCCTCCTCAAGTTGGCTCTCAAGGAGCGGAGATTCCTATGCAGGCTTCACCTCATGAGGTTTGGATACGTGAGCCATGACGACCAAGGCCAGGTGGGTGCCAGCGGGCGTAGTGTACCAGTTTCCTCTTTGGTGCTAAGGAGGCAAGCGCAGGCGTGGAGTCCCGAGGAATCAACCAAAGGTTTCCATTCCGGTGCAACAAGACCAAGACCGCTAGGACAGCATGACGAAGGTCATCGCCGAGCCCACCGCAGCGTCACAACCAGAGGCTTTTTGCAAGCAGAGACTACTTTTGTCAAGATAGCATGTACTAGTTGTCTCCCTTCAAATTTTGCAGTTGTGGGAACCCTTCCCGCCTTCATTTTTGGAAGAGGACCAAGGCCACTATAAATAGGGCCTAGCCACCACCATAGAGAGGGATCAGAACACGAGAGATCATACTCTCCCCCGCCAGCTCAAGAACACACCTCCTGAGGTTGTTCCCCCACTGTACTAGTTCATCCTCAGCCCCTCGAGGCCAATCCACAACAAAGTAGGAGTAGGGTTTTACACCACAAGGTGGCCCGAACCTGGGTAGCTGTTGTGTCTCATTTCCTTTCTATTCATCAAGCTAGGCCGAGAGATTGGCGAGTAGGCAGACTGGGGAGGTGGAGTTCTTCGCACGCACCCATAGTTTGAACATCTCAAGGGTCTGCGGAGCATGAAATCTGACAAGAGTGGCCTCCGCCTGGCTTCCCGATCCCTTTGTATGCCCGCGCGCAGAGCTCTAGGCAGGGTGGTAGTGCCCAGCGCCACGCAGTCCGGGGTCGCGGTGAATAGGCCGAGGCTATGCAGCCAACCAGCCCGCGAACCCACACCGAGGGCACCTCGCGCAAGTTCATGGTGTTGGCGATAATGCCGATGCGCATGTGGATTCAGCTCCCGAGGTTCTTCACCGAGGAGATGCCGCCGAGGGGGCCACTCGAGCTGTGGCTGCAACACGCTGGGTGCTACAGCCTAGCCACGGGGGCAGAGGTCAAGGCCGTCCCCCCGGGCGACATCTTCATGACTCGAGGATGGGGCGAGGTCGTCCGCGCCTGCTGTCCTGAGGGTGCCCTCGCCATCCACTTTGAGTACGATGGTGCCTCCATTCTGTTCTTCAAGGTCTTCGGCGAAGACGGCATGCACCTGGAGTGTTGCTCTGGGAGAGGCAGTCCACGCAGTGTGGCCACGGGCGCTCAACCCGCCCTAGCCTTGCCGGCAGCTCCTCCAGCAGTGGCGGCGACCTCCTGGAATCCAGCGACTCTCCCAGGCCCAGCGATTCTCTGGAGTCCAGCGACGACAACTACGTGCTGCCGAGCTCTCGCCGCGCCCTGAGCATAGCAGCGGCGTCCGCTCGGCGTCATCGGTGATACCCAGCGGCCGGCGTCCTTCAAGGTCGTCTTCTTTTGTTTTCCCTGCGCGGAATTGTGACGAGCCCCCTGGGGGTATGTAAAAAACTATAGTGCTTTTGCTCTAATGTTATCCCCCCTAGTATGATCTTGCAGTAGTGTATCTCGCTTCGGCACGGTTCCCCATTTTCATTCTCGCGGTAGCTTAGTGCTCTACGCCGACACGACCTAGTCCCTAGGCAGGCTTCAGCCGTCGCTGGTATGCCAGGTCACGATGCCGTGGTCAAGGCCGGGAGGTGAGCGGCCTGAGGTCTGGTAAGAGCTCCTGAGGCGCGATGCTCAAGAGGTCCCCTTTGGCGTGCAAGGAGCTCCCTGAAGGCCGAAAAGGGAAGTGACATTACCCGAGCGAGATTGCAAGAGTCGAAATACTGGATCTTGAGGTTTACGCTGATATGTATGGGTGACTTATCTTGGTGAGCCTGTGGTGATTCCCTTGCGCGGCGCCTGGTCGTGCCTTAGTGGTGATGCTTCTAGGTAGGGCTCACGCCGCTCCCCCTTTTTCCGCACTCATCTAGATGCTCTACATCCTCGAGTCCAGGCCCTCAAGCGAGGCTCGACCGTTGCTGGTATGCCAGGTCGCGATGTCGTGGTCAAGGCCAGGGGCGAGGGCTTGAGAGGCAGTAGGAGCCCCTAAGGCGCGACACTTAGGAGCCCCCCTTTAACGTGGAAGCGAATTGCGTGAAAAAAGGACGGCCGGTCGGGCCGCCCGTAGTTAAGCTCCGGAGGTCCCTGCGGGTTAGTCCAAGGAGGGGAACATAACACAAAACTGCGCTTGGTGTACTGCCGCTGATTCTTTTGCAAGAAGATGAAGGCATTGAGGATCTGGTGAGGTGACGTGCGCGGGGCAGGCTGCGAGCCAGAGCTCGTTCTCTCAGATTTATCAGTGTTGTAGGGACGGATTCGAGCACAAGCGCTGTGCCAGCATGTGTAGCCCCCGTTGTGAAATGAGCAAGAGGCGGGCCGGCAACGTAGGGAGGCCGCGAAGGGCGATAAAGCACCAGGTAAGCAGGTGATAATCATAAAGCAACTCATGATCAAAGGGTAGAGCCAGTTCTAATAGATGCAAAGAATGATACATGTCGCACGAACGGACCCACACAGCTTGGGGATAATGCAGCCCGAGGGGTGCCCCCAACTGAACAAACCAAAAAGGTGTCACCTGGCATCGTTGCTGAAGAAGTGTTGGAGTAGTTGAAGACGTGTGCTGTAGAAGCCGATCCTCATGAGCCGCCCGGGTCCTGAGCCTTTGGGGGCTCTAGGGGCCTGGGGGGCTCACGAGGATCTGTCACCATCTCCGACAGGATCGCCTGGTGTCTGGCCTTACAAGCCGCCAGGACGCCCCGCATGTGGCGTTGGTGCACGACAGCCCTGTTCAGCAAACCGAAAGGCATGCGAACATATTTGTGAGGGGGGCCCTCGCACTGAGCAACATTGGACGGCCAGAAGAGCTCTTGAGACGCGGCCCTGTTGAGCCCAGGGATGTTGACGCAGGCATGCAGCTCGCTGTCCTCGCCAGGGCAGGGAGCCGCGTCGGGCGGTGGGCGACGGTCGCCTCGCATAGCTCTTGCCTCCTGAAGCTCCTCGATTTCCTTGGTGATGAACTCTTGAATGCCTGGCGCCTCGTGCCCTGCGGTTCCCTCACGGAAACGTGCGTTGAAGCACGGCTCCACATGGTGCTCGAACACCTCCCTCGTGACGTCGGCCGGGTGAGAGGCCCTCGAAAGGAGAGCCCCCAAGACCAGCCTGAGAGGGGCTCTGGGCACGCCTTCCTATGTGAGAGGGGAAGGCACCTTGTCAGTGGGCGTAGGGCCTGAGGCAGCGCCACCGGACACCCCACCATCCCGAGGTCCATGGTGGAGCAACTTCTTCTTCTTCTTGGGAAAACATTAGGAGGGTCGACAACACCCTCGTCATCTGGGTCCTCTACAGTCGTAGCCTGGTAGGCACGCTCGAGAGAGGACACCGCATCCTTCTCCTCGCAGGCGACCGTGATGATGCCGCAGCTTCCTAGCACCTTGATGACGTTGTAACCATGATAAGTCACTGCCATGAACTTGGCCAGGGACGGATACCCAAGGATGGCATTGTACGGGAGGCGAATGTGGGCGACATCAAAGTCGATGAGCTTAGTGCGGTAGTTGTCGCACTTGCCGAAGGTGACAGGGAGGCGGATCTGTCCTGTCAGGGTGGTGGAGCCGTCAGTCACTCCTAAGAAAGGCTTGGTGGGCTGAAGCTGGTCGTAAGGCACCTGGAGTAGGTCGAACATCTCGACGGAGAGAACATTGAGACCCGCACCACCATCAATGATTGTCTTGGTGACGAGGACGTTGCTGATGGTAGGCGAGCAGAGCATCGGGAGGGCACCGGCAGTTGCAGCACACTTGAGCTGGTCGAAAGAGCTGAAGGTGATGGTGTACTTGGACCACCTGAGAGGACGTGCTGCCTTGAGCTTTGGGATGCGATGAGAGGCAGGGGCCTGAGCGCCGCCCAGGATCCAAGCAATGGCTCAAGGCTCTTGGAAGCCCCCTTCCCCCTCATCCTGGTGGTGGTCGTCATTCCTTCTTGGCGGTGGCAGCAATGGTGGAAGGCCAGCGTTGCCCTGAGGACGGTCCTCGTGAGGCTGATCTCTCCAGGCGCCCTCACGAGGCTGGCCCTGAGCGGTCCTCATGAGACTGATTGCGCCAGTCCTGGCGCCAGTCCTGGCGGGGGTCGCGGCCATCCCAACCTCCTCCGCCTCTGCCACCTCCACGGCCGTAGCCTCGATCATTGCGCTCGGGGCGACGACCGAAGCGCCCGTTGCGGATGGCCCTGAGCAGTCGTTGGTGTTGTGGTTGTGCACATTGTGGAAGACGCAGAATGGACGGCTGCCCTTGGATGACTCCGAGTGGTCGTAGCCGCGCTTCATCTCTGGTTCGGCTATGAGCACGGCTGGTCCCTTGCGCTTCACGTCCTTTGCCTTGGCCTTCTTTTCTTCTGGGTCAGCCTTCGGACGCTTAAGGAGGGAGAGGCGTCCCTCCTCAGCTCTCGCACACTTGGTTGCCATGTTGAACATCTCCAGAGCCGTGCACAGGTCCTCGTGTAAGGCAAGCTCCTCCTTCATCTTGACGTCGCAGAAGCCATCAGTGAACGCCGAGTTGATGGCCTCATCTGACACCTTGGGGATCTTGAGGCGAACACTATTGAAGCGCTGGATGTACTTCTGCAATGTCTCTCCTGGCTGCTTCTTGATGCGTCGCAGGTCACCCACAGCTGGCGGGCGGTCACAAGTGCCCTGGAAGTTGGCGACGAAACGCTCGCGCATCTCGTCCCAGGAGGAGATCGATCCCGCGTGGAGGTTCAGGAGCCACGAGTGCGCGCCATCTTTGAGGGCCATGGGAAACTAGTTCGCCATAACCTTCTCGTCACTGTTGGACGCCTCGATGATTAGCTCATAGAGTTGCATGAACTTGGTAGGGTCGGGGGTGCCTTCGTAGCATGGAGGCAGGCCGGGTTTGAACTTCCCTGGCCAGACAACATTGCGCAGCGCCAGAGTGAATGTGCGGCATCTTGCCATGGTCATGGGAGCCCGCCGTAGAGGTGGAGCCTGATCTTGGGGCTCACGCGCCACCACCGCAGGTGGCGCGCAGTCTTGACGTGGCAGTGCTGGGAGCACACGTGCAACTCCTTGCGGTCGCTGCACCACCTGGCAGCTTTCCTCGTCACGCGGCGGGTCGCGCTGTGGAGCCTCACGCCTTGGCTCGAGGGCGACGTCTTGCCTGGGAGGTGGAGGAGGCGCACCGTGGGCAACGTCGCCCATGAGAGGCACCGGGGGAGGCAATGAGCGGGACGGTGCAGGGGCCTCTCCGGCGGCGCTGACGAGCTCGGTGATGCGGTCCAGCCAGTCCTTGTAGAGGTCGTCGATAGGGCGATAGCGCAGGAGCTCGCGTGCCATGAGCAACGCAGCCTGCGCGTTCGCTGGCCGGCGACGAGCATGAGACGACGAAGCCGTCGCTGGGGTTAGCGACGGAGTGGCAGTGCGCCCATCATGCCGCACAGAGGGTTGCATTGACGAAGCCTGCTGCTCGTGGGCCGCGGGGCCAGTGGCAGCGTTGGATGCGGGCGACGGGGAACGGCGGGGAGCACGATCGCCCGCGGGCGCCATCGGGGCGACATGGGCGGAGAGGGCAGCCCGGCATTCAACACGAACTCGACGAGCATCAGCCATGGGGACAACGAAACGGCAACGAGTCGACTGGAGGAAGAGAGGCTCTGACGCACCCTTACCTGGTGCGCCAAATGTCGGATTTCGGGCTCCGCAGACCCTTGATAGATTCCAACTCTGGGTGCGTTCGAAGAACTCAACCTCCTCAGTCTGCATACTCGCCAATTTCATGGCCTAGCTCGATGAATAGGAAGGAAATGGGACACATCAATTTACCCAGGTTTGGGCCACCTTCCGATGTAAAACCCTACTCCTGCTTTGTGGTGGACTGGCCTCAAGGTGGGCTGAGGATGAACTAGTACAGTGGAGGAACAACCTCAGGAGGTGTGTTCATGAGCTGGTGGGGGAGAGGATGATCTAAATGATTTGTCTACTGGTCCATCGATCCCCCTCTACGGTGATGGCTAGGCTATACTTATAGTAGCCTTGGTCCTCTTCCCCCAAAATGTAGGCGGGAAGGGATCCCACAACAGCCAAATTCGAAGGGAGACAACTAGTACATATTATCCTAACAAAAGTAGTCTTCGCCTGCAAAGCCTCTGGTCATGACGCCGTGGTGGGCTTGGCGATGACCTCCGTCCTTCCGTCCTGGCGGTCTTGGTCTTGTTGCATGGGAATGGAAACCTTTGGCTGATTCCTTGAGACTCTGCGCCTGCACTTGCCTCCTTAGCACCAAAGAGGAAGTTGTTGTACTATGCCTGCTGGCGCCCGCCTAGGCTTGGTCATCATGGCTCATGTCATCCGAACCTCGCGAGGTGAGGCTTGCATAGAAATCTCTGCTCCTCGGGAGCCAGCCTGAGGAGGCCGCTCCTTCTGGAGGTCTTGGTGTCCTCCGCCTCGCGAGAGTCTTGAGTTGTTGATGCCGAAGGTGGGCCGTACTAGGCCGTCAATGGAGCCACGCCCCAGGTAGGCAAGTCTGGGTACCCCCATTCCCAGAATGCCGACACTCACGTATGAATAAACCCCATCTTTTTACCCTTAATAGCAACAATACATACATGTCATGTCCCCTTCTGTCACTAGGATTGAGCACCATAAGATCGAACCCATTACAAAGCACCTCTTCCCATTGCAAGATAAATCAATCTAGTTGGCAAAACCAAACCAATAAATCAGAGAAGAAATATGAGGCTATAGTAATCATGCATAAAAGAGTTCAGAGAAAACTCAAATAATATTCATGGATAGATCTGATCATAAACTCACAATTCATCGGATCCCAAGAAACACACCATAAAAAGTCATTACATCAAATAGATCTCCAAGAACACCGAGGAGAACATTGTATTGAAGATCAAATAGAGAGAAGAAGCCATCTAGCTACTAACTATGGACCCGTAGGTCTGTGGTGAACTACTCACACATCATCGGAGGGGCAGCAAGGTTGATGTAGAACCCCTCCGTGACCGATTCCCTCTCCGGCAGGGTACCAGGGAAGGCCTCCAGATGGGATCTCGTGGTTCTGGAACTTGCAGCGGCAGAGGTATTACGGGTGTCTCTCTGATATCAGGGGAATATTTGAGTATTTATAGAGGTGGAATTAGGTTTTGATGTGCCATAAGCCCGGGGAGCATGCCCCTAGGGCTTGTCGCTCCCTCGTGGCTCTTATAGCCTCCTCCCAAACCTTCTAGGGTCTCTTCTGGTCCAGAAAAAATTAATCCAAAGTTTTCTTCGTTTGATATTGATTTTCTGAAAAGCAAAAAACATGCAAAAAACAACAACTGACACTTGACACTAAGTTAATAGGTTAGTCCCTAAAAATGATATATAATTGCATCTAATGACGTATAAAACATCCAAATTTGATACTATAATAGCATAGAACAATAAAAAATTATAGACATTGGAGATGTATCAAGCATCCCCAAGCTTAATTCCTACTCGTCCTCGAGTAGGTAAATGCTAAAAAACAGAATTTTTTACGTGGAATGCTACCTACCATATTCATCATATAATCTTTTCTTTTGCAACATGGATGTTTAGACTTGAGTGATTCGAAAAAATAGTCCATAATTTGACATGAAAACATCAATACTCAAGTATACAAACAAGCAACCACATCTTTCAAAATATCAACACTGAAGAAAGTTATCCCTAGCCCATATGCTCAATCATTGATCCATTCCTGAAAAACACTCAACATTAGCTACATCCAATTCACACATATGACAATAATGTTCTCCAGTTGGTGCTTTATAAGAGAAGACGGAGACTCAAATAAAATTAAAAAAATTCATAAAAGTAAATAGATAGCCCTTCGTAGAGGGAAGCAGAGATTTGTAGAGGCGCCAAAGCTCAAAGCTTAAATTAAAGATAATTTTTTTGAGAGGCATGCTTTTCATGTCAACGGAAACGACCGAGAATTACCAATATCTTCCATGCTATACAAATTATGGCAGTTCCCAAACAGAAAGTAAAGTTTATTTACTTTCCACCATTCTTTCACAATCCATGGCTAGCCGTATCCACGGGTGCCTTCCACACCAACACTTTCCAAGGAAGTTATTATATTTTTTTCATTTAGGGATTGGGCATCCCTATTACTTGCCACACTCTCGTGCAATGACAAGTGAATAAACACTCATCTGGAGAATTATGTACCTAGCATGGAAAATATTGGCCACCCCTACCACTTCATGAGCGATACGGACACAGAAAACGGAAATTCATTTTGAAAAATTAGAGTTGGCACATGCAAATTTACTTGGAACGACATGAAAATACCCGCATATAGGTAGGTATGGCGGACTCATTTAGCACAACTTTAGGTTGAAGGAATTGGATGCACAAGCATTATTTCCGCTTTGTACAAGTGGAGGCTAGCAAATAGATTGAGAAGCAACCAACCAAAAAACGAAAACGGTCATAAACATGCATTGAACATAACTAACACTGAATAATGCACCATAAGTAGGATGTAACTTTGTTGCATAACTATTTACTTTACGTGCATGCATAGGGAATCACAAACCTTAACACCAATATTCTTACTAAAGGACAATTACTCACTAGCATAACTCACATATTATCATCTTCATATCGCAAAACTATCACAAGGAATCAAGATTATCACATCCAATGATCTTGATGAAAGTTTTTATTATATCCCTCTTGGATATTTATCATATTGGGACCAAATTTATATCTTGTGCGAATTACTATCACTATTATCAACTCCCAAAAAGATACAAGTGAAGCATGAGAGCGCAAACATTTCTTCAAAATTTAATCTTATCAACTCTCAAAATAATATAAGTGAAGCATGAGAGCACATTTCTTTAAAATTTAATATTAATTACCAACTCTCAAAATAATATAAGTGAAGCATGAGAGCGTATTTCTTTAAAATTTAACCACCACCATGCTCAAAAAGATATAAGTGAAGTACTAGAGCAACTGCCTAGCTCAAAAGATTTAAGTGAAGCATAAAGTGTATTCTAACAAATCATGATAAACGTGTGGCTGTCTCAAACAAGTGTGTTCAGCAAGAATGATTGTGACAAACTAAAAAGCAAACAAAGCAAAGACTCATATAATACACGACGCTCCGAGAAAAACTCATGATATGTGACGAATAAAAATATAGCTCCACGTAAAATTACCGATAGTTGGTAGAAGAAAGAGGGGATGCCTTCCGGGGAATCCCCGAGCTTAGTTTCTTGGGAGTCCTTGAATATTACCTTGGGGTGCCTCGGGCATCCCCAAGCTTAGGCTCTTGCCACTCCTTATTCCTTCATCCATCGTGATCTCACCCAAAACTTCAAAACTTCAATTACACAAAACTCAACAAAACCCCATGAGATCCGTTAGTATAATAAAGCAAATCACTACTTTAAGTACTGTTGCAAACCCATTAATATTTTATTTTTGCATTATAACTATTGTATTCTAACTTCTCCATGGCTTATACCCCCCGATACAATCCATAGTTTCATCAAAACAAGGGAAACAATGCATCAAAAATAGAATTTGTCAAAAACAAAATAGTCTGTAGCAACCTGAACATTGACCATACGTTAGGACAACATGGGAAATTTTCATATCAATCATCTGTAAAAATATAGAATTTTATCATGCTCCAGCAAAGCACATTAATTCTACTGTTGGATGCAAAAGTTTCTGCTAATGCACAGAATCAAAGCAAATATCACCCAAATCACCCCAAAGGCTTTGCAAGGCACAAACACTAATTTAAACACTAAAACACAATCATAACAGTAGCATAATTGTGTGCTTATTGAAAAACAGCAAAGGAACAAAAAATTAAAGGATAACTATTGGGTTGCCTCCCAACTAGCGCTATTGTTTTACGCCCCTAGCTAGGTGTAATGCATAGTTTCAAGTGTTGTCATCTTTGGTTTTAGTTCCATAGGTGGACCTCATGATTGATTCATATGGTGGCTTAATTATCTTTCTAGGGAAGTGTTCCATACCCTTCTTTAATGGAAACTGAAATTTCCTATTCCCTTTTTTCATGTCAATAATGACACCTATAGTTTGTAAGAAAGGTCTACCAAGTATTATGGGGCAAGACGAATTGCATTCAATATCAAGCACAACAAAGTCAACAGGCACATAATTCCTATTTGCAAGAATACAAACATCATTGATTCTAACCAAAGGCTGTTTAATAGTAGAATCTGCCAAATGCAAATTAAGGGAACATTCATCCAAATTGGTAAAACCTAGCACATCACATAGAGATTTCAGAATTGTGGAAACACTAGCACCCAAATCATATAAAGCATTTCACTTATAATTTTTAATCTTGACTTTAACGGTGGGTTTCCATTCACCATATAATTTTGTAGGAATTGAAATCTCTAATTCTAACCTTTCTTCTAAAGCTTTCATCATCGCTTCTACAATATGTTTAGTAAAAGTCTTATTTTGTTCATAAGCATTGGGTGAATTTAGCAAGGATTGCAACAAAGAAATACATTCAATCAAAGAACAACAATCATAATTAAAGTCTTTGTAATCCAAAAGATTGGGCATATCACTAGTTAAAGTGTTTACCTCTCCAAACCCACTTTTATCAACTTTCTCATTAAGATTTTCACCCTCTGAATTATGGGGACGCCTTCTAGCTGAAGTGGACTCTTCTTCAGTCCCTTTTTTATCAAGTTTAACATTACTAAACAAAGATTAAATGGAAGAAACACCAACCATTTTAATATCTTCGTCGTTACTAGGTGCTAATGATTCCGGCTTAGCTGCAATTTGATTTAGTAGCGTAGCTTGTGCATCAAAAATTCTTCCTAGCAAGTTTTTAGTATGGGCAAACTGACATTGAAGATTAGAAACTTCTTCACTAACATGATCCAGTTGTTTCACAATAGCATTAATCAAAAGAGAGTGTTCCTTAAGTTCTTCTGTAAAAAATATTGTGCTCAAATTGTGTAGTCATATAGTCCTTAGTGTTTTTTCTCAATCTCAACCAATATATTAGGATAGCAAATATCATGATAATTTTCTCGAGACATCATCACTATGCAAACAACATAACAAGCAAGCAAAGAAGAAAACAAGAAAAAGGCAAACGGAACATATTTTTGTATTTTTGTAAAAAAAATTTAGAAGTGGGGGAGATGAAAACAAGAGGCAAATGGAAAATAATGTAAATGCAAGTTGATGAAGGTAAATGCGAAGGTACTTCATACTTGTTGATGATGTCTCCCCGCCAACGGCGCCAGAAAGTCTTCCCACTACTTGTGATCAACGTTGGGATTTCCCCGAAGAGGAGAGGATGATGCAGTAAAGTAAAGATAAGTATTTCCCTTAGTTATGAATCCAAGGTTATCAATCCAGTAGGAGAACCAACCAATGACTCGTTAGTAGTACCTGCACACAAACAACAAATCCTTGCAACGCAACATGAATAAGGGGTTGTCACCCCCTTGACGGTTATGAGCAAGATTAAATTGTATAGTTTTTGATTGATAAATCGAACAAAAATACAAAATAAATTAAATAAAAGAAAAATGCAGCAAGGTAGTCTTGGTTTTAATACATTATAGAAGATAGACTCGGGGACCATAGTTTCCACTAGATGCTTCTCTCTTGAAAATAGCATACGATGGGTAAACAAATTACTGTTATGCAATTAATAGAAAAAGAACTAATTATGATGATATCCAAGGTAATGATCATATATAGGCATCACCTCCAAGACAAGTAGACCAAAACGATTCTACATCTACTACTATTACTCCACACATCGACCGCTATCCAGCATGCATCTAGTGTATTAAGTTCATGGAAAAATGGAGTAATGCCTTAAGCAATATGACATGATGTAGATAAGACAAACTCACATATGAATAAACCCCATCTTATTACCCTTAATAGCAATGATACATACGTGTCATGTCCCCTTCTATCATTGGGTTTAAGCATCGTAAGATCGAACACATTACAAAGCACCTCTTCCCATTGCAATATAAATCAATCTAGTTGGCCAAACCAAACTAATAAATCAGAGAAGAAATTTGAAGCTATAGTAATCATGCATAAAAGAGTTCAGAGAAAACTCAAATAATATTCATGGATAGATTTAATCATAAACTCACAAATCATCGGATCCCAACAAACACATCGCAAAAGGTCATTACATCGAATAGATCTCCAAGAACAACGAGGAGAACATTGTATTAAAGATAAAATAGAGAGAATAAGCCATCTAGATACTAACTATGGACTCGTGGGTCTGTGGTAAACTACTCACACATCATCAGAGGGGCAGCAAGGCTGATGTAGAGCCCCTCCGTGATCGATTCCCCCTCTGGCAGAGTACCAGAGAAGGCCTCCAGATGGGATCTCGTGGTTCTGGAACTTGCGGTGGCGGAAGTATTTCGGGTGTCTCTCAAATGTTAGGGGAATATTTGAGTATTTATAGAGGTGGAATTAGGTTTGATGTGCCACGAGGGACCCACAAGCCAGGAGGCGCCCCCCTCTATCTTGTCGCTCCCTCGTGGCTCTTTTGTCCTCCCCCCGAACCTTCTAGGGTCTCTTCTGGTCCATAAAAAATTATTCCAAAGTTTTCTCTCCCTTTGGATTTTGTTTGATATTGATTTTCTGAAAAGCCAAAAACATGCAGAAAATAACATCTGGCACTGGCACTGAGTTAATATGTTAGTCCCAAAAAATAATATGTAATTACATCTAATGACATATAAAACATCCAAAATTGATACTATAATAGCATGGAATAATAAAAATATATATAGAATTATAGATACATTAGATACGTATCAGTCATACATAAGCTCACTATACCGATCTCCTCGTTGTAGGTTTTGTTCTTCTTTCTCGTTGTCATGTTCTGGCATCCCTGTGACGTAGTCACCTGTGTCTGGCCAGAAGATGATGGATGTCATAACACCGAGAGGTCCCTAAGAATATCTCTCCATCGTCCTAGGAGCAAATTCCACTCTCGAGTTATCTAGTCCCTTGTCAAACTATTTGATGAACCTGTAAGTTATCGTTATGATCACCGTGTTACAGAAGATGTTTGAGCAACCCCAAAGTGCATTAGTATGGTAAGAAGTGACTACAGTACTCTCATGGTTGAAGGAACTAAACCGCATGTTAACGCTCAGTGTTATAACAATTGACTTCTAACGATATAATCTTAAAGTATAACAAACAAGTTTGGGTCGATTCAATATGATCGTTATTCTAACGTCATACTCCCAATGTTGTTTTAGGACTAGCGTTACTCCTAATGATATCCTTGCTGGGGAACATTGCATGGAAAACAAAAAAAAATCTACGCACACGCAAGATCTATCCATGGAGATGCATACCTACGAGAGGGGGGGGGAGCATCTACATACCCTTGTAGATCGCTAAGTGCAAGCATTTATGAATGTGGTTGATGTAGTCGTACACCTTCATGATCCGTCCCGATCAAGTACCGAACATACAACACCTCCGCGTTCAGCACACATTCAGCTCGATGATGTCCTCGCTATCTCGATCCAGCAAGAGAGGCGAAGTAGTAGATGAGTTCCAGAAGCACGACGGCGTGGTGACGGTGGTGGTGAAGAACAATCTTTGCAGGGCTTCGCCAAGCACAACGGAAACTATGATGGAGGATAAACTAGAGGGGGTGGGGTTGCCGGCACATGGCTTGGTGAATCTTGATGTATTCTGGGTGCTAGCCCTGCCTCTCTATTTATATGTTGAGCCCTGGGGTCATTTCTTAGAGAAAGATCCTCCTCAAAGTCGGTTTGGCACACACGACAATAGTCCTTCTCAGACTCCAGGACCAGGCGCAAAGGTCCTTGGCGTCTAGCCCAGACGCCAGGGTCCCTGGCGTCTGGTCCCTGACCTCCGCAAAACTTCCTTTTGCACCGACCTGAAGCCCCGTGGGCCTTACCCATTGGCTCGACCATATCATCCTATATATCAATCTTTACCTCCGGACCATTCCGGAGCTCCTCATCATGTCTGTGATCTCATCCGGGACTCTGAACAACATTCGGTGACCAACATACATAACTCATATAGTACTATATCATCAATGAACGTTAAGCGTGCGGACCCTACGGGTTTGAGAATGATGTAGACATGACCGAGAAGCTTCTCCGGTCAATAACCAATAGCGGGACCTGGATGCCCATATTGGTTCCTACATATTGTACGCAGATCTTTATCGGTCAAACCTTTATGACAAATATGTAGTTCCGTTTGTTTGTCGGTATGTTACTTGCCCAATATTCGATCGTTGGTATCTCCATACCTAGTTCAATCTCGTTATCGGCAAGTCTCTTTATTCGTTCCGTAATACATTATCTCGTAACTAACTCCTTAGTCACTTTTCTTGAAAGCTTCTTGTGATGCTGTATTACCGAGAGGGCCCAGAGATACCTCTCCGTCATATGAAGTGACGAATCCCAATCTCGATTCACGCCAACTCAACCTTCGGGGATACCTGTAGAGCATCTTCATGATCACCCAATTATATTGTGATGTTTGATAGCACACAAGGTATTCCTCCAATATTCGGGAGTTGCATGATCTCATGGTCGAAGGAATATATATTTGATATTAAGAAAGTAGTAGCAATAAATTGAACGATCATATGCTATGCTAACGGACGGGTCTTGTCCATCACCTCATTCTCGTAATGATGTGATCCTGTTACCAAGTGACAACACATGTCTATGGTTAGGAAACCTTAACCATCTTTTGATGAACGAGCTAGTCTAGTCGAGGCTCACTAGGGACACAATGTTTTTTAGGTTTTTTTACATCTATGCCCCTAGTTCCTTAGCTCTACTCATTCATCCTAGCGCTCTTAACTTTTGCTCAGTTTTCCCCACTCCCTTGCCTGAAACCCTCAGAATAGGTCACAACGGACATTGCTCGGTTCAATGGTTTGACTGTTCACTTTGACGAGTGGGGACGCGCTGGACTGTGTCGTCTGTTGGACCTGACAAGTGGGGCCGCATTGAGCGGTGTCGCTGTTCGACCATTGGGCCGTGGTTTCGTTGGGCCGTCCCTTGCATTAAATGCCTGCGTGCACCGCCACGACAGAAGCCTTCTATGCATGCACCCAGCAAAGCCTGCGTGCATGCGTCGATGCGCCAACCTAGCCTACATGCGCCGATCGAGCCTGCATGTGCTTGTCGGATCACGGGTTCCGGCAAAACCCTCAAGGTTCGAACACTAGGGTGCGCGCGAAGATCTCCCCCTACCGATCCACGTCCTAACTTTGCTAAGACCTCAGGGACTAACTCAACGAACTCGCAACACAAAGGACACAAGATTTATACTGGTTCGGGCCACCATTTTGGTGTAATAGCCTACTCCAGGGTGGTGGTGGTGGATTGCCTCTTGGGCCGAGGATGAACAGTACAAGGGGAAGAACAGCCTCCTGAGGAGAGGTGTTCTTGTGCTTGGTGAACTTGTGGTTGTTCGGATCGATCCCCCCAGCTATAGTGGTGGCTAGTCCTATTTATAGAGGCCCTGGTCCTCTCTCCAAATATTGAGTGGGAAGGGAGCCAACAATGGCCAATTCGAAAGGGGACAACTAGTACAACTTATCCTGACAAAAGTAGTCTCCGCCTGCAAAAGGCTCTGGTGGTGACGCCGTCTTGGGCTCCACGGTGACCTCCGTCTTGCCATCCCGCTGGTCTTGGTCTTGTCGCACTGATATGGAAACCTTTGCTTGACGCCTCGATACTCCATGCCTGCGCCTGCTTCCTTAGCACCAAAGGGGAAACAAGGACACTGTGCATGCTGGCGCCCGCCTGGCCTTGCTCGTCATGGCTCACGTCACTGGAACCTCGCGAAGTTTGTCTTGCCTTGGTCTCTCCGCCCCTCGCGAGCCAGCCTGGTGAGGGCACTCCCGAGGAGGTCTTGTGTCATCCGCCTCGTGAGGCTTGGCCCCTCACGAGGGTCTTGAACGCTTGTTGGTGAAGATGGGCTGTACGGGCCCGCTCCCAGAGCCACGTCGTGGGCCGCAGGCAGGCAAGTCTGGGGACCCCCGTTCCCAGAACGTCGACAGTAGCCCCCGGGCCCAAGGCGCGCTCGGGCTAGGCGAAGCCAAGGGCCAAGTGCGGAGCGCCGCGTGCCCCAATAGCCTGCAGCCTTGGTCGACACATGGTGGTTGATTAGACGTGGGCGTCTCCGCTTCCCCATGCAGCCTCGACAACTGCCCGACTGGACAAGTCCCTGCGACATGCAAGGAAAAATCATCATTATCTGTGATCGTGGGGGGCGCTGGTTGGCCTTCTCCTGTATAAATGGGGAGGGGGGCGGAGCCCACGTCGCCCATCCCTTCCCATTCCACTCTCTTCTCCCCCTTTGTTCCATCGCCAGCTGCGACACCAATGGCACCGTCGAAGAGGTTCTCCACCGCGGAGAAGGGGAGGGACCCTCGCGAGGGCCCTAGCTCTCCGGTGCCCAAGCGTGGATGCGGCCTTCCCCGCAAGGACACCACGACCCCCACCGTGGCCCCGCGCAGCTGTGGCGGTGCCGCTTCGCGTGGCAGGGGTCGCTCCGGTCGTGGCAGTCCCGTTGATGAAGGAAGACGTGCCGTGGTCGCGCGGCCTCCCCGGCCGCGCTTCCACTCGGCGGAGGTGCTGCTGGAGTTCGTCATCTGGTCGGAGAACCCGGCTGGCAACTGGCTTCAGCTCCCGCACTTCTTCGCCGACAAGCTGTCGGCCTCAGGCCCAGGCGGGCTCTGGCTACAGGCGGACGACTGCTGTAGCAGGGCTTCCTGGGTCACGGTTGAGGTATCCGTCGTGGGCAACATAGCCCTGGCCCGCGGCTGGCAAATGTTTGCCCGCGCGCGTGGCCTGGGCAGGCGGTGCACCCTCCATTTCAGGTACGACGGTGATGCGCCCCTCTACGTGAGGGTGTTTGGGGAAGATGGTTGCCACGCCGGGTGCTGCCCCGAGGTCAACGACAGCGAGGAGGTGCTCAGCCTTGGCGATGGTCGTGATGAGAATGAGGGCGAACCCGCGCTTGGGGCCAACCACGTCTCATCCAGCTACGGCGACTCTTCCTCTGGTGATAGCTCTAGCAGCGGCGGTTACGACCAGCCACCACGCCGCCACGCCCGCTTCGAAGGTGGTAGCGGGTCGTCTCATCGCCGCACCTCCGTGAAGCGCGAGGAGGGGTCCGGCTGAGCTCAGGACGGCGCCGGGAGCCTGCCCCCGTGGACCTCTATAGGGGTAGGCGCCGCTTTTATTTTTTTCTTCCTTTCCTTCCTGCATCAAAGGAAACCAGAATGGGCCTCGGAGGGGCGTGTATCGAACTATGATCTCAATCATTATGCTATGTTTGTTGTTCATGTGTTGTGTCACAACATCATCGTTTTATGCAGGGATAACTTATCTTGACTTGCTCGGAGTAGCCTCCTCCTCACGAGGTGCTTGCTTCCTGGTGCCTGCCGAGGCCTCCTTGGCCTGGTAGGCGCTTAGGAACTTCAAAAAAAATTGTTAAGAGGCATGTCATTCACCCGAGCCTTGGTCATAGGCGCAGCTGGCCTTGACCCAGCGCTTCGTATCGCGGTACCCGTGGGGCACAGATTAGGAGATGTGCGCCAGCTTGTGGGCTCGAACGAGGTTGCCTCACGAAAAGCAGGCGAAAGGTAGAAAAGGAAAAACGCTCACGAGGGCACTCGTCCAGCCCCCTCGCGAGGAATACGAGAGAGAGTACAAGCTAAACAAAAGAAGGAAACAGAGGCAGAAGGTGACGAAACCAAATCAGTGAAGAACACCAGAGACAAACTTCAATTAAAATAGGCGAGCCAAATATGGAAAGCAAATGAAAATCCGCGTCCGGCACCTAGTCTAGTCTTCAAGTCTTCTCACAAGCGCGGAGCTAAGTGCTGCCACTTGGACGTGGGAGGGAGCCCCCGAGGCCCGAGGACGGCACTCCTGAGACTCAGGGGCGTGTACAACCCCACTCGTTATTATGTGAGAGTGTCACATGTGGCGATCTTCACAGGCATGGGGGCTTGCGTCACCGGCGCAGGGCCTTACTTCATGGGTAGAACTTCTGGAGATGTTGGATGTTCCAGGCGTTCTGGATGGGTACCCTGTCCTGTGTCTCCAGGTGCGCGGCGCCAGGCTTGGAGACATGGATGACCTTGAATGGACCCTCCCACATGGGTGAGAGCTTATGCAACCCTTCCCTAGAGAGTACCCGCCTCAGGACAAGGTCACCCACCTCGAGCGTCATGGAGCGGACACTGTGATAGTGGTGAAAGTGCAACTATCCCTAGGTGATTTTGGTAATTCCTATCAACATATAGCTCATTGAGCTAATGCTATTCCAAGATTAATATTTCAGGAAAAGCTCAATGAATGGCATGGCATGGATGAGGAAAGTGGACCCCTCAAAATACTAAGGACAAAAAGATTGGCTCAAGCTCAAAGCTCAAGACTCTACATTTTATATTTTAGTGAACCAAGATCACATTGAGTCTATAGGAAAAGCCAATACTATCAAGGAGGGATGAGGTGTTGCTTGATGAGGTTCTTGCTTCATAGTGCTTAGTGATATGCTCCAAAACCCTCAACTACCTTCCCACATCCACATATGACCTAAACCAAAAGTCAAACTCGGCCCCACCGATTCTTTCTATCCGGCGCCACCGAGTTCAGATGTCATAGCCACTGCCACAAACCCTAGGCAAATCGGTCTCACCGATAGGGATCTCGGTCACACCAAGATGGGGTTGTAATCTCTCTGTTTCCCTTCATAACATTTTGGTCCTACCGACATGAGCGATCGGTCCCACCGAGATTGCAATGTAAACTCTCTGTTTCCCTTTTGTAACATTTCGGTCCCACCGAAATGAGCGATCGGTCCCACCGAGTTTACCTGACCAACTCTCTGGTTAGCTTATTACCAAAATCGGTCCCACCGAGTTTGTGTAGTCGGTCACACCGAGATTACGTTATGCCCTAACCCTAACCATATCGGTCCTACCAAGTTGCATCTCAGTCCCACCGAAAATCCTAACGGTCACTAGGTTTGCTAAATCGGTCCGACCGAGTTTGTCAATTCGGTCTCACCGAGATTGGTAAATTGTGTGTAATGGTTAGTTTTTGTGTGGATGCTATATATAACCCTCCACCCACTCTTCATTCATGGGGAGAGCAATCAGAACATACCTACACTTCCAATACACATTTTCTAAGAGGGAACCACCTACTCTTGTGTTGAGGCCAAGATATTCCATTCCCACCATATGAATCTTGATCTCTAGCCTTCCCCAAGTTGCTTTCCACTCAAATCTTCTTTCCACCAAATCCAAATCCTATGAGAGAGAGTTGAATGTTGGGGAGACTATCATTTGAAGCACAAGAGAAAGGAGTTCATCATCAACACACCATTTGTTACTTCTTGGAGAGTGGTGTCTTCTAGATTGGCTAGGTGTCACTTGGGAGCCTCCGACAAAGATTGTGGAGTTGAACCAAGGATTTTGTAAGGGCAAGGAGATCGCCTACTTCGTGAAGATCTACCGCTAGTGAGGCAAGTCCTTCGTGGGCGATGGCCATGATGGGATAGACAAGGTTGCTTCTTCGTGGACCCTTCATGGGTGGAGCCCTCCGTGGACTCGTGCAACCGTTACCATCCGTGGGTTGAAGTCTCCATCAACGTGGATGTACGATAGCACCACCTATCGGAACCATGACAAAAACATCTGTGTCTCCAATTGCGTTTGAATTCTCTAAACCCTTCCCTTTACATTCTTGCAAGTTGCATGCTTTAAGTTCCGCTGCTCATAGACTCTTTGCATGATTGCTTGAATTGTGTTAAGATTGCTTGACTTGTGCTAAGATAGCTAAAATCTGTCAAAGACTAAAATTGGGAAAATGATATATTTTTAATTGGTCAAGTAGTCTAATCACCCCCTCTAGACATACTTTCGATCCTACAAGTGGTATCAGAGCTTTCGTCTCCATTTGCTTTGATTTCCATAGCTTTTGGTGGTCATAGCCTTGGTTTCACAACCTAGGAGAGTATGGCGTCTAGCAAGGGAAATTATCACCGTAGAGGTCCTTACTTTGATGGTAGTAATTTTGCTAGTTGGAAGCATAAGATGAAAATGCATATTCTTGGACATAACCCCGCCGTTTGGGCTATTGTGTGTGCTGGCTTGCAAGGTGAATTCTTTGATGGGAGAGAACCAAATCGTGAAGCTACCGCGAATGAGTTGAAGATGCTACAATACAATGCTCAAGCTTGTGATATCCTCTTCAATGGATTGTGCCCCGAAGAATTCAACAAAATCAGCCGTCTTGAGAATGCAAAGGAAATTTGGGATAATTTGATTGATATGCACGAAGGTACCGACTCCGTCAAGGAATCCAAGTTGGATGTGCTTCAAAGTCAACTTGACAAGTTCAAAATGAAGGATGGTGAAGGTGTTGCTGAGATGTACTCTAGGCTTGCTCTTATCACAAATGAGATTGCCGGCTTAGGAAGTGAAGAGATGACCAACAAATTCATCATCAAGAAGATCCTAAGAGCCTTGGATGGAAAATACGATATTGTATGCACATTGATCCAAATGATGCCAAATTACAAAGATCTCAAGCCAACAGAAGTCATTGGAAGAATTGTTGCTCATGAGATGTCACTCAAGGATAAGGAGGAGCTCCATAACAAGTCAAGTGGTGCTTACAAAGCCTCATGTGAAGCTCCCACATCATCAAGTGAGAAACAAACCTTTAACAAAGAATTGAGCCTAATGGTGAAGAACTTCAACAAGCTCTACAAGAATAGAAGCAAAGAGAGAAGTTCCAAGTCAAGGTCCTACAATGACAAAAGATCTTCTAGTCGAGAGCGAAACTGCTACAATTGTGGAAGACCCGGACACTACTCCAATGAGTGTACGACTCCCACAAGAGAAGAGAAGATTCTCCCAAAAGAAGAAGTAGAAGAGAAGAATCACCATCAAGGGAAAGAAGGAGTAGGGATGATCGATATGAATGAAGACCCTCTCGGAGAAGCAAGGATTCGAAAAGGAAGGACAAGTCATCAAGGAGCTACACAAAACAAAGACATCAAGCTCATGTTGGTGAATGGGTATCCGGCTTCGATTGCGACAATGACTCCGAGAGAAGCTATCACTCTGACTTCGAATATACTCAAGATGAAGGTGTTTGCGGTCTAGCACTTGTGTCAACCAACTCCTATGACATATTTGATTCACCAAATGAAGGAATTGTAAGGTGCTTCATGGCCAAAGGTCCAAAGGTATCACACCCCGAGTATGTTGATTTCAATAGTGATGAAGATGACTTGTTAGGTGATGATGATTTACTTGTTGACAACTATAGTGATGAATACTATGATGAAACGAATGACAATGATAAGGAGAAGATTGAGTCTCTAACTAAAGAACTAAACACTCTTAAGTTAGCTCATGAAACTATCTTAGGAGATCATAGAGAACTTTTAAGGACTCATGAGAAATTACGTTTTGAAAAGCTCAACCTTGAGCAAGAGCATGAGTTCTTAAAGGCAATCAATGATGATATTCGCGAGAAAAGTTCTTCTTACATTGCCAAGCGTTTACTCTTATCCACTTACATGCCTCAAGTCAAGTCTAGTAACAAGAACAAGAAAGATTCTTCCTCTAGTAGTAACAATAATCATGCTAAATCAAATGTTGTTGATTCTAGTAGTTCTCTTGATTCCACTAATGATTCTCTTAGCCAAGTTACACTTGAGCAAGAAAATATCTTATTGAAGGGAATTACAGAGAAAGGTGTTGACAAGAGCCTTGCCGGGAGTAAGCAATTCGAGGAAATTGTAGGCAAGCAAGGAAGGCACCGGAAGAATCAAGGTATTGGTTTTGAACGGAAGTTCAATGCCAATGGAGTTGAGTGGGAAGAAGATCAATACCCCAAGATGAAGTTTGTTCCTCAACAAGAGAAGTATGATCCTACTTCTTCCAAAGGGACACAAGCTCAAGATGATCTTCCACCACAAGACCACAAGCAAAAAGGCAAGGACAAGCTTCAAGAGGAAATTGATGCATTTGAAGAAGCTCCTAAGGCCTTGGTCAAGTGGGTTCCCAAGACTACATCAAGTTCCACTTCATCAAGTATAACTACAACTCCTAGGATTCCCATCAAGATGGTGTGGACCCCGAAGAAGAAGAACTAGATGGTTCTTGAGGGTGACTCCGCCAACATACTTCAGTCTTATCATTTTGGAAAGAACAAGTGCAATCAACTTCCACATCTTGCACTAGTTCAAGGAGTCACAAACCCTCTTGTTGGTAAGACAAGGGACAAGGTAACCTAAAGCTTTCATAGACATCATCTTATGTGTGCATCACTCTATGTCTATGGATATCCTTGTTTGTTCCTTGTGGTACTAACCCATGTAGATATTGAAAGTGCAACTCACTCCAAAGGATAGCTCTAAATGATCTACATCAACATTGAGCATCCACATCTTCAACATCTACATGAAGTCATCATCGACAAAACCCAAGGTTAGTTCATCCCTCTTAGGGGGGATCTCACATCTAGGGGGACCTTTACTCTAACAATTGAGTTAAAGCAACTCTAATGGTGTGAACACAACAACGCTTTATGTAAAAGTGGTAACCCAACTTGTGCTTAAACGATGAGTATGGCCTATGATCAAATGTTCTCATTTGACTCCTTAGTCAATATACTCATATATAGATGACCTAGTCATCGCCAATTGCTTCATAGATGCTAGAATTGTTTTGTGCATGCTTTGCCACATATTTCATTTGTCATTTTATTGTGTGAGCATGTTGGTTGCATAATTTACTCATTCGAGGACATCCAGTTGTTCTTTTGATTGTTTGGTTTCTTTTTCTTTTGGCCAAGTGGATGGACAAGAATTCCTAAGAACCTTCTCTAGCTATCTATGCTTTTCTCGTCTCAAAGTCTATTCGTGCTGCATCACAAAATTTGATCAAGTCAGATTCAAACCACTCTGTGTGAGGAGCACTCGGAGTCCCTGATTTGTCATTGACTTAAACTTCCAAAACTTCTTTGTGCGTTTCGGTTTGACCGATTCACCCATTTCGGTCATACCGAGATCACTAAGTCGATCTAGGTTTTCAATCTTGGTGCAACCGATTTGAACTTTTCGGTCACACCGAGTTGCAGTAACTGCTTGCAGTTATGCATCTCGGTGCCACCGAGTTGTTCCACTCGGTCACACCGACAGGGTCGGGCTATATATATCCATGGGTCAAATTTTGGAAAACTTTTCGAACCTCCTCGACCCGCGCTTAGCCTGCTCTGCCTCCTGGGTCTCCGGATCGTCCTCCTCATCGCCAGCCGCCTCCTGCCGCCGTCAAGGGGAATCATCCCCGCCATTGCCGCCGTAGCGAGTTCATCGCCGAACTAGGGTATGAACTTGATCACTGTGCTATCCTTATCTGATTCCTAGCACATTGTGTTCGCCTTGTATCTTGCCACGATTGAGATCATTCTATCCATCAAAAACACGCCGTAGTTTAGTCCTGAATTGAGAATTTAGGGTTAGGTTTCCGCCGAAACCATCTCGGACCCACCGAGTTGTGGAACTCGGTACCACCGATTCGGCTCAGGCCATTACACATGTGATTCTCGGTCTGACCGAGAATTGCAAATCGGTGTGACCGAGTTCAGGACTTTGTGAAACCCTAGCAGTCTCGGTGCCACCGAACTGTGACTCGGTCTGACCGAGTTCACTAGTTTAGGTTCCAACAGATCCTTCGGTATCACCGAGTTTACAAATCGGTTGATCCGAAATGCTTTCTGTGGAAAACAAAAACTAAGTTTTTGACTCATTCTTTTGCAAAAACATCTACATTTTGTGATGCTCATCCACTCTATCTCATCTATATCTATTCACGGGGTCTGCTGTCAGTGTTTGCAATATGTCTGATCAGAGTGACAGCCAGAACAAGTCAGAGGAGCAGGTTCACTTGAGTGAGGGCACTAGTCCCTCTAGCAACTCTGATGAGGGTAGCAGGAGCACCCCAAGCAACTTACCCAAAGCTGCCACCAGGGCCAGAAAGAAGAAAACGTCTGAATCTGAGGATGAAGACTATGTGGCAGTTGAGGATGAGGCCACTTCCAAGAATAAAGTGGTTAAGAAGGAATATAGCACTGCTGCTGCCACTAAGCCTGGTATGAAAACCAAACTGCCTACAAAGAGAATTCCCATGTCTAAAGCCAGAGCCTCTACTCAAGTACCTTTGGAATCTGAACCCAAAGAAGCAGTTGTAGAAGGGAAGAAGAGGAAAGAGAGGGTCAAGAAGACCACTGCTAGAGTGCTCGGAAGATCCTCAATCATGAGAGATTCTGAAGAGGAAGAGGAAGAAGATGCTGCACCAGCACCCAAAGCTCAGAAGCTTATGGGTGATGCCATCAGGGCAAGGTCTGTTCCATCTAAGCCTAAGACTGCTGCTCCAGCTCCAAAGCCAAAACCAAAGAGGAGCACCAGGAACATCCCTGCTGAGGAGAAGAACAAGGCCCCAGTGCCTGAAGCTGAAATGGAAGAAGAAGATGATGAGTCACATGTCTTGAGGAAGTTGAAGCCAAAAATTCCAGATCACAATGATGCTCATCCAGTAGCTGAGAACATGAAGATAAGGAAGGACTCATGATTGAGGCTATGGAGAGAGTCAGATCCATATGCCACCAGGAGAAGGACTGCTGTGGACTACATGTTCCATACAAAGGAACAACAGGACTTCTATGAGACCATCTTACTTGACAAGAAACCAATAGTGTGTGACATGAGATGGGTCAATTGGGACTACATCAAGGAGAATGATGAACATTATCCAGGTGTGTATGACAGTTTCAAGGCTTGTGGAGTTGATGAGTTTGTGGCTCAGAAGCTCACAAAATGGAATTATGAGCTTATCATGCAGTTCTACTCCACAGCTCACTTCTACCCAAATGGAAGGATTGTCTGGATGTCTGAAGGTACGAGGTACCAGTCAACAGTTGCAGAATGGGCTAAGTTGATCAATGCCCCAAAAGAGAGTGAAGATGACTTGGATGTCTATGCCAACAAGAAGAAGGATCACAACACCATGGCACACATGTACAAGGAGATCCCAGATGATGCTCTTGAGACACACAAGTTTGGATCTGTACATTACCTTCTGTCAGGCTTGCCAACTATTAAATGGATCCTCAGGCACACTCTCTTGCCAAAGTCAGGTGATCACAAGATGATCAGAGGCCATGCAATAAACTTGCTTCACATCTTTGATGTCCCCAGAAGTTCAAAGTCATGAGCCTCATAGTGGAAACCATAAAGAGGACAGCTGCAGATCAGCAGAGGAGTTGTGGGTATGCCCCACAGATCCAGGAGCTAATTAACTCCAAGATGGGCACAGGCACATATCTGCTGGACAAGGAGCACCTGCCCATCTACCCAGAATTTGAGGACAACACTGTGGTGATGGATGAAAATGAACCATCTTCTGTTCACGCACAAGCCAAGAAGGAGAAGGCAAAGGCTGAAAAGGCTGCAAGGATGCCAACTACTGAAGAAGCATCTCAGTATCTTCTGAAGAGCAAGCAAGATCAGCTTGGCTACTTGATTGCCTCCACTCTGAGGATTGAGAAGGGACCGGCCACCCTAACTCAAAACCAGGAGAGCCTGGAAAGGTTCGTTGAGCAAAAGTTCTATGACTTGGATGTGAAGGTAACTGAGATCCAGTCTGTTGTGGAGCAACTTCAGGATGATATGCATGAGAGGAAGGGCAAGAAAACCACTGATGCATTTGCCAGAGTGCCTAGAGCTCAGAGGTCTGCTGCAGACACCAGAGCCACTTCATCTGCACCAGCTACAGCTTCAGTGCCACCAACTCCAGCACCTACTCCATCAGCTCCATCTACATCGACTGAAGCCTTCGTTCTTGGAGTTATCCGGACACCACCACCTGAAGACCAAGCCTGAGAGACGATTTAGTGCTATGCATTTTCTAGGAACTTTTTGGTAACTTGTTGCCAAAGGGGGAGAAAAATGTATAGATCATAGGCTTCGAGAGAGCGTTACTTTTTATTCTCTCTTGATTTGGTGGTTGAACTTTATTTGCTTGTTTGAGATACTTTTTGTCTGTGTGATACTTGGATGATCATGTGTGTTTGATCATATGCTACCTTAATGCTTGTTGGATGATATTATCCTTTTATCCCTATATGATCTTTCACTTTTCTTGGTGATGAGTGCATGTATTTAATTATTATCATTTTGAGCGCTCCACCAAGATTTACTTCTCAAAGCGACAATGTTTTTCACTCTTATTATCATTTGTCGAAGCTTTGATCTATATGTTGTCATCAATTACCAAAAAGGGGGAGATTGAAAGTGCAACTATCCCTAGGTGGTTTTGGTAATTCCTAACAACATATAGCTCATTGAGCTAATGCTATTCCAAGATTAATATTTCAGGAAAAGCTCAATGAATGGCATGGCATGGGTGAGGAAAGTGGACCCCTCAAAATACTAAGGACAAAAAGATTGGCTCAAGCTCAAAGCTCGAGACTCTACATTTTATATTTTAGTGATCCAAGATCACATTGAGTCTATAGGAAAAGCCAATACTATCAAGGAGGGATGAGGTGTTGCTTGATGAGGTTCTTGCTTCATAGTGCTTAGTGATATGCTCCAAAACCCTCAACTACCTTCCCACAACCACATATGACCTAAACCAAAAGTCAAACTCGGCCCCACCGATTCTTTCCATCCAGCGCCACCGAGTTCAGATGTCACAGCCACTGCCACAAACCCTAGGCAAATCAGTCTCACTGATAGGGATCTCAGTCACACCGAGATGGGGTTGTACTCTCTGTTTTCCTTCGTAACGTTTCGGTCCTACCGAGATGAGCGATCGGTCCCATCGAGATTGCAATGTAAACTCTCTGTTTCCCTTTTGTAACATTTCGGTCCCACCGAAATGAGCGATCGGTCCCACCGAGTTTACCTGACCAACTCTCTGGTTAGCTTATTACCAAAATCGGTCCCACCGAGTTTGTGTAGTCGGTCACACCGAGATTACGTTATGCCCTAACCCTAACCATATCGGTCCTACCAAGTTGCATCTCAGTCCCACCGAAAATCCTAATGGTCACTAGGTTTGCTAAATCGGTCCGACCGAGTTTCTCAATTCGGTCTCACCGAGATTGGTAAATTGTGTGTAACGGTTAGTTTTTGTGTGGAGGCTATATATACCCCTCACCCACTCTTCATTCATCGGGAGAGAAATCAAAACATACCTACACTTCCAATACACATTTTCTGAGAGAGAACCACCTACTCATGTGTTGAGGCCAAGATATTCCATTCCCACCATATGAATCTTGATCTCTAGCCTTCCCCAAGTTGCTTTCCACTCAAATCTTCTTTCCACCAAATCCAAATCCTGTGAGAGAGAGTTGAGTGTTGGGGAGACTATCATTTGAAGCACAAGAGCAAGAAGTTCATCATCAACACACCATTTGTTACTTCTTGGAGAGTGGTGTCTCCTAGATTGGCTAGGTGTCACTTGGGAGCCTCCGACAAAGATTGTGGAGTTGAACCAAGGAGTTTGTAAGGGCAAGGAGATCGCCTACTTCCTGAAGATCTACCGCTAGTGAGGCAAGTCCTTCGTGGGTGATGGCCATGATGGGATAGACAAGGTTGCTTCTTCGTGGACCCTTCGTGGGTGGAGCCCTCCCTGGACTCGCGCAACCGTTACCCTCCGTGGGTTGAAGTCTCCATCAACGTGGAAGTACGATAGCACCACCTATCGGAACCATGACAAAAACATCCGTGTCTCCAATTGCGTTTGAATTCTCCAAACCCTTCCCTTTACATTCTTGCAAGTTGCATGCTTTACTTTCCGCTGCTCATAGACTCTTTGCATGCTTGCTTGAATTGTGTTAAGATTGCTTGACTTGTGCTAAGATAGCTAAAATCTATCAAAGACTAAAATTGGGAAAATGATAGATTTTTAATTGGTCAAGTAGTCTAATCACCCCCCCTCTAGACATACTTTCGATCCTACGAGTGGTACTGCTGCAGTGCCTGCTGGTATCTTGCCGCTCGTAGTGCAGCTTCGCAGCGACGTTCCTCCCCCAGCACGAGGTCCATCCCCCGCCTGGCGTCCTTCTGCGTTTCATCGAACGCTAGGACCTGTGCGGAGCGATGTCTGACCTCATGAGGGAAGACTGCTTCTGCTCCGTAGACGAGGAAGAACGGGGTCTCGCCCGTCGGCTTGGTGGTGGTGGTGCGGATGGACCACAGCACGGACTGGAGCTCATCGTGCTAGCCCCTGCCGCAGGCCTCGAGCTTCTTCTTGAAGGTCCTGGTCTTGAGGCCTCTCAGGACCTCCGCGTTAGCGCATTCGGCCGAGCCATTGCTCCTGTGGTGCTCTACCGATGCATAGCAGATCTGCGTTCCAAGGTTAGCATAATACGTTTTGAAGAGATTACTGGTGAACTGCGAACCATTATCGGTGATGATGTAGTTGGGGACCCTGAAACGGCTCACGAGACCCTTGATGAACTTGACCGTAGAGCCGGCTGGGATGGTGCGGACGGCTTCCACCTCCGCCCACTTAGTGAACTTGTCGATGGCAACATAGAGGTATCGATAGCCCCCAGGCGCCCAAGGGAACAGGCCCAAGATGTCTAGTCCCCAGACCACGAACGGCCATGAGAGTGGAATGGTCTGGAGGCCCTGAGCTGGCTGATGGATCTACTTGCCATGGAATTGGCAGGCCTCGCAGGACTTCACCAGCTCGGCTGCGTCATTGAGCGCCGTAGGCTAGTAGAATCCACTGCGGAATGCCTTGCCGACGAGGGTTCGTGACGACGAGTGGTGCCCGCAGTCCCCGCCGTGTATGTTGCTAGCAGCTCCTTCCCCTATTCCCTGGAGATGCAACACAGTGAAACGTCATTTGGTCGCTTCCTGTATAACTCACCGTCCTGGATGCAGTATGCTATGGCTTGCCGGGCCACACGGTCCACATTTCCTCCTTCTCTGGCAGCGTCCCTTGCATTAGGTATTCCTTGAATTCCTTGGACCAGCATCCCTCCTGGGGCTCGAGCGCCAAGAGTAGGCGCGCTCCCGAGGTTGGGCCACAGGCTGGGGCTCCTGTGGTAGGCAGCTACGGGAGTTCCTCCCGAGGCTGAGCTGTTCTTGCAAGCGGTGGTGTTGCTGATGGCTTGAAGAGCCGCTCCTCGAAGACGCCAGGCTCTTGGGGCTGCCGCTTGGATGCCTTTCTGGCGATGTCATCAGCTTCATGTATGAATAAACCCCATCTTTTTACCCTTAATAGCAACAATACATACATGTCATGTCCCCTTCTGTCACTAGGATTGAGCACCATAAGATCAAACCCATTACAAAGCACCTCTTCCCATTGCAAGATAAATCAATCTAGTTGGCAAAACCAAACCAATAAATCAAAGAAGAAATATGAGGCTATAGTAATCATGCATAAAAGAGTTCAGAGAAAACTCAAATAATATTCATGGATAGATCTGATCATAAACTCACAATTCATCGGATCCCAAGAAACACACCACAAAAAGTCATTACATCAAATAGATCTCCAAGAACGCCGAGGAGAACATTGTATTGAAGATCAAATAGAGAGAAGAAGCCATCTAGCTACTAACTAGGACCCGGAGGTCTGTGGTGAACTACTCATGCATCATCGGAGGGGCAGCAAGGTTGATGTAGAACCCCTCCGTGATCGATTCCCTCTCCGGCAGAGTACCAGAGAAGGCCTCCAGATGGGATCTCGTGATTCTGGAACTTGCAGCGGCAGAGGTATTACGGGTGTCTCTCTGATATCAGGGGAATATTTGAGTATTTATAGAGGTGGAATTAGGTTTTGATGTGCCATAAGCCCGGGGAGCATGCCCCTAGGGCTTGTCGCTCCCTCGTGGCTCTTATAGCCTCCTCCCAAACCTTCTAGGGTCTCTTCTGGTCCAGAAAAAATTAATCCAAAGTTTTCTTCGTTTGATATTGATTTTCTGAAAAGCAAAAAACATGCAGAAAACAACAACTGACACTTGACACTAAGTTAATTGGTTAGTCCCCAAAAATGATATATAATTGCATCTAATGACGTATAAAACATCCAAATTTGATACTATAATAGCATAGAACAATAAAAAATTATAGACATTGGAGATGTATCAAGCATCCCCAAGCTTAATTCCTACTCGTCCTCGAGTAGGTAAATGCTAAAAAACAGAATTTTTTACGTGGAATGCTACCTACCATATTCATCATATAATCTTTTCTTTTGCAACATGGATGTTTAGACTTGAGTGATTCAAAAAAATAGTCCATAATTTGACATGAAAACATCAATACTCAAGTATACAAACAAGCAACCACATCTTTCAAAATATCAACACTGAAGAAAGTTATCCCTAGCCCATATGCTCAATCATTGATCCATTCCTGAAAAACACTCAACATTAGCTACATCCAATTCACACATATGACAATAATGTTCTCCAGTTGGTGCTTTATAAGAGAAGAGGGAGACTCAAATAAAAATAAAAAATTGCATAAAAGTAAATAGATAGCCCTTCGTAGAGGGAAGCAGAGATTTGTAGAGGCGCCAAAGCTCAAAGCTTAAATTAAAGATAAATTTTTTGAGAGGCATGCTTTTCCTGTCAACGGAAACGACCGAGAATTACCAATATCTTCCATGCTATACAAATTATGGGCGGTTCCCAAACAGAAAGTAAAGTTTATTTACTTTCCACCATTCTTTCACAATCCATGGCTAGCCGTATCCACGGGTGCCTTCCACACCAACACTTTCCAAGGAAGTTATTATATTTTTTTCATTTAGGGATTGGGCATCCCTATTACTTGCCACACTCTCGTGCAATGACAAGTGAATAAACACTCATCCGGAGAATTATGTACCTAGCATGGAAAATATTGGCCACCCCTACCACTTCATGAGCGGTAGGGCACAGAAAACGGAAATTCATTTTGAAAAATTAGAGTTGGCACATGCAAATTTACTTGGAACGGCATGAAAATACCCGCATATAGGTAGGTATGGTGGACTCATTTAGCACAACTTTAGGTTGAAGGAATTGGATGCACAAGCAGTATTTCCGCTTAGTACAAGTGGAGGCTAGCAAATAGATTGAGAAGCGACCAACTAAAAAATGAAAACGGTCATAAACATGCATTGAACATAACTAACACTGAATAATGCACCATAAGTAGGATGTAACTTCGTTGCATAACTATTTACTTTACGTGCATGCATAGGGAATCACAAACCTTAACACCAATATTCTTACTAAAGGACAATTACTCACTAACATAACTCACATATTATCATCTTCATATCGCAAAACTATTGCAAGGAATCAAGATTATCACATCCAATGATCTTGATGAAAGTTTTTATTATATCCCTCTTGGATATTTATCATATTGGGACCAAATTTATATCTTGTGCAAATTACTATCACTATTATCAACTCCCAAAAAGATACAAGTGAAGCATGAGAGCGCAAACATTTCTTCAAAATTTAATCTTATCAACTCTCAAAATAATATAAGTGAAGCATGAGAGCACATTTCTTTAAAATTTAATATTAATTACCAACTCTCAAAATAATATAAGTGAAGCATGAGAGTGTATTTCTTTAAAATTTAACCACCACCATGCTCAAAAAGATATAAGTGAAGTACTAGAGCAACTGCCTACCTCAAAAGATTTAAGTGAAGCACAAAGAGTATTCTAACAAATCATGATAAACGTGTGGCTGTCTCAAACAAGTGTGTTCAGCAAGAATGATTGTGACAAACTAAAAAGCAAACAAAGCAAAGACTCATATAATACACGACACTCCGAGCAAAACTCATGATATGTGACGAATAAAAATATAGCTCCACGTAAAATTACCGATAGTTGGTAGAAGAAAGAGGGGATGCCTTCCAGGGCATCCCCGAGCTTAGTTTCTTGGGAGTCCTTGAATATTACCTTGGGGTGCCTCGGGCATCCCCAAGCTTAGGCTCTTGCCACTCCTTATTCCTTCATCCATCGTGACCTCACCCAAAACTTGAAAACTTCAATTACACAAAACTCAACAAAACCCCATGAGATCCGTTAGTATAATAAAGCAAATCACTACTTTAAGTACTATTGCAAACCCATTAATATTTTATTTTTGCATTATAACTATTGTATTCTAACTTCTCCATGGCTTATACCCCCCGATACAATCCATTGTTTCATCAAAACAAGCGAAACAATGCATCAAAAATAGAATCTGTCAAAAACAAAATAGTCTGTAGCAACCTGAACATTGACCATACGTTAGGATAGCATGGGAAATTTTCATATCAATCATCTGTAAAAATATAGAATTTTATCATGCTCCAGCAAAGCACATTAATTCTACTGTTGGATGCAAAAGTTTCTGCTAATGCACAGAATCAAAGCAAATATCACCCAAATCACCCCAAAGGCTTTGCAAGGCACAAACACTAATTTAAACACTAAAACACAATCATAACAGTAGCATAATTGTGTGCTTATTGAAAAACAGCAAAGGAACAAAAATTTAAAGGATAACTATCGGGTTGCCTCCCAACTAGCGCTATTGTTTTACGCCCCTAGCTAGGTGTAATGCATAGTTTCAAGTGTTGTGATCTTTGGTTTTAGTTCCATAGGTGGACCTCATGATTGATTCATATGGTGTCTTAATTATCTTTCTAGGGAAGTGTTCCATACCCTTCTTTAATGGAAACTGAAATTTCCTATTCCCTTCTTTCATGTCAATAATGACACCTATAGTTCGTGAGAAAGGTCTACCAAGTATTATGGGGCAAGACGAATTGCATTCAATATCAAGCACAATAAAGTCAACAGGCACATAATTCCTATTTGCAAGAATAAGAACATCATTAATTCTACCCAAAGGCTATTTAATAGTAGAATCTGCCAAATGCAAATTAAGGGAACATTCATCCAAATTGGTAAAACCTAGCACATCACATAGAGATTTCAGAATTGTGGAAACACTAGCACCCAAATCATATAAAGCATTGCACTCATAATTTTTAATCTTGACTTTAACGGTGGGTTTCCATTCACCATATAATTTTATAGGAATTGAAATCTCTAATTCTAACCTTTCTTCTAAAGCTTTCATCATCGCTTCTACAATATGTTTAGTAAAAGTCTTATTTTGTTCATAAGCATTGGGTGAATTTAGCAAGGATTGCAACAAAGAAATACATTCAATCAAAGAACAACAATCATAATTAAAGTCTTTGTAATCCAAAAGATTGGGCATATCACTAGTTAAAGTGTTTACCTCTCCAAACCCACTTTTATCAACCTTTTCATTAAGATTTTCACCCTCCGAATTATGGGGACGCCTTCTAGCTGAAGTGGACTCTTCTTCAGTCCCTTTTTTAATCAAGTTTAACATTACTAAACAAAGATTAAATGGAAGAAACACCAACCATTTTAATATCTTCGTCATTACTAGGTGCTAATGATTCCGGCTTAGCTGCCATTTGATTTAGTAGCATAGCTTGTGCATCAGAAATTCTTCCTAGCAAGTTTTCAGTATGGGCGAACTGACATTGAAGATTAGAAACTTCTTCACTAATATGATCCAGTTGTTTTGCAATAGCATTAATCAAAAAAAGTGTTCCTTAAGTTCTTCTGTAAAAAAACATTGTGCTCAAATTGTGTAGTCATATAGTCCTTAGTGTTTTTCTCAATGTCGACCAATATATTAGGATAGCAAATATCATGATAATTTTCTCGAGACATCATAACTATGCAAACAACATAACAAGCAAGCAAAGAAGAAAACAAGTGGTACGTGAAGAAGGCTGAAGGCCACGACGGAGAGCATGTTGAGGCCGGCGCCGCCGTCGATGAGCGTCTTGGTGATGGACACGTGGCAGATGGTGGGCATGCAAAGCACTGGGAGTGCACCCGAGCCACGGTGGAGGCCGGATGATCTCTCGAGTCGAAGGTGAGGTTAGCCTCGGGCGCGGCCCAGCCCGGCGAAGCCCCCGGGCGCTTGGAAGTGGTGCCGATCTGGCTAAAGAACGACTTGGCATAACGATCCGAGGGTGGTGCTTGTGAGCCACCAAGGAGGGCCGCAACTGTGTGGTGCGCCGGCGCCGCATAGCGCGCGACAAAGAGGCCGCACAACTCCTCCCAAGACGCCACCGTGGATCCGGGGAGGTTTAGTAGCCAGGCGCACGGTGCGCCAGTGAGGGCCATGGGAAGCCAGTTGGACACCACCATGTCATCACCCCTGGCCTCAAGGACGGCTTCCTCATACGCCAACAGGAAAGCCGTCCGGTCCGCCACACCATCATAGCGTGGCGGCATCTCCGGCTTGAACTTGGGTGGCCATTGCACCTGCCGCAAGGTAGGAGCAAGGGCTCGGATCCCCCGAGCGCCACTGTGGGCACCGGTAGATCCAGCTGGAAGGGCGCCCACCATGGGGAACGGGCGTAAATATGTTGGAGCACGAATCGATGGAAGGAAAACTCCGGCGCACCCCTACATGGTGCGCCAAATGTCGGATCACGTGTTCTGGCAAAACCCTCAAGGTTCGAACACTGGGGTGTGCGCGAAGATCTCCCCCTACCGATCCACGTCCTAACTTTGCTAAGACCTCAGGGACTAACTCAACGAACTCGCAACACAAAGGACACAAGATTTATACTGGTTCGGGCCACCGTTGTGGTGTAATACCCTACTCCAGTGTGGTGGTGGTGGATTGCCTCTTGGGCTGAGGATGAACATTACAAGGGGAAGAACATCCTCCTGAGGAGAGGTGTTCTTCTGCTTGGTGAACTTGTGGTTGTTCGGATCGATCCCCCCAGCTGTGGTGGTGGCTAGTCCTATTTATAGAGGCCCTGGTCCCCTCCCCAAATATTGAGCGGGAAGGGAGCCAACAATGGCCAATTCGAAAGGGGACATCTAGTACAGCTTATCCTGACAAAAGCAGTCTTCGCCTACAAAAGGCTCTGGTGGTGACGCCGTCTTGGGCTCCACGGTGACCTTCGTCTTGCCGTCCCACTGGTCTTGGTCTCGTTGCATTGATATGGAAACCTTTGCTTGACGCCTCGATACTTCGCACCTGCGCCTGCTTCCTTAGCACCAAAGGGGAAACAAGGACACTATGCGCGCTGGCGCCCGCCTGACGCCCGACTGGCATTGGTCGTCATGGCTCACGTCATTGGAACCTCGCGAGGTTTGTCTTGCCTTGGGCTTTCTGCCCCTCACGAGCCATCCTGGTGAGGGAACTCTCGAGGAGGTCTTGTGTCATCCGCCTCTCGAGGCTTGGCCCCTTGCGAGGGTATTGAACGCTTGTTGGTGAAGATGGGTTGTACGGGCCCGCTCGCAGAGCCATGCCATGGGCCGCAGGCAGGAAAGTCTGGGGACCCCCGTTCCCAGAACGCCGACAGCGTCGATGCGTGCCGCCACGATGCACTGACGGAGCAGCTTTCGTGCACGCCATCCGCCACGGATGCAGCGACGGTCGCTGCCACTGGTTCCTCTCTTCTCGCACGCTTGTCTCCTCGATTTAGAGTATCGGTTTTTTACGATCAGTTTTAGCCTTTTTGATCCACTCGCATCTGCACCCGTTTTGCCACGAAAAATAAATTGAACAATATGTTTTATATTTTTGTGGCTGCATGCACTAGCTAGGCGGCTACATATTTGTGGCTTGTGTAAAAAAAGAGAAGGGTTCGTTGTGGCTACATGCACTAGGTGGTCACTAACAAAGCGAGCTCTCTAAGAAAATAGTCAACAAATATGTAGATATGGCCAACAAGCCCATAACATGATAACATAGTTCAAACTAGGAAGAACTTAATAATAGAATAGATAGAAAACTTAATAATAGAACTTAGTAAAAGGGCCAACAAGCCCATAGCATCTCCAACATAGTTGAATTACAACTTAACATAACATAGACTCAAAAAAAGAAAAATAGATAGAGGGTTTAGAATCCTAGCCGCCGCCTTATCCACCTTGCTCCTCCTCCAAGCGCCATTCACTGCTCCTCCGGGGCGTTGTCGATGGGGTACGGAAGAGTGAGCATGCACGACACGGTGGGGAAGATATTGGTGTACTTCATGAACATGTTTTGGGTGGTGAAAGCGATGAACTCGCAGCCACACCAAAACACCCGACCGATGCTGTAGAAGGCGTTGAATGTGTTGGTGAAGTGCGCAACGAGAGCAACCACCATCCCGTTTTGGATGACCTCCTCGACACGGAACATCGTTGGAGATCCCCATGGGAGGTGGCGGTAGCCGACCGCGAGGAAGAACTCGGTGAGGTTCCTTGCGGTCCTCCACCTTGATATCACCCACACACGTAGTGTGCGCTCAATGTACATGCCGGTAGGGTAGTGCCTCTCCGGCACAGTGGGTGGGAAGTGGTAGGTTGTTCCGGTGTACTGCCTGGCTGAGGGATGTGCAGAAGAAGGATAAGGGGTCGAAGAGCAAGAAGGGCAGATGTCATAGGATGGGAAATGGATGAGGGATGGCAGAGGCAGAGGGTGGCTTAAATAGCCCTAGTGCTACGTGTTATTTCATCGTGGCAATAACGGGGTCAAATGTGAAGTAGCCCATTTTCACACCCACTGCGGCATCAGGAGTGTACACGCGTGGGAAACCGTGGTTTGAAAAGAAGAAAAAAGAAGCTAATTACACGTGTGGGAATCCGTGATCATATATATTATATGAACAAAAAGAGACAATTTTTAATAGTTGGCCATTTTGCATGATAAAAATAAATTTCGCCCTTATAACTTTGGTCATTTTGCATTTGTATTAAACAAAAAGAACTAAATTTTCTAGGCAATGTCAATTGTTGTGTAATTTCAACTGATGCAAAAAAAAACAGAGCCAACACTTTCACAAAAAACAGAGCAAACGATGCAAATAAGCGATGCAATTCGACAACCCAACCAGGGCTTGGTTTCCTTTTGGGCCCAATAACTACGTATTTTTCACGGAGTCAGTGGTGGGCGAGCAGCCGAGCACAACCAACAGGATCGCCTCTCTCGGATTGCCCCACTATCAAACGATGCATAGCCGTCCATGTGATCCAACGACGCGGAGCCTGCACGCAGCCTGCCCACCTTCTAGAAGACCACATCCGAGGGCTGTCGCTTGGCGCCATGGTTTGATTAGACGGCTGACGTTTGGAGCTAGGGTTAGGCGAAACCCCGCGGGGTTTAGTGGGTTTTTGAGCTGGTCAACTGGGTTTCCAAGGCTTTGACTGAGCATAAATAATTTTAAAAAAATAGAAAAATATGAAACCTTCGCCGTTCATCGTTTTATAAAACACACTAACAAGGAAAAAAATACTAAAATTGGTATACAGACATTTAAAAAAACCCTAGCTGGCACGATCGAGGTCAAATGAGCACCATTAATTAAAAAAAATTCAAAAAGTATAAAACCCGCGTACAATGTGGTCTTATGTGACATGTTACCCACCAAAATCATAAACTTGGTCTATGGTCATTTTCATGAAAAAACCTTCACACATATGTGCTATCACGTATAACATTTCATAGAGTTCAAGGAGAGGAGGTAGAGTTACCTTATATTTTTGAAAAAATTAAAAAAATAAAAAAAATCACCAAAGCTTTATCTCAAAGTGAATAAGAAGGATCTGAACTTAGTTTTACATTTTTCATATTTTAAACATGTTTTTAATATATTTTTATATTAAAGCATATTTTTTCAAAAGAAAAATGTAAAAATATGAAGATTAATTCAAAAAATAGTGAGACTTCGAACCTACACTATATAGATTGAATAGGTGTTAGTAAAAAACATTTGGCTCATTTAGAGTAGGTCCAAAAAAATTTGATTACAAATGGGCTGTTTACCCTAGCATGGGAGCTCATTTGGAGCACATTTCTCATACTCAAATTTCTTTAACCTCCTCTAAATTACCCCAAATTTTGCACACACGATCTCCTACACAAACATAGATAGTTTGCCAAGGGTTTTTTTGCATTTTTTTGAATTTATACTGTAGTGTCGAATGTCAGTTCAAAAGATTGGATAATGAGACATGTTGGCGGGAAAAAGCATGCATTTGATTAATAAACATGAGACAAATAATTATGATAATACTCCTTTATTACAAAAAATCATTACATCTTCATTCAAATTTTTTTGCTCTGCTATTGGAATATTTGATAAAATGATGGACTTTGCTCTTTTTTCTTATTCTTTGCAGCATGTCTGATCAGTGAAGCAACACTGAAACAACATGTGTGATCATTACATCACCTAAACTTGAAAATAAACACTGAAACAAATCATAGCAGGCAAATTTATAAACACACAAATGCCCAATATAGATAGCCACATGCATATATAGAAGGTCATAATACCATACCATCCATAGAACACATCTAGTTCACACACAAAGTTCACCAAACAACCAAAAGTAATTAAAACACATCTTCACATCATCACATCAGTTGGGAAGGGGAGTCAGGACTTTCGAGAGGGCAGCATGCTGCCCCCTGATCTTGTAGTCCTCACTGTGGATAGCTACATCTTTTGCATGAGCTAGAAGGTGAACGAAGCGGCCGGACTTTGGCTTTGGCTTGGTGGTGCAGTAGGGGCAGCGCCAAATGTTGGTCGTGCGCTTGTAGTAGTAATCATCTCCCTTGGCCATGATCTTCTCCTCTTCCTTTGCTTTGAAGGACACAAAGTTGCCGTCATCCACATCCACATATTCTCCAGAGACATACTGCACACACAAATGAATTACATTAATACATTATCGATTCATACACACCATGTTAAAGGAACTAAATGAACAATCTAAATTTCAAGTAGGCTTACCTCATACTCTTCGTCGTCACTATACCCTGGATCGCACGGGTCATTGACCCTAGTAAAGTCCAGCTTCCTCTTTTCCCCCAACCATCATCCTTCTGAATATACAATTACATCCATCACTAGTAAATATAGAAGCCAATTGAAAATTTATATATGCACACATGACACATTGATCATAGGGCTAATATACTATGATCCTATTTGCATTTTCCATTGTCATGCACACACATTGAACAATAGAGCTAATATAACTACATATTGTGGACAAATTTATATACTAATGAATCAAATAACTGCTTAATCAATGGATTGCATTAGGGCATATGACATTCAAAACCCCAATATGTGTAGCATTTAAAAACAAATCTAATAGGGACCCAATCTAACAAGCATACATGTCTGTAGCATTAAAAACCCCAATCTATGTAGTATTATAAACAAATCTAATAAGCATACATCTGTGTAGCATTGAAGCACAGAGATTCCTATCTCTCATACAGATCTATCTAGCATTTTTGCAATGAATGTAATCCAAAAAACCATAGTACAAAACCCCCATCCCCCCATACAGAAAACCCCGACCCATACGTCAAACCAACTACTCTAACCATTTGTACTACCATAAGAAGCACAATCTAACCAATGCAACTAACTCTACAATCTAATATCCTAAATCTTGCAACTAACAAGTAAGTGCAAATACCTCCTGCTCCTCGCCAGGCTGTGCATCGGGATGGACTATGCCGCTCGACGCCGTCACCTTCTGCTCCGGCAGCGCTGAGGCAGAGCCCGCCACCTCCTTCTCCACATTCGCAGTGGTTGCAAGTTTCCCTGAACTGCCATGGACGCCGCCAACATCCTTCACTTCATCCGCGGTCACCGTGCCCTGCAGCTCCACTACATCTCCGGCTGCTGCGCCGGCATTGCCACGAGCCTCCGCCATCGGACTGATGGAGGCGATGAAGGTGAGGAAGAGGATGTGGTGGGGGAGAGCGAGATGACATTGGTGGGGGAGAGGAAGACGACGCGGCAGGGAGGGGATTTGGGGGAAATGGTAGGGGCGATGCGCCAGGAAGTGGTTACCCTTCTTTATATGATGGGATGTTTCGGGCATATCCCATGGACACGTGCTACCCCACGACCGCGGTCAGTTGCATGCGCCCATGCATACGAATACCACTATACGGTCAGCATATGAAACCACTATACGGGTAAACGGTCAAAGGTGGACTCGGCCCTACGCGGCCCCACTTGTCAGAGTTAACGGTCAAAGGCATTGACCCGAAGGCAACGTCCGTTGTAACCTGTTCTGAGGGTTTCGGGCAAGGGAGTGGGGAAAAGTGAGAAAAAGTTAAGAGCGTGGGGATGAATGAGTACAACTAACGAACCGGGGGCACAGAAATAAAAAACCCATTTTTTATGTATCCACACATGTATTTAAGTTTCCGGTCAATACAATTCTAGCATTAATAATAAACCTTTACCATGATTAAGGAAATATAATAATAACCACTTTATTATTGCCTCTAGGGCATATTTCCAACAGTCTCCCACTTTCACTAGAGTCAATAATCTAGTTCACATCGCCATGTGATTAACACCCAGTGAGTTCTAAGGTGTGATCATGTTTTGCTTGTGAGAGAGGTTTTAGTCAATGGCTTTGTAATATTCAGATCCATGCGTACTGTGAAAATTTCTATGTCTACAATGCTCTGCATGGAGCTAATCTAGCTAATTGCTCCCATGTTCAATAGGTATCCAGATTGAGACTCAAAATCATCCGGATCGATGCCAAAGCTTGCATCGATGTAACCCTTTATGACAAACTCTTTATCACCTCCACAAGCGAGAAACATTTCCTTAGTCCTCCTTAGGTACCTAAGGATAATTTTTGACCGATGTTCAGTGATCCACTCCTGGATCACTATTGTACCCCCTTGCCAGACTCATGGCAAGGCACACAACAGGTCTGGTACACAGCATGACATACTTTATAGAACCTATGGCTGAGCCATAGGGAAGGACTTTAGTTCTCTCTCTATCTTCTGCCATAGTTAGGCTTTGAGTCTTACTCAACTTCACACCTTGCAATACACGTAAGAACCCTTTCTTTGACTGATCCACTTTAAACTTCTTCAAAACTTTGTCAAGGTATGTGCTTTGTGAAAGCCCTATTAAGTGTCTCGATCTATCCCTGTAGATCCTGATGCCCAATATATAAGCAGCATCACCAAGGTCTTTCATTGAAAATTCATATTCAAGTATCCTTTATCCTATCCAAAAATTCTATATCATTTCTAATCAGCAATATGTCATCCACATAGAATATCCGAAATGCTACAGAGCTCCCACTCACTTTCTTGTAAATACATGCTTCACCGTAAATCTGTATAAAACCATATGCTTTGATCACCTCGTCAAAGCGTATACTCCGACTCCGAGATGCTTGCACCAGTCCATAGATGGATCGCTGGAGCTTGCACACTTTGTTAGTACCTTTAGGATCGACAAAACCTTCTGGTTGTATCATATACAACTCTTCTTTGAGAAACCCGTTAAGGAATGTAGTTTTGACGTCCATTTGCTAGATTTCATAATCAAAAAATGCGGCAATTGCTAACGTGATTCAGACATACTTAAGCATCGCTACAGGTGAGAAAGTCTCATCATAGTCAACCCCTTGAACTTGTCGAAAACCTTTCGCAACAACTCGAGCTTTGTAGGCATTGATATTACCATCAGCATCTATCTTCCTCTTGAAGATCCATTTATTCTCATTGGCTTGCCGATCATTGAATGCCGGGGTACACAAAAATGGGTGTATGCTTCCCCTGACTTATGCACAGACAGTAGGCCTCCACCCTGGCAGCACTGGGTTTCCAAGATGAGACCAAGCCAGAGAGATAGCTCTTTGAGAAATCAAAGGGCGGATCAAGAAGACCAAGAGAAGCCAAAGGAACAAGATATGACTAAGGAAAAGCCTCCCTTGCCGGCAGGCGAGCCTGGTCAGGTCGAGGCTTCACCAAAGACAAGTCCCAAGATTCCCCCGGTAGCGCCAGGGCCGCTAAGGGCAAGTCACCCCGCCAAGACTCCACCGCTCCATCGCACAGCGATGCAAGTCACTTATCAGTGCGGTGTCAAGCTCCCAAATGATTAAGTGGTTGTCATTTGGCACATGGCAGACATTTGGAAAGGAGATTCACCCTGTATGACACCCGTCCAGAGGCGTGTCATGCAAACAGACAAGATGGTGGTTGAGCGGCGCGACAATCTTGTCGGGCCACCTCCTCACCGTGACACCTAGTAGTGCATTTAATGCACTTTGTCCTAACTGATAGAGTTAGGTATTATAGCACATTTGGCTACCTAATCAGTGGATAATGACTAATTTGCCACTATGGTAACTCCTTAGCCTATAAAATGAGGGCCATGGCAACCTAAAATAAGATTCGGACCCTTGTACACCCTTACGCATGTACTTGCTCTCCCCGAGGCAACCTTGCCGGGATTGAGCGTTATGCGTCCACCACAATCCTTCCATCAATGCACCAAAGCAGGAGTAGGGTTTTACGCTTCCCAGCAGCCCAAACCTGGGTAAAAACCACTAGTGTCACCCCTGTCGAGCTGCTTCATGGTCTCCGCTCTTTGTGCAACGTGCCCTTCCCCCTTGCCGAACCACAAGGGGCTGATGGCCCCATAGGTGATCGTGTTCCACCACGACATTGGGCAAGTCCACCAAAGTCCATACTTTATTATCATACATGGATCCTATCTCAGATTTCATGGCCTCTAGCCATTTGTCGGAACCTGGGCTCATCAGAGCTTCTTCACAGTTCGTAGGTTCGCCGTTGTCTAACATCATGACTTCCAAGACATGATTACCATAGCACTCCGGTGCGGAACGTGTTCTGGTCTACCAACGAGGTTTAGTAGTAACTTGATCTAAAGTTTCATGATCATCATCATTTGCTTCCTCTATGGTTGGTGTAGGCTTCACGGGAATAGTTTTCTCTAATATACTACTTTCCAATTCGAGAGCAGGTGCAACTTACTACAAAAAAAGACACATCCGTGACATTTTGGGCCGAACAATTTTGTTTTCTATCATACTTATGACACTTCTATGACAATAATTGTGACAAAACCCGGTATCATCATAGATGTGGTGGGGTCATACTTCTATGACAAAAAATCATGACAAAAAATGGGCTTTTCGTCCTGGGCTGGCCGAAGACGCAGCTGCATGACATTCTTTGGGCCGTCCATGCTGGAAAAAATCGTGGTAGAAGCGAGGGCGTGGAAAATATCGGGGAGTTCCCGGTTACGGTGGGTGGTCGGGGGCCGAGCGATGCACGTTTCTCTTGTGCATGTACGCGCGTGGGTGCAAGGCGTTGGGCTCTAACTGAACACGAGCGAGGCGTTGGGCTCTAACTGAACCCGAGAGATAGCACTGCAGGCTACGCGTTACACTGAACCCGAGCGATCGATCGATCCCTTGCTGTTAACTGAACCTGAGTGATTCCTTCGCTACTGCTGCTAACTAAAGTCGATCGATGCTGCCTCTGGATGAATAGTGAGCGTTGTTGGGGGGTTTGGATGAACAGTTCCCGGTGGGTGTTGGATGAATAGGAACCCGTGGTAGTAGAGGCCGTTGCCGCTGGATGAACAGTACCCCGATCGATCGAGCCGATGGATGAGCAGGACCCCGTGGAGGGCTGGTTGAACAGTAGCCGGTGGAGGGCTGGATGAATAGTAGCTCGTGGAGGGGTGGTTGAACAGGACCCCGTGGAGAGAGCTGTTTGAACAATAGCTGGTGGAGGCTGGATGAACAGGAGCCCGTGGATGAACAGTCGTAGGTGGAGGCTGGAGGAGGTCGACGGTGGATGAACAATAGCCCGTGGAGGTTGGAGGAGGTCGATGGTGGAGATGAACAGTATCCCATGGAGTTCCGTTTTGCGGTACGCTACACCCCTCCTGATGAACAGGACCCCCGTTTCGACCGTAGCGCTCCAACACAAGTTCGTTTCCTCCGTTTTGCGGTACACCACACCCCTCCCAGTCAACAGGACCCCGTTTCGACTGTAGGAGGTCCAAAAGAAGCATGTTTCCTCCGTTTTGCGGTACGCCAGACCCCTCCCGATGAATAGGATCCCGTTTCCACCGTGGCCGGTCGAACACAAGGACGTTTCCTCCGTTCTTTGGTACGCCAGGCCTCGTTTCCATCGCCTGTTCCATGCAAGCCGGTTGGCTCCCGATGAACAACACGCGTTATGTTGCCCCCGATGAACACGATGCATTCCGTTGCCTCCCCGTGAACATGACAACGACGCAGTTTCTCCGTTTCGACCCAGCCACAGCCATGTACACAAGCCCTGGCCGTACGTATGCGCGAGTAGGCATTCGAAACCCTGCCCGTATGTACGTACGTGGCCGTATTTACTTTCTTGCACCCTGGCCGCTGGACATATGTGTACATGCTACATGCGCGCCTCTACTACCACACATGCGCGCCTCTACTACCACATGTGCGCGCCTCTACATCGACCAGTATGTATGTACACATTTGCGACCAGAATGACAACGCTACGTACGCTTCGACTGGGTGAGTCCTGACTGCTAGGCACTTCCTTGCATGCGAAGATGTAGCTGGTGGGTCCTAGCAGTCGGGGGGAGAAAAAAATTATTTTTAGGGTAAAATGGATGCAGTTGCATGCATGCGTCCATGGGCGTGGTGCGTCCCCACTGTCAGCCTCTCACGTACGGTCATCTTCCGATGACTCTCGATTGTTGACCACATTGACCACACCGTGCCAAGCGCACCAAGGCCGGTGGATGACGGCAACGCCCCAGACCGGAACGACCCGGAGATGGGGAAGACGTAGCAATGGAGTCGTAGATGGAGTGGAGTATCCCACTTGACTGGTTCGGGTGCGCGGTAGCACTGCCGTGGTGCCGCCCACGGGAGACAGGAGCAAGAACAGAGGTTGAAGAAGGAGCACGGCTATTGGATTAACATCCAATGGTCCATCTGCTAGAATCATTTGTTGATTAAGTTGACAAAGCCCCGCGTACACGTCCACTTAGTAGGCCCACAAGTCAGCCACCAAATATGACGGGTCCCAGCTATCAACGAGAGGAATAATTTTTTTCGCATAACAAGGAGGCACTTCCTTCCATGCGAAGATACAACCGGTGGGTCCGAGCTGTCAGGGGGAGGAAACATTTTTTTCTAGCTTAACAAGGAGGAACTTTCCTTGCGTGCAACCATGGACCTCGTGGGTTCCAGTCGTCAGGCTCTCCACGTACAGTCCTCTTCCGAGGACTCTTGTTTGTTGACCATGCCATACTGAGCGCAGCGAGGCGGTGGACGACGTCGAGGCCCCGGATGGGAACGACCCGGAGATGGGAAGACGCAGCAGTGGAGTCGCATATTGAGACTAGGAGAAGGGTTATAACTGGTTCTGGTGCGGCATGGGGCTGAAGTCGGTGGAGAATAACAGGAGGTGTGGAGGGGTGGAGGGATAGCCTGGCCGACGGTGGGGTAGCGCTTCATAGCGATGCATGCTAAGCAGAGCCGCTATCTGCCGGAGGCCGGACCAGGCGGTCCCGGCGATGCTGGAGGAAGAAGATGAGAGATTGAAGGTGCATGCCGGCCGCTGGATATAAATCCAATGGCTGTGGATGTCATAATCATTTGTTGACCAAGTTGACAACGCCCTGCGTAGGCTTCGACCTATTGGCCCACATGTCAGCCTGCAAAAATGTGGCATATATTTAACAAATGTTTGTCCATTTGCTGGGCTGGGTGAACAAATAATTTCGCGTCAATGCAGCCCATTTATATTTTCTAAGAAATCCTAGCCCATTTGCACTTTCTTGAAATACATGAATTAGGTGGGATCATTCTATATATAATGTTAGGTTAGAAGGAGCAATTAATATAAAAAAAACTGAAGCGACACATTTTTATATATAAAATTTAAAAATTAGCGAGTTATTGCTCAAAATAAAAATGAGCGTGTTATTATTACATTGGTCCTTAAAATCTTCGCAAGCTTTTGTACGCAATCACCAGGATTTTCATTGCCTATGAGTCAAAAACAACCAGGTTTTTCCTTCCCAACTTCCGTTAAACATTTACTTTTATAAGTTAATAACACGTGGGATGTTTTTATAATGTATATATAAGTCTCTATAAAATATACGATAATAGTAATATAAATATATATAATGTGGTTAGAGGGAAAACATAAATTGGAGACAACATTATTATTCTTATATATAGATAAATAGAACAGAGATCTGCGTTTTATTAAGAAAAATACATTGGGCTGCCGATCTTTAAGAAAAAGCCCATAAGACGGTATGGACCTCAAAAAATAAGTTGAAACCACTGTCTCCGTATGTCGTGGGCTATGCATGTTAAAAAACAAAACCTAGGCCTAGCTGATACTTGTTCGCCCTCTAGAAAAAATGATACCAGCTAGATCCCCGAGCGAACTAGATTAAAGAGGGGGCCGACGGCGCGACTAAAGAAGCACATGAGGAGCGATTTTTTTCTTCAGTGGATGGCTCTCGATGGCGTTTTTTACTTGCCTCTGCACCATACAACTTGTATTTTTAGCCTCCCAGTCCATGGTGGACCAGCAACCCATTTGCTAGGCGGGCCAACCTACAGAAACCAGCACTCGATTTTTCATGAAGCCCCCAAAACAACTCAGTACTATGTTTGCTTTGAGGCCGAAAACATTACGGTAGGGGTTGAGCGGGGTTGGGGGGGAAGGAAAAGCAAAAAGATTAAAAAGAGCCGATGCACCGTTGCTACCCTAACAAAGCAAGTGCAATTCTTCTCGGGAAGAAGGTGTGCCGCTGACAACCACACGTCGCAAAACCCACATTAGGCATACTAACAAGTTCACACACAAGTACAACAGAAAAGGTAAACATTCATATCAAACTCAGGTTCACGGGACACGTTCATATTCATAGCCAACATTCACAATCAACAACTCAAAAGATTCATATATACACAAGTTCAGCATGTCTATGCATCCAAATGATTGATAGATCACACGACAATATTCATAGATAATTCATAAAAAGATCCAGATATACACATGTTCAGTATGTTTATGCATCCAAATGATTGAGATCACAACCAATATCATCCATGGACGAACCTTAATTACCTAGGGTACAGACTCGTAAATGTTGTTCAGTCGGAGGTACTTCTTGCTAAAATTAATGCTTGTACGAGTAAACTTTCGAGTACATAACAGGCAACACAGACAATCTGAACTTTGCTTGTAGGTTTATCCTCAAATAGTGGCCTCGTGCCGAGGGAGGTTTCAGCAACTTGGCCACTACTTTCATCCAACTAGTTTACTGTCTCATCTTGGTCCTGTAGCTTGCGAAAATTCTACATTGCAGACAAGAAAGGAGGCTGTTGAGAAAATGAACCACCAATTTTTTTTGTGTAGTTCAACTGAAATGGAGCATCCCTGGCGTGCATACTGATTAAGTGCCAGATGAATATATGCGTCAACCAACTTGTCTGGAATCTTTAGACTCCATGCCATACAGTTCGCTACCATATGTGCCGATAACCAAAAGGCACAAGTTGGGACCAAAGACTGGACTCCGTTTTTCTGGGCTATGCACCAAGCAATATTTTGGCGTTCACTCTCTTAATACTTGGGAGTTTGACAACTGGTTGATGCCGGTTGATACTCGAATGAATATAGGCACTTCTTCTTGTCAACATCGATGCATGTCTGAGTGAAATTTGGAGTACATAGCAGCAACATAAGTACCTGTCCATCTGATCTTTTTGTGCAGTTCTACTGAAATCACCGAATGTATTGATTTTCCTGTGAGTTCAGGCTCCAAGTTACTCCTTTATGAAATCGACAAACAGTAGCACAATACCAAATTACCAATACATATGACAAGCATAATAATCAGGATAAAGACCAGTACCAACCTGTTTGAGGTAGCATATCAATTACTATTTCCTTTGACTAGAAGCCGAGATAAGCCAAGCGACTGATAGCAAAGGAACAATGCAAGCCCAGATTAGCGACTGATAGGAAAGGAAGGAAGTTGTCGAGGCAATGAAGCACCCAAAGTTTTTGTGCAGTTCCACCAAAATCGAGCATCCCTGTTGGCACATATATTGAGAGAGTGAGATTACTGTAATAGTGGGACTAGTTGATGAAACATACACTAACAAATAGAAGCACCCTCATTATCTTAATGGGTGAAGTTAGCAACATAGTAGTCTTGCTTAAAGAGAGGTATTTGTTTATTTAATTAGTGCCAATTAACTCAAAACTCAAAGCATTGCCATGTATCATAGGTTGCAAAACTTTACCATGCAAAGATAACGGAGTTTCTCATGATAGTAGCACGATACAAATAGAGATGACAACAAACTAATATGGATGAAGGCCTTAGGCCGGTACAAACCCGAGGAAAAAAGATTATTCATGTAGTCCCATAAGAGGTGATAAAGCACTCACTGGAATCACTCAATAGTGTATATTTTTGTGCACTTCAAATGTATGATTGAAATCACTCTTGTTTACCAGTGCTGAGATTATATCGAAAGATCATCAAGAACTTCCAGCAGAGTTAAAGCACTGGCTGGGATACAGATCATTGTATTGTCTTGTGTAGTTCCACTAAAATGTATGATTGGCACAACATGATCCATATTTGCACAAGTAGGAACAAGGTGAAACCTTCATTAGCTTGGTGAGAAAGGATAGAAATACATTAGCATATTACTCTAACAGTAGCATCAAATTCATGATGGACAATACGCAAAACATTACCTCATTAAACCAATGGCAATAAATTGACATGCAAAACAATAGCACTATTATGTCATGACACTAATAATATTCCCTCCCTGCTCCACCACATGATTCACCTCCATAGACAAACATACACACGTACATGATTCAACATAAGGTTCTACTAAAGATTTGTTTAACTCCGACATGAAAATTATGCAGCAATAAATTAGTGGTACTTAAGTACTCCTAATTAATTAAGTGACCTTGCAGGAGAGACAATAGAAGTGGAAGGGCTCCTTGGAGGACCGTCTCACATGTAAGGTAGACGTTGGCGGAGCCCTTGAATGGCCTCGACTGAGGCCTCTGGCTTCAGCAAGATCACCTTGGCACTATTTATTCTTCTTCTTCTTCTTCCTCCTCTTCATGCTCTGTTTCTTTTTCTCCTCACCATTTGGTGAAACCAAGTACATGATTGGCCTTCTATTTCTGAATTGGTTTTGTTAGTCAGGGAGTACAAGTGTACTAGTAAACAATAACATTATTTTCTCATAGGATTCACAAAATAGAGATGAACACATCCATTAAATTTCATTCTTACCTAAAGGAAGGTTATGGCGCCAATATGGATGATGAGGATGGGAACGCATATCTCCCTTTGTGCAGTTCCACCGAAATGAATCAATTGTTCCATTCTGACATTCCAGTTAAATAGCACAAAAGTCACTTCTTTTAAGAAGTGTTTTGTGCAGTGCACCAAAAGGTCACAACAACAACCTGGTGAAATGGATATCCCTGTTTTCACAAAAAGCTACAATGGAAACAGTCAAAGTCCCAAACAATTACAGAAAAAAACATTTGGCTAAACTTGTCATGGCTTATAACAGTGGCATGGCTTCATTTTACCAGGGGCATTAGATTAAGAATAGCTAAATATTTGGTATAAGGGCATGGGATAGTGGGTGAACCAGCAGTCCAGCACCATGTACCTAAACAGGGGCATAAAGTGGTGATTCAGAGTTTGTTGCCCCGAGAAACAAACATCCAAGAAACATATCTGGGTTGCTCCCATTTTTGTTCACTCTAGCCACCTACTCCTATATGTGGATAGCAAATCTAGTCCTGGTCATACCATTGTGTACATCGTTACCCCGATATTTCCCTTTTCGACCAAGAGACCGGTTGGATGACCAGTCTGTACTAGTTTCACCCCCGTTCCTTCCGGTTTGTACCAAGTCCGATGTACATACTAAATTCCCCACCCCCACTTTATTTCTTGTTTGAACCAAGTACAAGATTCAACTCCATGAAGTAGCTTTACCTATCACAATAGAAGTGAAAAAATAGGTGAGATTGGACCATCCGATCGAGAGGGGCTGAGAGGCAGAAAATGATGCACATGCAGCGATGTAGCAAGCTGGGGAAGTAGAGCTAAGGTGGTTTCGAAGGAAGATATACCTGAAGGTCGCCGGGATGTGGATAGGTGGGCGGCAGGAGGCCGGATCCGCCCACACTATGGCAACAATTAAGGGACCAGAGGACCTCCCGCGCCGGCGCTCGACCAGAGATAATGGTGCAGCCGACAGTGGGTCTCCTCCCTCGCTGTTGACGACGGCCTAAACACTGCCCCTCCTCCCCTTCACCGGTGGAGGGGGATACGTCCGGATCTATAACCAACGGTGAGGACAGAAAGACAATGTTTTTTGAAGGGAGAAAGACAGTGTTACCACCGCTATCTTGTTTAGATCTGGAGAGGATGAGAGTGCGTGAATAGAGCAATCCTAGCAAGCAAGTGCGGAGGCTCCGGCCTATATGTACGTAGTGGGGTAGTTTTCCTTTTTTACTCCATCAAAACAATCGTTTAAAATTGTGTACGGATGTATGTAGACATATTTTAAAGTATGGATTCATTCATTTTGCTTTTCAGACATTTCAAATGGACTACAACATAGGATGTATGTAGACATATTTTAAAGTATGGATTCGTTCATTTTGCTCCGCATGTAGTCAGTTGTTAGAATCTCTAAGAAGACTTATATTTGGGAACAGATGGAGTATGTGGGAGTATCCTCAAAACAAAATGTGAGAGTACAATATTTATTGGGCCCTTTGTAATCAGTGCTAAATTTTGACCAAAGATTTAACTGACAAAATGTTAGTGCATGTTAACAAAAATTATATCGTTTGATTCGTATTTGAACATAGTTTTAAATTATGTATTTTTTTGTGACATGCATGACATTTGGTTAATTAAATTTATAGTCAGAATTTGGCAAGGTGCATTAAATCAACACATGCAAGTATCAAAAGGAGAGTCACGACATCCATGTATGCGTTGTAATTAATGCATCGGTAAATGCAAATTATTGAAATATATCGAGTGCAATGCTTTGATGTGTCGCGTCAACTCATACAAGACCGAGAAGTTTGATTACTACAACACTGGCTCGCCTTAACCGCACCTACCTTTGGATGCATGACAGGTGGGCCACCCACCTGTTGGGCCCACCTGTCATAGACGCAAAGGCAGGAGAAGTAAGTCAATGAAGTTGTGTCCCTCCCTCGCCCATGAGCGTGGTGGCTAGCAGGACTAGGAGAAGCTTTCGTTCACTACACGCTCTCCCTCCCGCACGCGGTGGACATGTAGCAGTTCAATCGGTGTCAGATGGCCAGAAACATATGTAGTACTCCTCCACTTCGGTAGTACTCCATCATTGTTGTACTTCCTGAAGAGGTGAAGAGCCAAGCGCAGCACGGACGCTTGTGTGGCAGTTTCATGTGTAGAGTAGTCTAGGATAGCGTGTATCATGCATGTAAGCTTAAAATCGTTGGGGTCGGCTCCATGGTTTTTTTGATTAAAATAATCTTCTGGCCCTACATGTTATCTTGGTGATTCTAGTTTGCACGCTCATCTGGTCAAGACAGGAATATATATTTTGATTTGTGGTAGGGTAAATGTTAGAGGTTGCAGCAAATGGAGTATTGTACGCCGCAGGTCTTTCAGCCAAGTTTAGAGGCAACCATGTGGGGCCAGTGCTATGATGTGTCACATCAGCTCGTACAACAAGGAGAAGCTTGATTTTACTACTACACGCCTTCTCCGTTGCCCATGCGCGCGGTGGCTATCGCTCGTGCACGCGGTGGACGGACATGCAATAGTGGATTCGATATTGTAGAAGTAGTAGTAACATCACTGTTCATCTTCTTGAATAGGCGAAGAGCCAAGCGCAACCCAAACGTGGCAGTTGCGAACGCTCGCCTGGCAGTCTTTGTGTAAGGGTGGGGCGTGGTGCGGAGCCTTGGATCACGCATATAGCCAGGCTCTTGCATGAGACAAAATTGCTATTTGAGCCCACGATTGTAGTACTAGTACTTGCTAGTATAGCCCTGTAAACCGGAAAGGAGTATTTTCCTTTCTAGAGATTTCAACAAGTGACCAGACTACAGTGCGTGCAGTACTGGCTCAAATCTCAAATCTCATCAACCAAGGCACTTTGTGATTGGGGGAATGTATCTCGTACCTTTAGCAGCAGTGGTAAAGTGGCCTCGAAGTTGGACTGGACGAAGCAACCATCATTTCAATGGAACGCTCGTTGAAGCCATTTCTCCCCTTTCTTGAAGAAAACCTCACTCTAGGCTACTCACTTCTGCCATTTTTCTTCTGTACCGACGAAGGAAAGGTGGGCGAATCAGTGATGCTGCTATATTTTCATTCCAAGAATCTTCTTTTTGTGAAGCACCGAGCGATTCTCACAGCCTATTCTTTTCCCGTTTTCATCATGATTGTGGTTTCCTTTCGATTGCTTTTTGTTTGTCAGCTCATTGATGGACCCTGGAGCACTAGGCAAAGAGTTGTCGGTGGACAACCCACTGGAGACAGCGATCTCCAGGAAGCGAGCACCGACAGACGAGTTGACCATGTTGGCGGACCAACCCATGGAGATGAAGAACTCTGAAAGTGCATTATATCGACTAGAGAGGGGTGAATAGGCAATTTTTATGAAATTCTTCACTGAGGAATTTGCCGGTGAGGAAATTCCCTAGCAAAGAACTACTAGCAGTGGAATAAGTACTCAAAAGTAAACATAACATAATACAAGCATAGTCATCATGATGAAATGAAGACAGGCATAGAGTACAGGAAACGTAAGCACATGATAACACATGATGAAGACAAACAGACTGAAGAAATTGAACTGAGGAAATTGAGAAAGTCTTCAGTCAAAGTCTTCAAACAAAGATATGAACAAGTACACAACTCAATTATGAGGAAATGAAAGAGTTGAGGAAATGGAACCAGTAGGCTTGGTGAAGACAATGATTTGGTAGACCAGTTCCAACTGCTGTCTCAGTTGTACATCTGGTTGGAGCGGCTGAGTATTTAAACTCGAGGACACACAGTGCCGGACACCCAGTCCTGAACACGCAGCTGAGGACACCCTGTAGGATCGAAAGTATGTCTAGAGGGGGGGTGATTAGACTACTTGACCAAATAAAAATCTAGCCTTTTCCCAATTTTAGTTCTTGGCAAATTTTAGCTATCTTAGCACATGTCAAGCAATCTCCACACAATTCAAGCAAGCATGCAAAAGAGTATATGAGCAGCGGAAAGTAAAGCATGCAGCTTGCAAGAATGTAAAGGGAAGGGTTTGGAGGATTCAAACGCAATTGGAGACACGGATGTTTTTGTCGTGGTTCCGATAGGTGGTGCTATCGTACATCCACGTTGATGGAGACTTCAACCCACGAAGGGTAACGGTTGCGCGAGTCCACGGAGGGCTCCACCCACGAAGGGTCCACGAAGAAGCAACCTTGTCTATTCCATCACGGCCGTCGCCCATGAAGGACTTGCCTCACTAGCGGTAGATCTTCACGAAGTAGGCTATCTCCTTGCCCTTACAAACTCCTTGGTCCAACTCCACAATCTTGTCGGAGGCTCCCAAGTGATACCTAGCCAATCTAGGAGACACCACTCTCCAAGAAGTAACAAATGGTGTGTTGATGATGAACTCCTTGCTCTTGTGCTTCAAATGATAGTCTCCCCAACACTCAACTCTCTCTCACAGGATTTGGATTTGGTGGAAAGAAGATTTGAGTGGAAAGCAACTTGGGGAAGGCTAGAGATCAAGATTCATATGGTTGGAATGGAATATCTTGACCTCAACACAAGTGTAGGTGGTTCTCTCTCAGAAAATGTGTATTGGAAGTGTAGGTATGTTCTGATGGCTCTCTCCACGAATGAAGAGTGGGTGGAGGGGTATATATAGCCTCCACACAAAATCTAACCGTTACACACAATTTGCCAAACTCAGTGGGACCGAATGGTTAAACTCGGTCGGACCGATTCAGCAAACCTAGTGACCGTTAGGATTTTCGGTGGGACTGAGATGCAACTCGGTAGGACCGATATGGTTAGGGTTAGGGCATAACGTAATCTCGGTGTGACCGATTACACAAACTCGGTGGGACCGATTTTGGTAATAAGCTAACCAGAGAGTTGGTCAGGTAAACTCGGTGGGACCGATTCGCTCATCTCGGTGAGACCAAAGTGTTACATAAGGGAAACAGAGAGTTTACATTGCAATCTCGGTGGGACCGATCGCTCATCTCGGTAAGACCGAAACGTTACGAAGGGAAACAGAGAGATTACAATCCCATCTCGGTGAGACCGAGATCCCTATCGGTGAGACCGATTTGCCTAGGGTTTGTGGCAGTGGCTATGACATTTGAAACTCGGTGGCACCGGATAGAAAGAATCGGTGGGGCTGAGTTTGACTTTTGGTTTAGGTCATATGTGGATGTGGGAAGGTAGTTGAGGATTTTGGAGCATATCACGAAGCATTTTGAGCAAGCAAGCCATTAAGCAACACCTCATCCCTCCTTGATAGTATTGGATTTTCCTATAGACTCAATGTGATCTTGGATCACTAAAATATAAAATGCAGAGTCTTGAGCTTCAAGCTTGAGCCAAACCTTTTGTCCTTAGAATTTTGAGGGATCCACTTTCCTCATCCATGCCATGCCATTCATTGAGCTTTTCCTGAAATATTAATCTTGGAATAATGTTAGCTCAATGAGCTATATGTTGTTAGGAATTACCAAAACCACCCAGGGATAGTTTCACTTTCAATCCCCCCCTTTTTGGTAATTGATGACAACATATAGATCAAAGCTTCGACAAATGATAATAAGAGTGAAAGATATTGTCGCTTTGAGAAGTATGTGAAAAGCAAGAGCTCCCCCTAAATTTGTGCATATCTTAAGATTTGCTTTGGACTTCAAATGCACAATGAGTTAGGATCATGGGTTACTCTTCCATGTCACATACATCTTGGTGGAGCGCTCAAAATAATAAAGATTGAATACATGCACTCATCACCAAGCAAAGTGAATGATCATATAAGGATAAGTAAGATAATATCATCTAACAAGCATAAGCATAGCTTATGATCAACCACATGATCATCAATGTCTCACAGATAATAGCATAGTATCTCAAGCAATCAAAAGACAAACAAAGTTCAACCACCAAAGCAAGAGAGAATAAAAAGCAACACTCTCTCTCGAAGCCTATGATCTATACATGTTTCTCCCCCTTTGGCAACAAGTTACCAAAAAGTTCCTAGAAAATGCATAGTACTATGTTGTCTCTTAGGCTTGGTCTTCAGTTGGTGGTGTCCGGATAACTCCAAGAACGAAGGGTTCAGTCGAAGTAGATGGAGTTGCTGGGGTAGGTGCTGGAGCTGGTGGCACTGAAGCTGTAGCTGGTGCAGATGAAGTGGCTCTAGTGTCTGGTACTGGTACTGCAGTTGACCTTTGAGCTCTAGGCACTCTGGCAAATGCATCAGTGGTTGTTCTGCCCTTCCTCTCCTGCATGTCATCTTGAAGTTGCTCCACAACAGACTGAATCTCAGTTACCTTCACATCCAAGTCATAGAATTTTTGCTCCATGATTCTTTCCAAGCTCTCCTGGTTTTGAGTCAGGGTGGCCAGTCCCTTCTCAATCCTCAGAGTGGATGCAATCAGGTAGCCAAGCTGATCTTGCCTGCTCTTCAGGAGATACTGAGATGCTTCTTCAGTAGTTGGCATCCTTGTAGCCTTTTCAGCTTTTGCCTTCTCCTTCTTGGCTTGTGCTTGTACTGAGGATGGTTCATCTTCATCCATAACCACTTGGTTGTCCTCAAAATCTGGATAGATGACAAAGTGTTCCTGATCCAACAGATATTTTCCTATGCCCATCTTTGAGTTAATCAACTCCTGAATTTGTGGGGCATATCCACAACTTCTCTTTTGGTCTGCTGTTGTCCTCTTGATAGTCTCAACCATGAGGCTCATGACCTTGAATTTCTGTGGCACATCAAATATGTGTAGCAAATTAATTGCATTCCCTCTGATCATGTTGTGGTCACCTGACTTGGGAAAAGAGTGTGCCTTAGGATCCAGTTGATCGTTGGCACTCCTGACAGAAGAAAATGGACTGACCCAAACTTGAAAGTCTCAAGAACTTTGTCTGGGATCTCCTTGTGCATCTGTGACATAGAATTGTGATCCATCTTTTTCTTGGCATAAACATCCAAGTCATCTTCACTTTCCTTTGGGGCATTGACCAGATTGGCCCATTCCTCAATAGTTGATTGGTATCTCGTTCCTTCAGACATCCAAACTATTCTGCCATCTGGATAGAAATGTGCTGTGGAGTAGAATTGCATAATGAGCTCATCATTCCAGTTTGTGAGCTTCTGCCCAACAAAGTCTGCAACACCACACGCACTCAAGCTGTCATACACTCCAGGATAGTGTTCTTCATTCTCCTTCATGTAGGTCCAGTCGACCCACCTCATATCACACACTATAGGCTTCTTGTCCAACAAAATTGTCTCATAGAAATCCTGCTATTCCTTTGTGTGGAACTTGTAATCAACAACAGTCCCTCTCCTGGTGGCATATGGATCTGACTCTCTCCATAGCCTCAACCCTGAGTCTCTCCTGATCTTCATGTTCTCAGCCATAGGATGAGCATCATTGTGGTCTGGAATCTTGGGTTTGAGCTTCCTCAGGACTTGTCCTTCATCATCTTCATCGTCAGCAACTTCAGGCACTGGGGCCTTGTTCTTCTCAGTAGCTGGTATACTCCTGGTATTCCACTTAGGTGTACTCTTGGGCTTGGAGGCTGCTTTGGGTGCTTCTTTGGGCTTTGATGTTGCAGCCCCTGACTTTATAGCATCATCCATCAGCTTTTGTGCCTTGGGTGCTGGTGCAGCAACCTCTTCATCCTCTTCTTCTTCCATCATGGAAGCCTTTCCAATCACTCTGGCCATGGTCTTCTTGAACCTTTCCTTCCTTTTCTTTCCTTCTGCAACAGGCTCTTTGTGTTTGGATTCCAAAGATGCTTGAGTGGTGGCTCTGGCTTTTGACATGGGTTGTCTTCTTGCTGGCATTTTGATCTTCATCCCTGGCTTAACTGCAGCTGAGCTGTACTCCTTCTTGAGCACTTTCTTCTTTGATGTGGCCTCATCCTCAACTGCCACATAGTGTTCATTCTCAGATTCAGAGGTCTTCTTCTTTCTGGCCCTGGTGGCAGCTTTGGGTAAGTTGCTTGGAGTGCTCCTGCTACCATCATCTGAACCGCTAGAGGGACTAGTGCCCTCACTTAGGTGAACCTACTCCTCTAACCTGTTCTGGCTGTCACTCTGATCAGACATATTGCAAACACTGACAGCAGAGCCTGCGAATAGATATAGATGAGATAGAGTGGATGAGCATCACAAAATGCAGAGGTTTTTGCAAAAGAATGAGTCAAAAACTTAGTTTTAGTTTTCCACAGAAAGCATTTCAGATCAACCGATTTGTAAACTCGGTGATACCAAAGCAGCTGTTGGAACCTAAACTAGTGAACTCGGTCAGACCGAGTCATAGTTCGGTGGCACCGAGACTGCTAGGGTTTCACAAAGTCCTGAACTCGGTCACACCAATTTGCAATTCTCGGCCAGACCAAAAATTACATGTGCAATGGCCTGAGCTGAATCGGTGGTATCGAGTTCCACAACTCGGTGGGTCCGAGATGGTTTCGGCGGAAACCTAACCCTAAATTTTCAATTCATGACTAAACTATGGAGTGTTTTGACTGGATAAGAATGATCTCAATCGTGGCAAGATACATGGCGAACACAATGTGCTAGGAATCAGATAGGGATAGCACAGTGATCGAGTTCATACCCTAGTTCGGTGATGAACTCGCTACGGCGGCAACGGCGGGGATGATTCCCGTTGACGGCGGCGGAGACCAGCGGCAGGAGGCAACTGGCGACGAGGAGGACGATCCGGAGACCCTGGAGGTAGAGCGGGCTAAGCGCGGGCGAAAAGACTTCGAAGAAATTTCCAAAAGTTTTGGCCGTGGATATATATAGCTCGACCCTGTCGGTGTGACCGAGTGGAACAACTCGGTGGCACCGAGATTCATAACTGCCAGCAGTTACTGAAACTCGGTGTGACCGAAAGGTTCAAATCGGTTGCACCGAGATTGAAAACCTAGATCGACTTAGTGATCTCGGTATGACCGAAATGGATGAATCGGTCAGAATGAAACGCACAAAGAAGTTTTGGAAGTTTAAGTCTATGACGAATCGGGGACTCCGAGTGCTCCTCACACAGAGTGGTTCGAATCTGACTTGACCAATTTTGTGATGTAGCATGAATAGTGTTTGAGACGAGAAAAGCATAGATAGCTAGAGAGGGTTCTTAGGCATTCTTGTCCATCCACTTGGCAAAAGAAAAGAAAACCAATCAATCAAAACAACAAGTGGATGTCCTCGAATGAGTAAAATATGCAATCAACATGCTCACACAATAAAATGGGAATTGAAATATGTGGCAAAGCATACACAACCAATTCTAGCATCTATCAAACAATTTGCGATGACTAGGTCATCTATATATGAGTATATTAACTTAGGAGTCAAATGAGAACATTTGATCATAGGTCATACTCATCGTTTAAGCACAAGTGGGGTTACCACTTTTACATAAAGCATTGTTGTGTTCACACCATTAGAGTTGCTTTAGATCAATTCTTAGAGTAAAGCTCCCCCTAGATGTGAGATCCCCCCTAAGAGGGATGAACTAACCTTGGGTTTTGTCGATGATCACTTCATGTAGATGTTGAAGATGTGGATGCTCAATGTTGATGTAGATCATTTGAAGCTATCCATTGGAGTGAGTTGCACTTTCAATACCTACATGGGTTAGTCCCAAAAGGAACAAACAAGGATATCCATAGACATAAAGTGATGCACACACAGGATGATGTCTATGAAACCTTTTAGGTTACCTTGTCCCTTGTCTTACCAACAAGAGGGTTTGTTACTCCTTGAACTAGTGCAAAATGTGGAAGTTGATTGCACTTGTTCTTTCCAAGATGATAAGAGTGAAGTATGTTGGCGGAGTCACCCTCAAGAACTCTCTAGTTCTTCTTCGGGATCCACACCATCTTGATGGGAATCCTCGGTGTTGTAGTTGTACTTGATGAAGTGGAACTTGAAGTAGTCTTGGGAACCCACTTGACCAAGGCCTTAGGAGCTTCTTCAAATGCATCAATTTCCTCTTGAAGCTTGTCCTTGCCTTTTTGCTTGTGGTCTTGTGGTGGAAGATCATCTTGAGCTTGTGTCCCTTTGAAAGAAGTAGGATCATACTTCTCTTGTTGAGGAACAAACTTCGTCTTGGGGTATTGATCTTCTTCCCACTCAACTCCATTGGCATTGAACTTTCCTTCAAAACCAACACCTTGATTCTTCCGGTGCCTTCCTTGCTTGCATACAATTTCCTCGAATTGCTTACTTTCGGCAAGGCTCTTGTAAACACCTTTCTCTATAATTCCCTTCAATAAGCTATTTCTTGCTCAAGTGTAACTTGGCTAAGAGAATCATTAGTGGAATCAAGAGAACTACTAGAAGCAACAATATTGGATTTAGCATGATTATTGTTTTTACTAGAGGAAGAATCTTTTTTGTTCTTGTTACTAGACTTGACTTGAGGCATGCAAGTGGATAAGAGTAAACGCTTGGCAATGTAAGAAGAACTTTTCTTATGAAGATCATCATTGATTGCTTTTAAGAACTCATGCTCTTGCTTAAGGTTGAGCTTTTCAAAGTGTAATTTCTCATGAGTCCTTAAAAGTTCTCGATGATCTCCTAAGATAGTTTCATGAGCTAACTTAAGAGTGTTTAGTTCTTTAGTTAGAGACTCAATCTTCTCCTTATCATTGTCATTCGTTTTATCTTGATTAGCATGATTAATTGACGTTTCATCACATTATTCATCACTAGAGTTGTCAACAAGTAAATCATCATCACCTAACAAGTCATCTTCATCACTATTGAAATCAACATACTCGGGGTGTGATACCTTTGGGCCTTTAGCCATGAAGCATGTTCCAACTCCTTCATTTGGTGAGTCAAATATGTCATAGGAGTTGGTTATCACAAGTGCTAGACCGGCAACACCTTCATCTTGAGTATATTCGGAGTCGGAGTGATAGCTTCTCTCGGAGTGGTTGTCGGAGTCGGAGCCGGATACCCATTCACCAACATGAGCGTGATGTCTTCGTTTTGTGTAGCTCCTTGATGACTTGTCCATTCTTTCTGAATCCTTGCTTCTCCGTGAGGGTCTTCGTTCATAACGATCATCTCTAATCCTTCTTTCTCTAGATGGTGATTCTTCTCATCTACTTCTTCTCTTGGGAGAATCTTCTCTTTTCTTGTAGGGGGGCGTACACTTGTTGGAATAGTGTCCGGGCCTTCCACAATTGTAGCAGTTTTGATCTCGACTAGAAGATCTTTTGTCATTGTAGGACCTTGACTTGAGCTTGTCTCTTTGCTTCTACTCTTGTAGAACTTGTTGAATTTCTTCACCATTAAGCTCAATTCTTCATTGAAGATTTGTTTCTCACTCGATGATGTGGGGGCTTCACATGAGGCTTTGTAAGCACCACTTGATTTGTTGTAAAGTTCCTCTTTATCCTTGAGTGACATCTCATGAGCAACAATTCTTCCGATGACTTCCGTTGGCTTGAGATCTTTGTAATTTGGCATCATTTGGATCAATGTGCACACGGTATCATATTTTCCATCCAAGGCTCTTAGGATCTTCTTGATGATGAATATATCGGTCATCTCTTCACTCCCTAAGCCGGCAATTTCATTTGTGATAAGAGCAAGCCTAGAGTACATTTCAGCGACACCTTCACCATCCTTCATTTTGAACTTGTCAAGTTGACTTTGAAGCACATCCAATTTGGATTCCTTGACGGAGTCGGTACCTTCGTGTATATCAATCAAAGTATCCCAAATTTCCTTTGCATTCTCAAGACGGCTGATTTTGTTGAATTCTTCGGGGCACAATCTGTTGAAGAGGATATCACAAGCTTGCACGATGTATTGTAGCATTTTCAACTCTTCCGTGGTGGCTTCACGGTTCGGTTATTTCCCGTCAAAGAATTCACCTTGCAAGCCAATACACACAATAGCCCAAACGGCGGGGTTATGTCCAAGAATATGCATTTTCATCTTATGCTTCCAACTAGCAAAATTAGTGCCATCAAAGTAAGGACCTCTACGGTGATAATTTCCCTCGCTAGACGCCATACTCTCCTAGGTTGTGGAACCAAGGCTATGACCGCCAAAAGCTGTGGAAATCAAAGCAAATGGAGACCAAAGCTCTGATACCACTTGTAGGATCGAAAGTATGTCTAGAGGGGGGTGATTAGACTACTTGACCAAATAAAAATCTAGCCTTTTCCTAATTTTAGTTCATGGCAGATTTTAGCTATCTTAGCACAAGTCAAGCAATCTCCACACAATTCAAGCAAGCATGCAAAAGAGTATATGAGCAGCGGAAAGTAAAGCATGCAACTTGCAAGAATGTAAAGGGAAGGGTTTGGAGGATTCAAACGCAATTGGAGACACGGATGTTTTTGTCGTGGTTCCGATAGGTGGTGCTATCGTACATCCACGTTGATGGAGACTTCAACCCACGAAGGGTAACGGTTGCGCGAGTCCACAGAGGGCTCCACCCACGAAGGGTCCATGAAGAAGCAACCTTGTCTATTCCATCACGGCCGTCGCCCACGAAGGACTTGCCTCACTAGCGGTAGATCTTCACGAAGTAGGCGATCTCCTTGCCCTTACAAACTCCTTGGTACAACTCCACAATCTTGTGGGAGGCTCCCAAGTGACACCTAGCCAACCTAGGAGACACCACTCTGCAAGAAGTAACGAATGGTGTGTTGATGATGAACTCCTTGTTCTTGTGCTTCAAATGATAGTCTCCCCAACACTCAACTCTCTCTCACAGGATTTGGATTTGGTGGAAAGAAGATTTGAGTGGAAAGCAACTTGGGAAAGGCTAGAGATCAAGATTCATATGGTTGGAATGGAATATCTTGACCTCAACACAAGTCTAGGTGGTTCTCTCTCAGAAAATTTGTATTGGAAGTGTAGGTATGTTCTGATGGCTCTCTCCACGAATGAAGAGTGGGTGGAGGGGTATATATAGCCTCCACACAAAATCTAACCGTTACACACAATTTGCCAAACTCGGTGGGACCGAATGGTTAAACTCGATCGGACCGATTCAGCAAACCTAGTGACCGTTAGGATTTTTGGTGGGACTGAGATGCAACTCGGTAGGACCGATATGTAATCTCGGTGTGACCGATTACACAAACTCGGTGGGACCGATTTTGGTAATAAGCTAACCAGAGAGTTGGTTAGGTAAACTCGGTGGGACCGATTCGCTCATCTCGGTGAGACCGAAGTGTTACAAAAGGGAAACAGAGAGTTTACATTGCAATCTCGGTGGGACCGATCGCTCATCTCGGTAAGACCGAAACGTTACGAAGGGAAACAGAGAGATTACAATCCCATCTCGGTGAGACCGAGATCCCTATCGGTGAGACAGATTTGCCTAGGGTTTGTGGCAGTGGCTATGACATTTGAAACTCAGTGGTGCCGGATAGAAAGAATCGGTGGGGCCGAGTTTGACTTTTGGTTTAGGTCATATGTGGATGTGGGAAGGTAGTTGAGGATTTTGGAGCATATCACTAAGCATTTTGAGCAAGCAAGCCATTAAGCAACACCTCATCCCTCCTTGATAGTATTGGCTTTTCCTATAGACTCAATGTGACTTGGATCACTAAAATATAAAATGTAGAGTCTTGAGCTTCAAGCTTGAGCCAAACTTTTTGTCCTTGGAATTTTGAGGGATCCACTTTCCTCATCCATGCCATGCCATTCATTGAGCTTTTCCTGAAATATTAATCTTGGAATAATGTTAGCTCAATGAGCTATATGTTGTTAGGAATTACCAAAACCACCCAGGGATAGTTGCACTTTCACACCCAGTCCTCACTGTATTCTCCTTGAACTAAGGTCACACAGACCTCGTCCAATCACTCGTGGTAAGTCTTTAGGTGACTTCCAAACCTTCACAAACTTGGTCACTCGGCGATCCACAATTCCTCTTGGATGCTCTAGACCATGACGCCTAACCGTCTGGAAGAAGCACAGTCTTCAAAGGTAACAAGCGTTGGATCCATGTAGGATCAATCTCTTCAGTGATGCTCAATCACTTGGGGTTTGTAGGTGTTTGGGTTTTGGGTTTTTCCTCACTTGATGATTTTCGCTCAAAGTCCTCGGAGGATGGGTTGCTCTCAAATGACAAGTGTCAGTTTCTCTCGGAGCACCCAACCAGCTAGTGGTTGTAGGGGGCGGCTATTTATAGCCTAGGGAGCAGCCCGACATGATAAGACATAAATGCCCTTCAATGATATGACCGTTAGGTGGATAGATATTTTGGGACAGCTGGCGCATAGCACAGCAACGGTCGAAATTTTGAGTAGCAAAATCCTCAGGGCTATCATGTTCCTCACTGTGTAGGAAATCCGCACTGGCGAATTCCTAACTCCCCAGTCAGAACAAATTCCTCAGAGACCAGAAGAACTTTGTCTCTATCACTGAAGAATATGACTAGACTGTATGAGATTTCCAATGGCTTCACTCGAAGGGATTGGTAGGTGTAGGATTTTGAGTTGAGCATCACATGGAAATTTTTCCTTAGTATTTCCTCGACCCCCTTTAACAGTACGGTGTTTCCTATGACTCAAGAAATAGAAAATGAAACTACAAAAACAAAAGTCTTCACGCTTCATGTTCCTCGAATGAATACCAAGTCTTCACGGTCACACCAATTTCTTCACTTTCAAAGTCTTCAGAAAGTCTTCAGAGATCCAAAGTCTTCAGTCGAAGAACTTCATTTTTAGGGGTCAACTTTCTCTGTAAATATCAAACTCCTCATAGACTTATAGACCTGTGTACACTCACAAATGCATTAGTCCCTTAACCTATAAGTCTTCAATACACCAAAATCACTAAGGGGCACTAGATGCACTTACAATCTCCCCCTTTTTGGTGATTGATGACAATATAGGTTAAGTTTTCAACGGGGATAAACATATGAAGTGTAAATACTGATATTGAGGAATTTGATTGCAAGATATAGAAGAACTCCCCCTGAAGATGTGCATAGTGAGGAATTTTCTTTTGAAGCAATGCACACTTGAAGAGTTGAATCATGGAGATCTCCCCCTATATCTTGTAATTCATACACGCATTTGACATATAATAGTGAAGAATTTGAAATGCATGATGAAATATGGTGACTGATGTAATTCAGCATGCGTGCAATAATATTAACAGGGAATAAGCATGCAGAAAAACGTATCAAGAGTATCAGAGCACCATCGGGTTTAAGTTCACAACTCGATCCAATAAAGTCTCAGAAGAACGAGAGTTGTAACTTAACAAAAAAAGCCCATATAGAAAGACCCGCTTGAAGACTAACTCAAAATTCTCCACCTTTTTCATCAAATGACCAAAAGGATCGAATATGAGGACTAACGCCCCTGAAGAATATCAAGTTGACGAAGGAGCGCCAGCGTTGTTGGGGTCGTCTGTTGTAGTAGGGCCTGCCGCTATGTCGTCCAAGTCTTCATTTCACCAGTGTCGTGCGATGAAGAATATGAGCTGGCCACCAGAGAAGGAACCTTGACCTTCTTGAATTTCTTCGGTGGAGGTGCAGACCCATCAAAATCTTCATTGAGACCCATTTTCTTCAGATCTTCTTCACCATACAAATGTGACAGGATTGCCCAGGTGCGACCGAAGACTTGATGGAGGTAGTAATGGTTTTTCTTCACTGCATTGTGTGGCAGTCATGTTGTGAATAAGTGAACCAAACTGACGCTTAACCCATTTGTGATTTCGATCCACCTTCTGGTGAAGACTAAGCAGAAGTTCACGGTCAGTCATCACGCGCGGAGCAGTGGCTTGAGGAGTGGACTTGGATGCATTGCCAGAGTCATGTGTGGCAGAGTCATCATTGGTGGAATAAGATGCAGCTTTGCGAAACTGACCATCCAATGGACGAATGCCTTCATCTATTACAGCTGGTGCCTTGCCCTTTCCATCAACTGAGGAATATGTCTGCTTGAGGACTTCAATTGGGGGCAAGTAATTGAGGTGATTCTGGAAATCAGCTTTGTAGTTGAGTGAAGACCTTATCCTGAGGAATCTCATAATCCAAGGTGCATAAGGCTTCAGCTCAAACTGAGACAGTGCAACATTTGCCATAGTCCTCATGAAGAAATCGTGATAATTGACAAGAATGCCATGAACGATGTTGAATACCAGATTCTTCATGATGCCAACAATTTCCTCATCAGATGAGTCGTGGCCTTTGATAGGACTGATTGTCCTTGTAAGAATACGATAGACAGTTCTGGGCATGTACAGCAATTCCTTCACGAGGAATTTGGTTCTTGGTGCTTGACCTGGCTTCAAAGGTTTCATCCACACTTGCATGTAATGATTTGTAAGCTTAGGTTCACTGTAGATACAACGAGCTTCTTCAAGGGGAGGACTGAGTGGTAAGGCACGAAGCAATTCAGAGGCTGGTGCAGTGTAGTGAGTATTTTCAGACATCCAGTCCAGCACCCACGAATTCGCATCTTCAGAATCTCCTGTGATGTGCAGCGTTGCATAGAATTGAAGAATCAGTTCCTCATTCCAATCGCAGATGTCAGAGGAAAAGTTTAATAGTCCAGCGTCGTGAAGAACACTAAGGACTGGTGCGAAGCACGTCAGAGATTCCATATCCACGTGAGGAATATGCTCATGATATAATATTTTCTCTTTGTTGAACAGCACTGATGAATAGAAATTGGCTTGACTAGCAGTCCAGAAATGCCTCTTCCTAATGCGAGCAGAGTTATATGGGTTGTAATCTTCGAAGAATACGTGCTCGCCGAAGAAATCATCAGCCTTGAACTTTTGCTTGCGTGAGAATGGATCCTTTGGCTTGGGTAGAGGAGTGTCAGTGAGTTGCATCACAACCTCAGGAATCTCAATCGCAAGTTCTTCAGGCTGAGGAATTTCTGGTTCCTCTTCAGTGGCAGTCTGCGTCTTCAGATGTTCAGCAGCAGCATTTTCTTTAGCACTAGTAGCTGGAATTTCCTCATGTACAGATGAAGTGGGGTGAGTTTCTTCAGAGCCCATTTGAACAGTTTGTGTGGGGGACTGAGGTATTTGCTGCAGCGGTGTGAACATTGGAGAGTTTGGATGCTGACTTTCCCAGAATTCATCACTTATTACGTGTATGGAGCAACCAACGTCCACATCTTCATCTTCCATTTCTTCAACGCTAGCCTCTTCAGCTGTGAACTGAGGCATAGGCGAGGATATGCCAGGTGTTGAAGGGATCCTATCCACTTCAATTTCTTCATCAATCTACTCTGACGAAGCAGCGGAATGATTTTGTTCATCAGATCCACTAGGGATCTCATATTCTTCACCAAAAGGAACAAGGTCCTTTGATGGCCTGGTTGAGATGGGAACAACATCAATCGGATTAGCAAATGAACTTGTCATTTGCTTCATCTTCTTCGGAGCTGAAGAATCTGAAGCAGCTGATGCTTTCCTTTTCTTCACGGCAGCACACTCTGCAGCCTTTGTCTTCTTCACATCTGATGCAGATGGAAGGATTGGAGTTGAAGTTGGTGTAAGAGCAACTGAGGAATCTGGTTGATTTTCTTCAGGCACAACTGATGCAGTTGCCCTGAGTTCTTCATTTTCTTCAGGTGCACCACTAGTGGGTGCCCTGGCAATTTCAGCGGCTGGAATGCAGTCATCAGCCCTGGAACTCACATTTTCTTCAGCAGCCTGATTGTCATCAGCGGAGCTGGCATTTTCTTCAGTAGGCAGAGCAGATGCTTCAGCTTGAGGAATTTCCTGTTGCATTGGGGCTGCAACATTGGAAGTGAAGTTATCCGCAAGTTTCACAAAACGAACCTTGGCTCCAAGCCAATCATCGCGATATCTGTCAAAGTCATCACTGAGTTTCTTGATCTTAGTATGAATAGTAACAAGTTCTTCAGTTGTCATAGAGACAACGTTTTTCTTCAGATAACGCTCTTTCTTGTACTGCGCTTTCTTGATCTGCCTGGCCTTCTCAAATTTCCACTTTTCTTCTTGAATGAAGTGGGTCAGCATGTGACTTTGGCCAGGAGTCAGCTTGAAGTCAGGCATGGGAGTGTTGGGGTCCTTGTGCCAAACATCAATGTAGTCGAGGATCAACTTGAGATCCAAAAGCAGTGGCACCTCTGTTCCTTTGGCTCTAGCGGCCCTGACTTGCTTGTCTCTGATGATTTCTACAAGTTCATCATCATCAGCTTCATCTTCTTCAGACGACACTTGGAAAGCGACTTGTTTCTTTTGAGTTCTTGGGCGAGGACCTCGTCCAGCAGTGGCCTTTGTCTTCAGCAGTGAGGGGCCAGCTGATGAACTTGGTGCAGCTGAGGAACTAGCTGAGACACCTGAGGCAATGGAGATGCCTGCAGTCCTTTGGCACAAGGCGAGATGCATAGGTGCTGAGGATTTAGTCGGAACAACTGAGGGCTTTGGCGGAGGAGCTGAGGACTTTGGAGGAATAGGAGCAGCATGAGGAATTGGCCGTGAGGGCTTTGAGGATTCTGGCCGTGAGGGCATTGCTGGTGAAGCACTTGGCTTGCGCGTAGGCTTCTTTGACATAGCCTTCTTTGGCTTGACAGCAAAGGCCTCAGCAGAGGCAGCAGTAGTAGCAGAGTCTTCATTGAATTTCCTCACTGCTTCTTTGGCTTGCTTAGCCAACTTGGCTTGGCGCTTGGCCCATTCATCAGGATAGTCCTCACCGCGCTTGAGGCTGGTGGGATCAGCGATTTGGCCAGGTGCCAATGGAGCTCTTGGGCATGGAGGATTGAGTGCGAATTTCTTCATGTACCTTGGAGTTACATACCTGTACTCCCTTCACTCTCTTGCCCATATCCTTTCTATTTTCTGAATGTGCACCTTGCGCTCATTCTTGGTTTCCTCAGTAGGTGTGCAGTACCCAGCATATATTTCATCAGGGATCTCAAACGCTATATTGGCCTCAGGCCTCTTTCCTCCCTTCTGTGGCTTCTTACCGTCAGCCATTTTCTTCAGTTGAGGAATTCGGACAATTGAATTCTCTGAAGAAGTATGCAACTTTTCTTCGAGGGACGCTGCAAATGAGTTAAGTTGATGAGAACCTAGTGATTCAGTAGCTGACATGTGTACCTGTGAACAGAGTATAGTTGCGAGGAATTTGGAGAGGTCATGTGCGTTCTCAGAGGTTTTTTTTCAAAAAGAACAAGTTTGAGGAATTTGACCAGATGAGTCTTGAAGAATTTCACTAAGCGTTCTTTGTCTTAGGTTCCAGAGTTGTATAGATGGAAGATCCACACAATTGAGGAATCTTGAAGAAAATTGATGCTTAGAGAAACGAATCAAGAACATATGACTTGTGAGGTGTTTAGTGTGTGAAGTTATGAAGAAAAACACCTTTGAAGATTTTGAAGATAATCATTTGAATCAACAAGGGCAGTAAAAGTAACTTTCAATTACCCTGGACGAAGAACACGACGAACAATGAGGTGTAGAGATGAAGTTCGTCTGTGTAGATCTTCCACGCCCTAACTCGGCGGAGGAAGACGACTACGGCGGCGACAGAGTGAAGATTTCCGCGGTCGGCGCGAGTACGTCAGCGATGAGGTCGAGGTAGTGAAGCTCTTCCTCACCGGCGGCGATGAAGTAGCGGCGGCACTAGGGTTTGAGAAGCTCGAGTTGGAGAGAGGTCGAGCAGAGTAAAAGAAGTGAGGAAGGGAAGGAGGGATGTTTATAGCCACGGTGAAAAACTACTCGCCCGAAGAAATTGGACGAACGTGCCCCTAACCCTTCTCATTTGCATGACATGTGTCACCCACATACTGAGAGGTGGAGATCGTGTGTGATCGTGGGTGAATGGATAAGTGTATCGTGGGATGCGGAACGGTTTGAGCGGCAAAGCCAAAAATTTAGATAAGATAGGTTTTAAAGTTCCGTTCGCAATTTCTTCAGCTGACAAGGACACAGTGAAGTTTTTGAACGAGTTTCAAATAGAACGCACATGAAGAATTTGTGAATAGACTAGGTTGAGTATAGCATAGAGGGGGAAGGGTCCGATCACATTCACTTAGCAGAAAAACCAACTTGAAGAATTAGCAATAAGTGAATGTTGTATAGGACATAAACTCATATATATAGCCAATGAAGAAAAATGACAGAAATAGTGAAGACAATGCAAAGTTGAAGAATATGAATAATTGAGGAATTTCAACTTTTGGTGGTGGCGTGACCCACCATATAAGAATGATGATTTCAGACACCGCGTACAATTATGTAGGGTTCTGAGAATCAAATTCTTCGTTATTTTCTTCACACTAAGAGTGTTGTCCTTCATTGAATTGAAGAAAAACGTTTCTTCATGTGTTGCACATCTAAGTCATCAATTTTGCATAAGTGTTAGGATGAGTGTCCTTTTCAAAGAACATTAAAAAATTCTAGGATATTTAGCTCACACCGCAACTTGCTAAATCTCTTCTCATCCAAGGGCTTTGTGAAGATATCGGCTAGCTGTTCTTCAGTCTTCACATGCTCAATAGAAATGTCGCCCTTCAACACATGATCACGAAGAAAATGATGACGAATCTGAATGTGCTTTGTCTTTGAGTGCTGAACTGGGTTGTGAGCAATTTTGATGGCACTCTCATTGTCACAGTAGAGAGGCACATTCTTCATGTTGGTGCCGTAGTCCTTGAGAGTTTGCTTCATCCCTAGCAATTGGGCACATCAAGAACCAGCGGCAATGTACTCAGCTTCGGCAGTATATAGTGATACGCAGTTCTGTTTCTTCAAGGACCAACAGACCAAAGATCGTTTGAGGAAATGACATGTACCAGATGTTGACTTGCGGTCCACATGATCACTAGCATAGTCAGAGTCAGAATATCCAATGAGATCAAAAACCGAGCCCTTGGGGTACCATAATCCAAGTGTTGGTGTGTGAGCTAGATATCGAAGAATATGCTTCACATCCTTAGGGTGTGATTCTTCGGTGTAGCTTGAAATCGGGCACACATGAAAACACTAAGCATTATATCTGGCCTAGATGCACATAAGTACAATAAAGAGCCAATCATGGAGCGGTATACCTTATGATCGAAGTCAATACCATTTTCATCAGTGCACAGATGGCCATTTGTGGGCATAGGAATTTTGACGCCTTTGCAATCTTGCATGTCGAATTTCCTCAGTACATCCTTGAGGTATTTCTCCTGAGATATGAATATGCCATTGCGTTGTTGACAAATTTGAAGTCCTAAGTAGAATTTCAGCTCTCCCATCATAGACATTTGATATTCTTCACTCATCATATAGGCAAATTCATCACTATAACGTTGGTCAGTACAGCCAAAGATAATATCATCAACATATATTTGGCACACAAACAATTCACCATCATAAGATTTAGTGAAAAGATTAGGGTCGAGTGAACCGGGTTTGAAGCCTTTCGTCATGAGGAATTCCTTCAAAGTATCATACCACGCCCGTGGGGCCTGCTTGAGGCCATAGAGGGCCTTCTTGAGTCTGAAGACTTTGTCAGGATTCTTTGGATCTTCAAAACCTCGGGGTTGAGCAACATATACTTCTTCCTCAAGCTTACCATTGAGGAATGCACTTTTCACATCCATTTGATATAAAGTGATATCATGATGGTTAGCATAAGCAAGTAATATGCAAATAGCCTCAAGTCTAGCAACAGGTGCAAAAGTTTCATCGAAATCAATTCCTTCAACCCGTGTGTAGCCTTGAGCTACAACCCGTGCCTTATTCCTCACCACAAGGCCATTTTCATCTTGCTTGTTGCGGTAGATCCACTTTGTGCCGATGATATTGTGCTTGCGAGGATCTGGACGTTTGACCAGTTCCCAGACATTGTTGAGCTCGAACTAATGTAATTCTTCTTGCATGGCCTGAATCCACTCAGGCTCCAGAAATGCTTCATCTACCTTAGTGGGCTCTGTAATAGAGACAAAAGCATAGTGCCCACAAAAGTTAGATAAATGTGAAGCTTTTGAGCGTGTGAGAGGACCTAGCGCTTTGATGTCATTGATGATCTTTTCAACTTGCACTTCTTTTGCAATACGAGGATGAGCTAGTTGCCGTTGAAGAATTTGATCAGCATTCTCTTCAGCGCCATTTTCTTCAGTATTTTCTTCAGGTGCATTAGCTCGACATTCTTCACGTCCTGGAATGAATTCTTCAGCAGATTCTTCAGTGGGAATGACATCCTCAGTAGCCTTGAACTTGATTGTTTCCTCAGGTGCTGGTTCATCTATCACAATAGGTAGGTGCTCTCTTTGCAAGCCATTAGTTTCATCAAACCGCACATCTACAGTTTCAACAACCTTGTGAAGAACGTTTTGTAGACACTGTAGGTGTGCGAGTCCTCTTCGTAACCAAGCATAAAACCTTCATGTGCTCTCGGTGCAAATTTTGAGTTGTGATGAGGATCTCTTATCCAACATTTAGCACCGAAGACTTTGAAATAACTTACATTGGGTTTCTCATCAGTGAGGAGTTCATCTTGAAGAATTTGTGAAGATATACTCTGTTGATGATGTGGCACGCAATATCAATTGCCTCAGTCCAGAACCGACGAGGCATTTTGTATTCATCAAGCATAGTGCGAGCCATCTCAGCAAGAGTCATGTTCTTTTGCTCCACGACGCCGTTCTGCTGAGGAGTGTAAGGAGCAGATAACTCGTGAGTAATACCAAGTTCATCAAGATAGTCATTGAGACCAGAATTCTTGAACTCAGTGCCATTGTCACTTCTGATGTGCTTGATCTTGACATCAAAGTTGGTTGCAACCCTCGAGGAAAATCATTTGAAGACCTCCTGCACTTCATGTTTGTAAGTAACAAGGGTAGTCATCAACAATAACAAAGCCATATTGAGATGTTTCATTTGAAATAGCAGAATAATGATTAGGACCAAAGAGATCCATGTGAAGCAATTCAAATGGGCGAGTAGTGGTCATGATAGTCTTCGCTGGATGCTTGGCCTTCGTCATCTTTCCAGCTTCACAGGCTCCGCATAAGTGATCCTTGAGGAATTTGACATTCTCAATGCTAATGACATGCTTCTTCTTCGCAAGCGTGTGCAAATTCCTCATGCCTGCATGACCAAGTCGTCGATGCCAGAGCCAGCCTTCTGAAGCTTTTGCAAGTAAGCACACGGCTGGTTGTGATCTTGTAGAGAAATCAACAATATACAGGTCTCCTCTCCTAAAGCCTTCGAAGACTTTGGAATTGTCAGCTTCCATAACCACAACACAATGGTACTTGCCAAAGACAACAACCATATGAAGATCACAAAGCATTGAGACAGACATAAGGTTGTATCCTAAGGACTCAACAAGCATGACTTTGTCCATGTGTCGATCCTTTGTGATCGCAACCTTACCTAGACCCAATACCTGACTTTTTCCTTTGTCAGCAAAGATGATATGCTTCAGATGCAACAAAGATAATGGAGCATCCATCAATAGATTCTTGTCACCAGTCATGTGGTTTGTACATCTACTATCGAGGACCCACTCAGTGGCTTTGGGTTGATCATCTTGCAGATGAATTAGTGCAGCTTACAAACTCATATACTTCATCAGTGAAGAGTATGACATCAATTCATCAGATCAATTTCATCAAGCAAAAGAACATATAAAGCAATATGAGGACATGAGAAATGAAAGTTCATTTCTTCATGATTAGCCTGCGTCCTATCAGGCATGCTCAGGTCTCCAGCAAATTCTTCAGACGATTACGTACGTCTGGAGACCTGACCCTGCAGAAGAGATTAGTTCTTTTTCTTCACCACCCACATCTGAAGGGGTGGCAAAGAGTTCATCATTCTGCGAGCTCCATACGAGAAGGATGGCATAGAAGCCAGTCCATTTCATTTCACATAAGAGGGGTTAGAATAAGCATAAGAGTAAGTAGAAAAATTCTTCGAGGACTTATGGACATAATAATTTGAAGAATAATGCACATATCCATAATCCTTAGATCTTCCCTGCGAAACAGACGGGTTAGCACGATGATGTTCATATGAGGACTTTGATCCTTTTGAGGAATATGATCCATGTGAGGAGTTTTGTCCGTATGTGGACTTCGATCCATATGAAGAATTTGGTCCATATGAAGCATTTGATCTGGGGTTCCTATTCTTCACAGGTGGCGTCATGATGACATTCACCTGAAGATTTTCAAGGCATCTTTGGGGAACCCAGATTTTCTTCATAGGGGAAACGTTCCTGCAGTTAGTGCCAACATATCTAGCAAATACTTCACCATTCTGATTTTTGAACAGTTTATAGTTGGAGTCAAATGACTCATCATCAGAACGAGGAGATTCACATGTAAATCCAGATAAGTTAGATGGATCAACTGGAGGTCCCTTTGCAACAACCCATGTAATTTTGGGGTACTGCTCAGGCTTCCAATAAGGCAATACCCACTTTCCTAGGGTTCTTGTTGAGGATCTGCTTTTTAAGCACATCACAAAGAGCCTGATGCCCTTTGAGGCTTTTGTACATGCCTGTCGTGTACAATTCCTTCAGCCCTGCATCGTCAGTGATACTAGCAATGTCCTTAGATGAGGAATTAGTGATAGCAGAGGCATGTGAAGAATTTGAAACATTAGCAGCATTTGAACATTCAGGTGAAGAATTAGCAGTTTCACATTTAATGCATTTCAAACATGGAGGAACAAATTCTTCCTGAGAAGCGCTGATATGTTGAGCAAGTAATGAATCGCGCTCCTTCTGAAGATCTTCATAACTCGCTCTTAGATTTTCAAGATCTTGCTTTCTTTGAAGAAATTCATAAGAAAGCTTCTCATGATCAGATAAGAGAGTGTTAACCTAGTCTGAAATCTCTGAAGATTTTCAGTAAAGGCTTTAGTGCGATCCATTTCTTCACCCAACATATCATCACTTTTGTCTAGCATGTTTTGAAACTTTTCTAAAGCCATTTGTTGTTTTACAGCAATCTTAGCAAGTTTAGAATAGCTGGGCTTAAGGTTTTCATCAGATTCATTCTCACTTGATTCAGATGAGGTATATTTGAGTACCTTGGCACCCTTTGCCATGAAGCAATAGGTGGGAGCGTAGTCATCATCCCCTTCATCAACTTTGTTGGTGAGGTCATTTTCTTCAGTGTTGAAGATAGACTTGCTGACGAATGCAGTAGCGAGAGCTAGGCTCGCCACTTCGGATTCGGACTTCTCAGATGACTCCTCCTCCTCATTTTCTTCAGATTCAGCCTCAGAGTCCATTTCCTTGCCAATGAATGCCCTGGCCTTCTTGGAGCTGCTCTTCTTGTGATATGAAGGCCTTGAGGATTTTGATAATGAGGATTTTGTGGATTTCTTCTTTTTCTTCGCATCATCAGAACTGTAATCCTTGTATTTCTTCTTCTTTGATTCCTTTTCCCATTGAGGACAATCTTGAATGTAATGTCCAGGCTTCTTGCATTTGTGGCAGAGCCTCCTCTTGTAGTCACTGGATGAGGAATCACTGCTCCTTGAGGGTCTTCCAAGGCGACCACGTCTTGAGAACTTTTGGAACTTCTTCACAAGCAGAGCCAGATCATGGCCTAGTTCTTCAGGACCACCAAGGCTGCTACCAGAGTCTTCATCTTCGGACTCAGATACTGCCTTGGCCTTCAGTGCACGTGTTCTGCCATAGCTTGAACCATAGAGATCTCTCTTTTCAGCAAGTTGGAACTCATGAGTATTTAGCCTTTCGAGAATATCAGCGGGATCAAGTGACTTCTAATCAGCACGTTCTTGTATCATCAATCCGAGAGTGTCAAATGAGGAATCAAGCAATCTCAGCAATTTCTTCACCACCTCATGGTCGGTGATGTCAGTGGCACCAAGTGCTTGAAGCTCATTCGAGATGTCAGTGAGGCGATCGAAGGTTTGTTGAACATTTTCATTGTCGAGTCTTTTGAAGCGGTTGAAGAGATTGCGAAGAACATCAACTCGAGAGTCACGCTGAGTTGAGACTCCTTCATTCACTTTGGACAACCTGTCCTAGATAAGCTTCGCTGTCTCCAAAGCACTCACTCTGCCATACTATCCTTTGCTCAGATGGACACATATGATATTCTTCGCTTGAGAGTCGAGTTGCTTGAATCTCTTCACATCAGCAACATTCAGAGAAGGTGTGACTAAGGGAACACCATTTTCCACAACATACCAGAGATCGTTATCAATTGCTTCAAGATGCATTCTCATCTTATTCTTCCAGTAGGGGTAGTCCGTCCCATCGAAGGTAGGACACCCAGCAGAGACCTTGATCATACCTGTGGTCGACATAACTAAAACTCCAGGCAGTTAAACCAAAATCACACAGAACAAGGGAGTACCTTGCTCTGATACCAATTGAAAGTGCGTTATATCGACTAGAGGGGGATGAATAGGCGATTTTTATGAAATTCTTCATTGAGGAATTTGCCGGTGAGGAAATTCCTTAGCAAAGAACTACTAGCAGCGGAATAAGTACTCAAAAGTAAACATAACATAATACAAGCATAGTCATCATGATGAAATGAAGACATGCATAGAGTACAGGAAACGTAAGCACAGGATGAAGACAAACAGACTGAAGAAATTGAACTTAGGAAATTGAGAAAGTCTTCAGTCAAAGTCTTCAAACAAAGATATGAACAAGTACACAACTCAATTATGAGGAAATGAAAGAGTTGAGGAAATGGAACCAGTAGGCTTGGTGAAGACAATGATTTGGTAGACCAGTTCCATCAGCTGTCTCAGTTGTACGTCTGGTTGGAGCGGCTGAGTATTTAAACTCGAGGACACACAGTCCCGAACACCCAGTCCTGAACACGCAGCTCAGGACACCCAGTCCTCACCATATTATCCTTGAACTAAGGTCACACAGACCTCGTCCAATCACTCGTGGTAAGTCTTCAAGTGACTTCCAAACCTTCACAAACTTGGTCACTCGGCGATCCACAATTCCTCTTGGATGCTCTAGACCATGATGCCTAACCGTCTGGAAGAAGCACAGTCTTCAAAGGTAACAAGCGTCGGATCCACGCAGGATCAATCTCTTCAGTGATGCTCAATCACTTGGGGTTTGTAGGTGTTTGGGTTTTGGGTTTTTCCTCACTTGATGATTTTCGCTCAAAGTCCTCGGAGGATGGGTTGCTCTCAAATGACAAGTGTTGGTTTCTCTCGGAGCAGCCAACCAGCTAGTGGTTGTAGGGGGCGGCTATTTATAGCCTAGGGAGCAGCCCGACATGATAAGACATAAATGCCCTTCAATGATATGACCGTTAGGTGGATAGATATTTTGGGACAGCTGGCACATAGCACAACAACGGTCGGAATTTTGAGTAGCAAAATCCTCAGGGCTATCATGTTCCTCACTGTGTAGGAAATCCGCACTGGCGAATTCCTAACTCCTCAGTCAGAACAAATTCCTTAGAGACCAGAAGAACTTCGTCTCTGTCGCTGAAGAATATGACTGGACTGTATGAGATTTCCAATCGCTTCACTTGAAGGGATTGGTAGGTGTAGGATTTTGAGTTGAGCATCACATGGAAATTTTTCCTTAGTATTTCCTCGACCCCCTTTAACAGTACGGTATTTCCTATGACTCAAGAAAGATAAAATGAAACTACAAAAACAAAAGTATTCATGCTTCATGTTCCTCGAATGAATACCAAGTCTTCATGGTCACACCAATTTCTTCACTTTCAATGTCTTCAGAAAGTCTTCAGAGATCCAAAGTCTTTAGTCGAAGAACTTCATTTTTAGGGGTCGACTTTCTCTGTAAATATCAAACTTCTCATAGACTTATAGACCTGTGTACACTCACAAACGCATTAGTCCCTTAACCTATAAGTCTTCAATACACCAAAATCACTAAGGGGCACTAGATGCACTTACAAACTCCAAGAAACAAGCACTGGCCAAAGAGTTGACAACGTTGGGGGACGAACTCCTCAAAGAAAGTTGGAAGAATAGCAAGGGCCCCACCGTTCCTACCCCAGAAACTCCAATGGACACCTATGCAAGGCTCAAGGCCGAGTTTGAGGAGATAGTCGCCATTGAGAAGCAGTATTCCGCTGGCAAGGTGATGGCCCTCATCGAGGACGAGGAGATGGCCCCCGGAGGGATGGGATCCCCCGGTGAGCTGCATAAGGAAAACATAATGGCTTACCATAGTTGTGGTTTTTGATTATTTGCACTGCGCTTGCTAATATGTTAGGGTTGTGCAGGTGTCGGTGGACGTCCTTGATGATTCCGATGTCGTGGCCCGTCCTCTGGATAACGCCCCAGAGATCGTTTTCGATGTCGCGGTCCGTCCTGTTGACATCACCCCAGAGATCGATTCCGATGCCGCTGTCCATCCTGTGGACATCGCCCCAGAGATCGATTCTGATGTCACAGTCAGTCATGTGGACATTGCCCCGGAGATCGATTCCCATGCCGCTGTCCGTGCTGTGGTCATTTCCCGAGAGATTGATGACAAGAAATAGTTGGTCGCGCTAATCCTTTAGGGTAGTTTGCATTGCCCTGTGTTTAATTACCATAATGACGTGTGTTATCAAACCATCTTAGGGCTAGTGCACTGTCTTCTATGGGCGGTACTTGCTACTTTTCTTTGATAGTGAACCATGTGAACCCTCTCCGAGTTATGGAAACAAATGTATCCTCACCAGCTTTTGATGTAATATATCACATGCTTAGATGTAAGTTCGAAGTGTTTATCATATCAGCAGGGCTTGTTTGATGATTCTTGGTGTTAGTAGGCTAGCTACTGTGCTAGCTATAGTACTTGCAAAACACTCGCCGAAGAGAAACGTTGGGGCTGATGAGCTTGTGGTACGCTATACTTATCCACCGTCGATCGACCAATAGCCCAAGCTCCTAAAATTGTAGGCTTAGCGATCAATCAGACAATAGTCGACACGGATACATTCAGGCCTCATTTGGTTCATAGGGTAGGAAAATTGTAGCAAAAGTATAGAGACGTACAACGCAAAATCATAGTAGTATAGAGACATACTCCCTCCGTTCCAAAATAGACGACTCAACTTTGTACTACTAACTTTGAAACGGAGGGAGTACAAATCCTAGGCGGGATAGTTTGGCCTAGTGGGTTTCAGTGATATGACGTGGTACAGTGCCGTCCAGTCTTCACGTGTGGTAGCAGTATTGCGGGTACAGTAAGTTCTCTTGAAGAAGCGGAATCCAACAAAGTCATGATGGTTCCTTCATCCGACCAACTTACAGCGGGAAAGGTTGGGCCTGCGCTATGACCGGGGTGGACCAAGATAATTTTGTGCATGGCAGGTGACCAGGATGGTCGACGTCCCACATGTTGGCGAATGGAAAGTATTCTTTTCTGATATAGAGGACGAGCAACGAGTATTCATTGTTTATTTTTTATGAAAGCTATTGTCTCCACTGTTACGACGGAGGAGTGTGAAACACGGCAGTCCAGTGAACTTGGCATGTGCACCACTCCCTCCTTCCTCATGTAATAGTACCATAGTGTTGACTATAAGGTTGGCTATAAAGGTTACAACTTTTTCTCACTTTCTCTCTATCTATTTCCTCTCAAATGTTTTTTACCTTTCTTTTTTAGACACAATTGCTTTTTATGCCTCTTTTTTTAGAATTAGTTTTTTACACCTAGGAGCACATGTAGAGACGGGCTCTTGCAGAGCCCACTCCTTGACTTTGTCAATGCCTCTCTCTCCTCCACATAAGCGGGCTTATAGGCGAGTACTTTACTAGTACTACGTACTTTCTATGAATGCGGGCAACTGGCGTCTGAGGGGGAAGGGCTTGGAAGTGGTCTGGACTCCCGCATGGCCCACCTCACATTATCACCATATATTTGTTGGAGTCCATGTGCGGCGGGCGGGCGATCTCTTCTCCCTCCCCGTCTCTCTCTTCTCAGCCGACGCCCACCGAGCAATTAGATTTTGGCTATCGACGGTTTATTCAATTGCAGTCCCACATGTCAGTGAAATTGCAAGACAACGCATGTCCCTTCTGGTGAGTGGCGTACAAGCCAGAAGGTCGGGGGTGCGACGCTACGAGTCGTAAGTGTGCTGCCTTTTCTTTTGAACTTGCAAAGCGAAACATTTTCGTGTGATCGATCGATAGAAATCCAGAACAAAATGACGAGGGCGGTGCTTTCCCGCGCGCTAGGCAGGCTAGTTTGAGTGATATGACGTGCTACAATGCCGTTCACTTGCTCCATTTTTATGTAAGCAAGAGTTTACACTCTTACGTGGCAGGAGTGCGAAACACGGTGGATCTGATTTTGATCGAGGGATAACTATTCCCTGCCAAATAATGGAGCACTGTTAATCTCTAGCGCTGGCCCACAGATTTACATCGGCATCTGTCCGAGGACACTGATGGATGCCATCCAATGCTGCCCGCATACCTTTCGACAACTATATGAACTAACCGTATGAAATTCGTGCAAACAAAGCAAATTTCAAATTAACCAGATGAAATTCATTACATTTCAAAAACTTTTCCTACAAACTAGAAGAAATTCATTACATATTTCGCACAAACAGTACTAAACCTACTGTAAACCTAATCTAAACGATCACCGGCGCCCGACCACCATGTCCGGCCATGAACCCGAGAAAGCCGGCCATTGCCTTTGCCTCCTCCTCATCTGCCTCAATAACCTCCTCCTTCGGAGCACAAGATTCTGAAGATTTCCGCCTCCACGTTGCCATCAAGCGGCTAATCGGCCGTCGATGTTTATCCCACCAAGCTTGGCATCGATTGAGTGGAGGAGCAGTGCCCTTCCTAGGACCAGAGCGGCGGCGACCTACCGTGTACTACTCTTCCTCGCTACCGGCTGCGCCGGCGCACGCGCGCCGGCTTCGTGGTAGTGGCGGCGGAGGGCGGCTGGGGGGGGGAGCCGGCGATCTCCTTCGTCTGCTCGTGTGATAGTACGTCCAAGAGAGCTTTGGAGCGCTCCCAGAGTGGAGCCGCCGATGTCCTTCGTCTGCTCCTGTGACAATACGTCCAAGAGAGCTTTGGAGCACCAGGAGGCCATGGTTGGAGTGGTGCCAACAGAAGGAAGGGACTGGAGGAGAATGAGTGTGGGTCTTTGGCTATGGCTGGGAGCTGGGGCTCAAGTTAATATAGCGGGCGAATGGCAATGAGCCACGGCAGATGGATGGACGGCTGGCGCCGGAGTAGGTTCGTCGGGCGTGAATGCGAACGCTGCTTCAGTGACTTAACTACAGGTGCGTTGGGTCACTGACATGTGGGCCCAATGGGCATTTGGCTCGCATGTCAGTGACACACCAACTGCACCTGAAGTTAAGTCCAGTGAATGCGGCATTGACGTCTGGAGAGACAGTGATCATTTCAGGCGGGAAGCACACGCTACCGATGGAAGGGGTTTCGGTAGGCTAGGGAGGTCAGACGCTGGCGTGGTGGTAAAGTGTGAACTCATGGATGACGAGCCTTTGAACTGTATGCGGCACGTATTGACAACCAGGCGTCCATGCAATCGGTCTTGTCGCCAGCTAGCCTTTGACGACCACCATTAGACACCACACAACCATGCGTAACTTAGGAATAATGGACGAATCGATCAGACACACACTCGTGTGTGGCACTATGATCGGTCGCTCATGATAGTACATACTCCGTACCATAGTACCCTCTCTAGCTAGGCTATTTTATGTATTGTCATTGTGATGGACGATATACATGAGCAAGGCGCCGTGTCTCGAGTATGACCATTGGTGTTGATCCAGGTGAATACATGCTCGGCGTTCGTGGAGGCCTCCATCAAACGTCTAAACAGTAATGTCAGGCACCACCGGGGTGTGCAGGTGACGGGCTCGCCATTTGCGTTGCACCATGAGCAGGACTTTGATTGAGAGGGCGACGTGCATGCATTAGCATGGTTTGACAGCGTGAGCGTGAGTGTCTGCAAGCGTACATGCTACTTGCCTCTATGGACGGTGTGCGCTAATGTGTGCATCACGTATAATATAATGATCAAAGTGAGCTATCAACACAAGTTCAATGACCGCCAATGCATTTTACTCAGTAAGAAATGACCAGGATTGAAGGGGAATTCAAATTTCCTTCGTCTTCTGTCCTTGAGCTCTTGACAAACCAATGCACTATACGGTTGTCCGACCACTCCACCCAGAGCTCTCACCAAGCGTCTTTCATGCCACCGCGCCAAACACTAACCGGTAAGGAAGCGATGGCATCCCGCCGCGCCGAGTTCCTCGCCGCCCACGACCGCAAACAAAATGGTAGGGAAGAGATGGCATCCCGCCGTGCCGAGTTCATCGCCGCTCGCGACCTCACACCTATGTGGGCGGAATTTGAAGTTGCCAAGGCCGAATGGGCGGTAGAGCAAGAGGCGGCCAAAGCCACACAGAGGGAGTAGAGAAGTCAGAAAGCACTCAAGAAAAGAGAGGCCCGCCGCCGCAATAAAGAATAGGATGCACGCGCTGCTGCGGAGAGGTCGGTGGAGATCCAAGCACGGCGGGTGTCACCGACAAAGCCGGGAAGGAGAACGACGACGTCTGGACAACATGTGAGAAGTAGTAGTACTATTAGTTATTGTGTGTGTTTGTGTCTGAGTAAGAGCATGTACCGGTACTACTATTTACTACTGTAGTTTTTAGAGCAAATTACAAGTACATTATCCTAGACTCAATGGAAAAATTCCTAGCCTATGCATCAAATGGCATCTCTTTCTCTATAAGAATTGAGATGCATGTCATCTCACTTCCTATGATTTTCATCTTTATATAAAATTCCTAGCCTATGAATGAAAGGAGGCCTCTGCCGGAGTAACTACTGTAGCTAACAGTACTGCCGGTACAATAGTTTTCTTCAAGAAGTGGAATTCAACGAAGTCATGATGGTTCCTTTGTCCGAGAAACTTCATAGTGGGAAAGGTTGGGCCTGTGATTTGATGGCTCATTAGTCATTATTACCGCGGCACGATGACCGGGGTGACTCTCCCTTGGAGTTCTGCGTGCATGGCAAGTGGACCAAGATGGTCGATGTCCCACATGTTGGCGAACGGAAGTATTCTTTACGATATTGAGGAGCAAGGAAACCGTGTGGTATAGTATCATTGCTAATTTATATTTTTCTTCTAATGAATGCTAGCGTTTCAACTCTTACGACGAAGGAGTGCCAAACACGGCACATGCTGGATGTCCCACACGTCAGCAAAAGGAGTGGGGCATGAACAACATGGTAGAGCGTCTCCACTTCTTCCACTTCTGGGTCGGAGAGCACACGTAGTAGTACTAGTGGTATGAACGATACAAAGTGTGACCCGGAGAGAAAGACACGTCTAGTTGGAAGGTCTCGGGGCATACACATAAACAAATATAAAACCTAATATGTGCCTCCAATTAATATAGTAGTAGAGTACTTAGGCACGTACTCCATAACATCACCGTGCATTTCACGTACATCATTTAGTGGTACGTAGTAAGAGAAAAATGCCTATATGCCACATATGTTCATACTATTTGTGCCTTTCTACCTCACTTACTGCACTACATTACTCAGGTTCATACGTCCACTCCTAGGTACATATCTGTCTCGTAGTTCCAGTCCCACATGTTCTTCATAGATGGAACGATCCATATCATCGCAGTTAGTGTGGCTCCCCATGATGGATACTCATCCAAACTATGGCCAGCCTCGACACGGAGCAGTCGCGTGCACCGAGAAGCGGCGCTCTCTCGGCCGTCGCGCTGCTCCAAAGTCAGCGCTAGTGAGAGGTCGCCTCTACTCTGGCCGGGCATTAATGTGGCACTGACGCTCCAGGGCGACGCTGACCGTTTCACACGGGAAGCGCACGCTGGCAAGGGAGTATTGGTTTTGAACCGTTTCAGGTGTAGTACTGGTAGTTTGCAAAGCTACTCAATTATTGCACTCAGTTTCCTAAGAAATTGTGGTAAAAAGTGTTACTCCATAGCCCGCTTATGTTCTCCTTCCTCTTCCACCGCCCGCACATGTCCGCGGGAAGCGACCGGTCAACCCTTATATAGGAGTGCTAGCACAAAAAGATGCATGTGTGACCACTAAAATTTCCAGATTAAAGCGCCATGTCGTTACCTTTGACCGGGCCATGTCTACCGGGCGACGGCGACCAGAGAAGTGGCGGCGGTAGGGGAATGAATGCATCTACTGTTTGGGTTCGCCGTCCGACTTAAATAAATGCGCTCCATCACGTGTACCCGTGGGTGCACAAATTGTAACATATGTGTCTGCTTAAGTGGGCATCACGTAACTAGTGTGTGTGTGAGATTCTGAGAGACAGAGTGCATGTGTGCGACTCTACTCTTCGGACATGTACTCAACCTTTTCCATCGGGATATAAGTATAATGGTATACACTTTAGCTAGTGATTTACGTGGCCATGTTAACGTGGTTGTGTAAAAAAAGTCACTTCCTGCTCATGATTTGCATTATATAATTACAAGAAAGATGCTGATGCATTGCACGGAACATCAATATGCATTTTTTTAGAAAACAACTGTTGTGATTGACCCATGCAGGAGTAATCCCATGTGTAAAAAAATAATGATATCTCCAGAATTTTATTGGAAAACTGGTATCTCGAGAATTTCATCAAAAAAATGAAAGATGAGAGATAAGGTGAGGAGGAGTGGAGCATGGTGGTGACTGGTGGTCGGACTGGGCGGAGGCATGGGGATGGACGGCGCTGGTAGGCGGCAACGGCCACCATGCTAGATTGTTCCAGATACTTCCTTTTTTAATTGCTCAGCAATGAGGTTGTGGGAGATAAGGATGTGGAGAGAGGTGCGGGTATCTTTTGTAAAATTATCATAGTTTTCTTTCTATCCGTCAGATATAGATCGAACGGTCTATATTACAAGATGGCAGGCACACCATCATCACCAACTCAGTTTTTTTATAAGAGTAGAGTGCATTTTGCTAACTACAAGTTTGCTAACTACTAAAGTAAAGTGCATTTTGTCCATGTTATACAAGTAAATTAAGGTGATTGTTTATCATATGGGTAAGGTTGGACGAAGGGTGGTAGGAACAAATGCTCCGCCTAGAGCATGTGT